>NW_028258189.1:4887058-5192500 GCF_053883595.1 Heterocephalus glaber
TTATCATAAAGAGAGAGACAGAAAACAAGAAAGAGACAGAGAAATTAGTGGGAGATTAATAGGCTGAAGTTAGCCTTGATATGCATTTGTGAAAATTCTTACATGAAATTGACAATTCCTGAACATATTACCTTCAGGGAAAATGAAACTTCTTGCTAGCAATTACGATGTATTGCTGAAACCCAAGTATTATATGTATGTATATAGTTCTCAAAATACATATGTTAATATCATGTTTATGTATTTTCAAGTTAAACTTTCAACTTTATAGTTGAAAAATAATTTCAATAAAATTAAATTGTTTTTCCTTATGAGAAAATTTTAATTAAGTTCAAATTGGGAAGTACTTTCATGGAGAAATCATCCTAGCTTAAATTCTAATACTATTTATAGAGAAAAAGGGAGGCAACTGCAAATGAAAGGTTTGGTTCTTATACCCACAAAGATATTAAGCTTTGATTCTGCACCATGAAGTGTCCTGAAGGTATGTTCCGTAATCTAAATATTGTCATATTGTCTACACCCCTTATGTATCTGATTTTTATCCGAAAAAATCCATTTTTATTTGCTTTAAATGAAAAAAACAAACTGTGGAGATCTTGTTATTAGCTATAGACCTGACTTTTCCATATATCAGAGATCAATATTTTTTTGAGTTTCACTCTATTAGTCTTACCTTAGAGAAAGATATCAGAGACTTTCAACTTAAATCATCCAGGTAATAAAGGCTGCAAAAGACACACATGATTCCTTCCTCAGGGGGTACTGGAAGTACGATTGTATCCTGTGGAGTTTGCAGTTCAGTTCCAAAGTAGGCAGATATTTCTCCCCTTTAATAGCACCAATAAATTACTCCTAATTGAATCTCTGGAGATGAAAAGCAGTATTCATTAGCGGGAACATAAGACCAAATGTTGCTGCTTCATTTTTCCCCTTAATTTGGAATAAGATTTTTTTTAAACTGGGAGGAATCTTTTAGAGACTGCACTATGTACATGTTAGTCAAATATAGAATGTTGTAAATTTCCATAGGAAAAGTATTAACGTACAATTACTGGGGTACTATCAGGACGAAATATATAATATATCCCTTGGAGTGAAAGAAAATCTACGTGAAAACTGGTGTCAAATTCTTACTATGCATTTGAGATAGATGACATTTATCTCCAGTCATCCTGAAAGTGATTAACTAAAGGCAGAAAGAGGTGAACGTGACATAAATACATTTAAAGACAGATGAGGGATATATTTTATCTCATGGGGGAGACTGCACATCCCTAAGCTTTTGAGCTTTCTATTGCAACTCCCTAAATCTGTTGTCAAAGCACAACACCCATAGCAGACAACAGGAAAAGACAACAGGGAAAATGAGTGGTAATAACTTTATTGGCAAACACAAGCTGCAGGCCATGTTAAAAATCTACCAGCTGTAGTTTTCCGGGCCCTAAAGTATAGCTAAGTTGCAAAATTTGCTTCTTTTGCTGTTTTTGGTCATCCTGAATCTTAAAGTAGTGGATTAAGTATTTGATGTTGATGTCACCTTTCCCATTTATTGAGGCTATGCGTATTGCAAAGTTTGGGGACCATACTTTTGGAATTTTGCCCCTAAATCACGGTCTTGTAACTGGCTACACTAAATAGTTAATTCCCTGGGTTTCCTATTATGGCACTGTTTCTATACTTCTCTGAGGCCTTCCCCCTTTGAATTTGTCATTCTACTGATGTTAAATGGCCAATATCCTAAGAGCCACACCCTGCTTCTCTTAATCCTTTGTTCTTCTGCATTAACTTGTTTTGCACCAGTACAATAAAAAACAAAACAAAACAAAAAAAGTAAAAAAAAAACGAGGATGGGTGCTGCATAAAGAAACATTGGCTTTTTTATCTCACAGTTTTGGAAATAAAAGTAGAAACGTCATTTTTTCAGCTCTGGAAAATGTCCACTTGGAGATATCTGCCTAAAAGAGTTAGAATCACAGCAGGAATATATTCAACAGAAAGAAAAGCATAGTAAGATGGGAAACCAGAGCACAGGGAGGAATCTGACTAGTGCTTTTTGTAACAACCATCTTGCAGGAAAGAACTAACCAAGGTTCCGTGAGAACAACATGTATTCTTTCCAAGACCACGTGCCCCATGACATACCTTCCTCCCCCTAAGCCCCTTCTGTTAAGGGTCCCATAATTCTTCATCACCACAGAAAGAAACTAAACTTCTGACTTAGGAAACTTTGGTGGACACACTCCATCCATATACAAACTCCAGCAGATGTAAAATAACATCACCAACTCCTTGGACAGGTGCCTTGATTTAGATTCTCAGTTTGATTCTCAACCAATATTTCTTGAATGCACTGACTTTACACACTTTTTATTTCACCTTGAACCTGCGCTAGGACTCAGTTTCTATAGAGCCAGAAAACTTCAAAGCCTCTTACCCTTCCAGTCTGACTTTCTCCCCAACCTGCCCTTCCATTCTAGTGTGCTCGTGCTTAGATTATATATGCTCTAATTTCTTAAAAGTTTTGTTTATTCTTGCCTAGAGGCTGCCAAACTCCAAACAGTCACACAAATGGAACCAATGACAAAAGTGCTAGAATTCTTTTACTGGGATCCACCAGATCGACCTTGTAAACAACTCATAACTGCTAAATTACTTCTATGATGGATTCTGAAGTTCCCTGGGACTTCTCCTTATCCTCCCTGTGGAAGGCTATTACTAGCTCTTCCTGGTGGAAACATCTGTTTGCTATATTCACAATATTTCTGTTGATCTTATTGTTTGGCCCCTGTATACTTAACTGACTTTCTGGCCTTGTCTCCTCCAGACTCAAAGCTACACACCTGCCCGTGATGGAAACACATGATACCTATCGAGAGCATTTAGATAGACCTTCTGAAGGGTCTCCCTGACTGCCAACCACAATTGCTACCGCCTTCAGCCTGAAGTAGCTCAAGTGGTCATCACCCCTTGCCCCCTCATGGCAGTTCGGGATACTTCTTCAGAGGGGGGAATATTATAGATAGATGAGCTAGGTAGAAATATTATAGGCAGTCAGATAGGGCTAAGTTTCTCTAGAAGGCCAGGACAAAGGTGAAACAAAATACAGCACCACATCAATTGAACTTTCTGGCTGTATGCACAGAAAGGGACAGACCAACCTAAGCCAAGGGGAATTGCGGGAAGGTTATTGGGGGCTCTTGGTATTGTAGACAGCTAAATTAGTTATATGTATTACAGGCAGTTATACAGGGCTAGGCCTTCAGCAAGGAGGACAAGACACATTCACTGAAGGCCAGAATTGTAAAAGGAGAGAAACTACACACCCTTGTGCTTCCCCTGTGGATAAATAGCAGTGATTGATATTCTAAATAGGTATCAATCACCTGAATGGGGGGGTCAAGATCTTTTTTTTTTTTCAAGATCTTAACCCAGCTTCTCCAGGAAATATTCCTGACCCCCACACTTACTGAAAATCCTTATATGCTTGCTACATGGCTTGCTTTCCAATTGGACCACCATTAGCTAAGGGACTGTACTTATAACCTTATTGGATGTTTCATGGCTCTGGCCCATTTTGCTCTCACATGGGTTTCACCCCATAAAACTTCTCTGTAAAGAGGGGCCTTTGGCTACCTGCTAGGGGCTCCTGCCCCTCAGCAGCTTTCCTATCAATAAATATCTTCCTACTTTTAACCTCAAAAAAAATCCTAAGAACATTTCTTAATCCAATAATATCAACAAATCAGGATTAATAATTCATAGATGTATTTTTTTGTCCATGAGATAGATGATAGATAAATGATAGATGACAGGAGACAGAGAGATGATAGATAGATAGATAGATAGATGACAGATAGAAAGAAAATGTAGTGGGTGTAACAGTGCCTCACCCCCCCTCAATGTTCCCATCCTAATCACCATACCTCGAATATCTGTGAATTTACATGGCAAAGCTGTCTTAGTTACTTGCTCATTCCTGGGGTAAAATACCTGACACTCAAAGATAAAGGAGGAAAGGTTTATTTTAGCTCAGAATTTGTAGAAGTTTCAGTCCAGAGAGCTGTCTCCAGGGCAGGGCAGCATAGCAAAGGAGCAGAGAAGAGGAGAAATAGTCCATGGTGTGGCAGGCAGGAAGCAGCAAGCAACAAGCCTCCCTTTCCCTTTTTATTTCATCCAGGCTACAAGACTATATGTTCCTGCCATTCACACCCAGGGTAGGGTTCTGTCTACAGAACATCCACTCAGCCTCACATGTCTACAGTATGGAAACTTGCTTGCACAATCATGGCAGCTTGGGATTCTCATAAACACATTTCTTCAAGTGAACTTCATTGGCATTTGGATCCATCTGGGTGTGTCTGTATGGCTTATGGAGATGTGATGTTAGATACTATATCTGAACCTGGCCCCTTCCTCTCTGAGACTCTTCTCCTCTGCTTCTGTGACATCATAAGCTAAGTGGCTTTGCTCGACCAACCCTTTCCACCATGGAGTTTCTGCCTTGGACCCAGCCATCCATGGACTGATTCTCCTAGAAACAGGAACAGCATTAAACTTCTCTTCCTTTAAGCTGTGGTTGTTTGATGTTGTGTCCCAGGCATAGGGAAATTGACAATACACCAATTTTTTTCTGTTTTTCCCATCAAAAAATTGGAGGATGGCCATCCTCATTGATAAAGATGGATCATCATTAATGTCAATTCATAAAAGTGCAAATTTCTTTGAGAAAAAACCATATCCCTGGAGACATACAAAAAATAATACCTTACCAATTATTTGGCATCACTTAGCCTAGACAAATGAGCTCAAATTTAATTATTACAACACCCTGCAACATCTGTACACTTTTTTTGACCTGGTAATGATATCTTCCTTTTAGAAGAAAAATAATTACAGGGCTGGTTATTCAATTCAAATATATGAAGAATCTTGCAAAACAATAAATATTAAACAACTGATGGATCACAAAAAAGTAATATAAACCAAGGAAAATATTAATGTGTGATGTTTCAGACTGGTAGAAAATTTTATGATCTTTATTTGGACTACAGTTTTCTAATCTTGGCAATATTGACATTTAAATTTTAATGTCTATCTCTGGTGGGGAACATCTTTATGAATTGCAGAATGTCATCTTTTGTATCTCAGTTTGAAGAGCCTTTCAAACAAAACCAATATATTTTTGTTTCCCATAGGAAACAAATTCTTCACAAGTTTATATCTAATGTTTTATGCCAAAACCAGGAGAAACATCACAAGCATTCATTTCAATGATGGTAAACCTTACATATGATATTAACAATACCTAACTTGTAACATATTATTGATGCACAACATTTGAAATATGAAATTTCAGCATCACTTATGCAAAAAGTTCAATATAAACAATGAGAAATAAATTGAACCATACCCTGTTTTACAAAGAGTGTAGATTTTCTCCTCATGTAGCATAGATATTGAGCGATTTAGTACATGGGTCTATACCGAGTCATGGATGAGAAAGACCTTTAAGGGTAGAAATTTTCATAAATATAATTATAATAAATTTAAGAAATTAAAACAACAATGAAAGAAGAGGAAAAATGAGGAAGAGTTGAGAGAAAGAGGGAGAAAGGGAAAGAGGAGAGAAAGAGACAAAGAGAAACAGAGACAGGGAGAATATATTCTATAGAATTACATGTAGAAAATTATTTCCTTTACTTATATAATTATATCAGCAAGGTCTAATAGAGTCCATGAAGCTTTGCAAATGATGGAGAGAGAGAGGAGAAAGAGAGACAAGTAGATATTGTTATTTGGGCGGAAATACTAGTAATATAAACAACAAGGTTTAAATATAGGAATAATAACACAAAAGCACACTTTGTTTTAGATCATAGGGTAGGAAATTACATATTGACATAAATATAAGTGAATTGTTCCTTAGCCTTGAACTCCTCTGCATCTTATTTTTCTCTCTCTACCACTTGCTCAAACATTGGGCTGATTGACAAAACACTGAAAGTGTTTTTCAGTGAAAGGGTGAAACCAGAAGACACAGTTTCTGATGTAAGTCAGGCCACACTCAGCCTTCCTGTCAGAAGTGAGTTTTTCCACTGGGTCTGGCCATAAATGATGCATGGCTGTGTCCATGACCTCTGAGACATTGAATGTTCTCTATAAAGGGATGCATAGAACATGATTGCATTTAAGTACATATCTGCACATTATATCAGCAGTCTTGCAGTGCTCGAGGTTCATTCCAAAGGGTGGATGTAGACAGAAACAGGGAAAGCTCTCTTGACACTTACCAATGTTTCTTTCATAGCATGTCAGTGCCCAGAGTGTTTGCCATGGATTATGAAACATTATGCTTGAAATCTCATACTAAGATTATGTGTTGTTCTGTGCACAAGAGATGATTGTAAATTTAAAAAATCACACTTCTTTTGGATATGCTGGGCAGAAATATGTTTGATACTAGTGTCAACAACTGTTGTTAGTCAGCTTTCTGTCACTCTAGTAAAATGTCTCAGGTGGAAATTTATGAAGAGCAAAGTTTCATTTTGGCCTACAGCTTTGGAAGCTTCAGCCCACGACCAAAGGACCCTATTTCAAATGGACCTGCATCCAGGCACCACATTGTGTCATAGAATATAGAGTTGAGCAAAACTCTTTTCTCATGGCTAAGTACAAAAGAGAGAAAAGAAGAGGAAGTAGATGGAGTCTCATTATCCTTTCAAGGCCATGCCCCCAATAGCCTAACTTTCTCTCACTTGGCCCCACCTCCTAAAGGTTCCACTCCCCCCCCAATAGCGCCACCTGCAGGTACTCAATGTTTTAACACATACCCCATTGAGGGAGGGACCATTATCTAAACCAAAGCAGACTGCATTTATGCTCTTGATCCATAATCCTCAAAAAATAAATGCACTCATGTTCCCATGCACAGGCTAAGAAAAGCAATATTAAATAAACCAGTTGAGCATTTTTGTTTGATTTTTAAGGTGTTGGCATTTCTCAGCCTCTGTTGGCAGTGACTAGAACAGGTGCTGACTTTGGCTAGAAGTTGGAGAAAGGAGCCAAACTAGGAGAACATAGGTGCCTTACCATTTTTTTTTGGTAGCTTTTGCATTATCTTCCCTGACTGTGTTTCAACACTTGTATCCATTCAGTACTGCTGTACTTTTTTTTTCTTTTGGAGATTGGATCTTGCTAAATTCTCAGGCTGATGTCAAACTCCAAGGCTGAAATGAATATCCCTTCACTCTTCAAAATACCTGGGTTTATAGGTGGATTTCATCACCCCTAACTCAATTTATTTCAGTTTGTAACAAATGGGGAAAATACTAAATTTAACTGTGAAGACATACAGACCATTGATACGTGTTGGACAAGGCTTATTGGTAGGGGAGTTTCTCCTAAAATGTTATCCATGTAATATTGAAGGAGAAATGCAAAAGCAATAAAAATATAGACAAATCCTTCACTAAAATAATGTAGGCAGAAACTTATGGACCAGTTATTTCTCTATGGCTCTGATCAATGAGCATGCACTTTTTAAATAAAAAAGAACATTAAAATGAAAAATGTTTTTGGAATTCTAGTATTTGTCAACTATTTCATTACTTTGGACTCTCAAAATGCCCCATTGATTTTTCTCATCCAATGGTTCAAGCAAAAGTTGATGGCTTTTTTGACTCACTAGAATAGAACAATACCTAGATGAAGAGCCTTTCAAACAAAACCAATATATTTTATTTTATGTATTGAGGTTGGAACTATTGGAATAAAATGATCAATTTTTTTATAGTCCGTGCAGTATGTGAGGTAATAGTTACTGACCATTATTTCATAATTTTATGAACATCTTGCACTTCCACTTAATTTATTCCTGCTTTGACATTTTTGTCTGGTGTTAGATCATTCTTTGTCCAACCAGTATTCAGAACAATGTTCCAGCATAGATGTATGTATATGCGTCTATTTCACCCACAAAAAGTGAAAAAAATTACTTTTTCCCCATTTACTCACGCTGGTAGAACAAAATTGTAACAGGTAGCAGTTTTCTTCTGCTGGTATTTCTCAGCAAGATGTGAATTATTTTTGAATGCCACAAAATGTTCCTTCAAATCCAGTATGAGGAGCCATTTCCTTGCAATGTCCCAACCTGATTCTAATGAAAAAAATGAGTTGGTTTGGTGAAAGGAATAATTTTTTTTAATTCCAAAATAGAAACGGGATGAAAATAACTACCTATTTCCTGAAAACATAAAAAATGTACAATATATATCATAGCACAATGGAATTTCTTTACATGCACAATTTCTGTAAAGTTCTTTTTTTTCATCTAAAACAGAAAAGAAAACCTAAAAACATTTTTACAGTAATTGATGCTGGCATTAAACCAATAAGCATAGATGAGTAGCAGGATAATCAGCTAATTTTTGTTTCTATTTGGATGATAACTTTTGCATATTCTTGCTCTTTTGAACTTATAAAAGGAAATATTTAGAAAAGTAAGGGATTTTTTTATAAATGAGTAATTACTCTCTTTTCCTGAGTTATTTTTATATAAATCATGTAGATTCCAGGTAAATTCACTTTGAAATAATACAATAAATTCCATTTGAGAAGGAATTATATATTACTGGTTATATAAAATGGAAGGAATGAAAATTCATATTCAAAAACATAAAGCATGGCGAGGTTAACCTAAATTTGTTGACTATGTGGACCATAAAATGTCATATCAGACTTCAAGTTTCAGTGATTTTAATTTTCTCAAGGTATTTACCTAGTAAAATATGTGGGGAAGGTCAATGTGAAGGCTGGTGTGATAGTCACCCTTGCGTGCTCACTCAAGTCAGCTTTCTTACCAACCATTCCAGTGAAACACATAGGTGTTGCTGTTAAGTTATTCTCCATATGAATTCACACCTGTCACAATTTGTCATGAAGTCTAGTAGATTATGCTATATCATGTGGGTTGGACTTGTCCAGTCATTTGAAAAGGCTAAAGAAAAACAAACAAACAAACAAACAGAATGTTTCCAAAAACAAAAGATAATCTGGTTTTAGACTAAAAACATCAACTCTAGCCCAAGAGTTTCCAGGCTGCTGATGTCTCCTACAGCATAGAGATGGGCCAGGGACACGGTCATAGAACATGATGCTCTGGAAATTTAATTAGATAGATAGATAGATAGATAGATAGATAGATAGATAGATAGATGATAGACTAGATGGATGGATAGATAGAATGGATAGATGGATGAATGGATAAAATGGAAAGATAGATAGATATGCAGATAGAGGTGTGGATGGGTGGATGGATGGATGGAGACAAAGTGATAAATGATCGATGGATGATATATAGAAAATGATATATGATACATAAATAGATGATGGATAGAGAGATGATAGAGATGAAAGAAACTAGGTGGATAAATACAGATGATAGATAGATGAATAGAAAAAAAGGTAGATTCATTGTTCCATAGATAGATGAAAGAAAGAAAGAAAGAAAGAAAGAAAGAAAGAAAGAAAGAAAGAAAGAAAGAAGAAAGAAAGAAAGAAAGAAAGAAAGAAAGAAAGAAAGAAAGAAAGAAAGAAAGAAAGAAAGAAAGAAAGAAAGAAAGAAAGAAAGAAAGGAAGGATGCATAGATACTTGGATGGTTAAATAGATGATAGATACACAGATACACAGATGAAGAGATATGAAAAGAAGAAAGAAAAAGAAAAAGAGGGAAAGAAAGATGATAGATGCATAGATAGATAACAGATGATATAGATGGAAACATGATAGAATACAAATATATCATGGATAAAAGCTAGATATAGAAATGTGTAAGGCAGGTGATATACATACAAAGACAAAATGATAGAAACACAGATACATAAATGATAGCTATGGAAGATGTATAGATGATAGCATGGAGTTATTATATCTAATACATTTCCATGTGCTATAAATGTACACTATGCCCATACCCAGAGTTGACTTTCTTATGTAGAGACAGATCAATACCAATAACCTATAAATATAGGTAAGTGACAGATGATGATGGTAATAGAGGGAAGAGGTACATAGAAAGATGGATTATATAAACAGATAAAAAGATGCATGAAGGGCCGGGGATTTAGCTCAGTGGTTTCACCACCTGCTCCGCAAGCACAAGGACCCGAGTTCGATCCCCAGTACCAAAAAATGATGTATGAAATAGAAGGTAAGTGATAATAGACTCAAAGATAGAAGGCACAAAGATTTGTAAATAAAGGGACTATACCTGTATATATAAACAGATGACAATAAGTAAATAGATGGTTGATAGACAAGCAATAGATAAAACAGTGGGCATTGATAATATATAAATTTGGATAGATGATACTTAGGTGATAAGCTAGATGACAGAGATAGATATTCATGATTTTCAGATAGAAAGATGATGCATACATATGCTAGAGAGATAATAGAGATACATAGATAGATTGATGGATTGATAGATAGATTGATGGAAGGTTGAAGAGAGGGCCATACAGATGAAAATGCATAAGCACACCCTAGTGGTCTTGTTTCTCTGGTAGTAGAAGAATTTCTCATGGACTCGTCAAATAAGAACAATAAAATTCAGGAAGGCAGGACGCAATGTACACAAACAAAATATCAATGATTCCAATTCATTGAGATGTAGGAAGGGATCTTAGCATCGGATTGGATAGGGAATTGAATAAAAGAGAAGTCAAGTTAGCCTTCTCAATTTGGGGAATGGAGGCCTGTTTTCCAAAGCAGTTTTACTGGACACAGCATGTTGCAGGAAATAGACGAGCACAGTAAGCAATGCCCTTGAGGATGGCTTTTCATGGAAGAGCTTGCTAATGAGAGGAGAGAGAACCTGGAGAAGGAAAGGAAGTGGGGAAGCGATAACAATTTCCTGGACTTCATATGAGAGGACAACAGTTTATGAGTTGTAATCCAGACTGTCTTACCAGATGTGATAAAAAATACAGTGACTGCTGCTACTGAGCACCATCCAACAAAAATGCAGGCTTCTGAAAACACGACACTGTGTCCTCCTCCACCTGAGTCACTGCATCTGGCACCGTGCGACTCCTGGCTCCTCCCCAAGGTCTGAAAGACCGTGAAAGGTCACCATTTTGAGTCCACTCAAGACTTCTGCTACTGCAGAAAGTGGCCAGGATGGTGGGAGGAGGGTGTTTGATCCAAGAGGGAGGATTTGGAGAAAAATTCATAGCAATGTGTTTTACTATAATAATTATTTTTTAAATATAAACATGCAACATATTTTCATTCACGCCTCAAAATTTATCATTTCCATGTGTCCTTTTAGATATACATGGGTAAAAGTGTTAAATGAAAGTTACATGTTTTATATGTCACTAGAAGCCTTCAAAAAATTCTATCATTTCTTCAAAAGTAGGAGCTAGGCTTATCAACACTGTAATAGAAGAAAAGACATGCAAGTGCTAGGATGCTTTTAAGGGGAATCAAAATCATATTGTAATGCTTTGAAAGAGGTAAAGTATCTTCATACTGATTCTACAGTGGTTGTATTAGTTTACTTCCCTGTCAACAGTGTGAAAGGATTCCTTTTTCCGCAGCAACCATGGTACCATTTGTTAGGAATTTGTTATGCATTGATTTCTTGATGATGCCAATTTTTTCTGGGATAAGATGGAATCCCGATGTTGTTTTGATTTCCATTACTACTCTGCTATAAAGAAGGAAAATCTTGTGTCATCTGTCAGACAATGGATGCACCTTGTGCCCGTAGTCTTGGTTGAGATAAATTGGACACACTAGCTTCAATATCACATTGATTCCCTCATATGAGAAACCTAGAGTATAACAAAGAGCAAAATAAAAGATAGATAATAGGAAACAGGGAGGGAGAGCTTGTGCAAAAGGGAAAGGGATGAAGAGATGGAGAGACAGGAATATGGGATGAGAAAAGGAATTAAAGGAATTAATCAAAGGAAGGAAGTTGTGTTTTGTCCATGTACCTGTCCCACACAAGGAATGTCAACATTACGTACTGCAAACATGGATTATCAGCATAAGAATGATAGAGATGAAAGTCTGCTGGTTCGGCAATGGGAATGTTGGTGAATAAAAATAAAAACCACTCTCTGGTTGTCTACTCAGTAGGAGGCTGAGGCAGGAGGATCATAAATTCATGCCTAGCCTTGGCAATGTATCCACTTAGCAAGACCCTGTATCAAAACACAGAAAAATGAAAGGGCTGCTTATGTAGCTCCATTCAAATGTCCCGGGTTCAATCCTTAGTTCTGCAAAGCCAAAAAAAAAAAAAAAAGTGTGCATTACAATGCTTACCATTTTTGTCTCTTCCCTTTTAATATTCAATCCAGCCCTCTGTGTTCTATTTAAACTAATTTGAGAAAAAATAAAGTTTAACAAACTCCCTGAAATGGTGTAACCTCCCATGGTCTATTTCTGGCTACATTTCGTTCCCCCTGTATGATTGCTAATGATGGTGACATTCTGGGGGTTCTGAAGACAGGAGTTGATTGTAATGTTGTTGTTTTGTGGGGAAATATTTCTCTCTGGCTTTCTGCCTTCTATGCTTGTAAGAAGCCCAGAGCCCAGAGTCAAGAAGTAGAATGGGAGAAGAGATGTAAATCCCAAAATTTGAGACACAGAGGAGGGAAACAGATTTAGTATCTTCCATATGTAGCATTGAGGAATTTGTTATTGTTTAATACTTATAGGAAAGTTGCTTCCTTTCAGGAGTCAAGGCAGTTGCCTTCTACTTAAACATGCACACTTTCCTTATATAATATAAAATAAATTAAGCCCAGACCAATAAAACTTTATGTGCATACTTTTAGCAAGTAAAATAAGAATTATTTTACAAACTTGTCCTGAGACACTGCAGGCCCAAAGGGTACTGGATATAAATCGTAGCTTTCCTATAATGTTTTTAATCACACGTAAAATCCAATGTAACCTGGTAATGTAAAAACTAGGTTTGCCACCCACAGGTTAACAAATGCATTTCTGCAATGAAAATCCAAGCTGGGTGTAGTGCTGCACACCTATGAACTCAGCACTCTGGGAGCCTGAGGCAGGAGAATCGCAAGTTGGAGCCCAGCCTGAACAACGCTGACTTACTGAGACTCGGTGCCAAATAAAAAATAAAAGACTGAGGATGTCATTCAGCGATAGGCCCTGGATATATATTTTTCTGTGATTAAATGTTGGCTATATGACGAATAAAACTGGTCATAATTCATGATCAATATATCCTCAAAACACCAACCTAGGGACTGTGTGATTTGACCATTAAAATAAAATGTAACAATGTTCTGGGCATATGAGTGCATATCTATAATTCCCAGACTCGAGAGGCTGAGGCAGGAGGATCACCATGAGTTCAAGGCCAGCCTGGGCTACATAGTGAGTTCAAGGCCAGCTTCAACTACATGGTGAGACCCTGTCTCAAAACCAACAAATGCAGTAAGTAAATAAATACATAAAACATTGTACAAAAAGTATAATATCGAAATACGTTCTTATTAAAACCAAAGTTCCTTTAAGTTTGCAATACATTTTCCTGCCTTAAGAAAGATTATCTTCTGAAAATATTAAAAACCTTTTACAGCCCTCAAATGGTAAAATTCATTTCAATATTTAAGGCTTTCAAAATTTACAAACCAAATTAACAAAAGAAGACTGAATTTTTTATAATTTTATTTAAAATTAACAAAATGAAACCCCTAAAATGCAATTCTTATAAATAATTACTCAACGTTTACCTAGTTGTCAAAAAGAATCACTGATGGCCTATTTTTTGTCCATTAATCTCATTGTTTTATATGTAAAATCTATGATGTGAGTCATCGTTTGCTATTGCTATGTATTCTTTAGCTAACATGGAACCTATTTCAGAGGACTGAAAAAGACATGCACCGCATCAACAATTAAAAGAAGAAACACTGGATATAAATCATGAAAAGCAAGACAGGGTCTACTGGTCCTCTGCAGAATGAAGAAGCTTTCTGATATGTGAATCTTTGCTTTTCATCAGCTGTACTGTGAAAACACTGATATTAAATATGGTACAGATTTGATGTTAGCGATTTAATGAATTTACACATGTACCCATAGTGCCTCACCACGACAAAAGTAACAGCCCAATTCCAACAACCTTCCTAGAGTTTCCTTGAGTGTCACTGCTTGATTTTTATCAGTAGCAAATTTTTCGTGAAATCTACACTCCTTACAAAATTTGAAATCTCCAATAACATATTGTTAACTAGAGATACTGCTGCAAAACCTCTCTATAATTTTCTCATTTTTACATAATTGAAATTTTATATTCCATTACCAACAGTTCCCTCTTTCTGCTTTGTCGGTGGCAACCACTGTTATACCTTCAGCGTGTGTGAGTTTGGATACTGCAGATGTCTCAGGCAACAGGAATCCTGCATTATTTGTATCTTTGTAATGGGCTTATTTCAAGGAGCATAATATCCTTCAAGTCTACTCGTGCTTTAGTTGGCATCTTTCTGAAAACTGAATAGTGGTATTCTGTTGGGTGCCCTACTCCATGTTTTCTTTATCCATGGATCTGTAATGGATACTTGAGTTGTTTCCAAACCATGGCTACTGTGAAACAGATTCCAACCTTGCCTACAGACACACATTTCAACTCAGAATGGTTCAAAAACTTAAACACAATCCCAGAAGTCTAAAACTAGAAGAAGACATTGGGTTCGTGGTTTTTGTCAATGGTTTATTGGATACAACACCAAAGGCACTGTGAGACAAGTGTGGTATCACCAT
This sequence comes from Heterocephalus glaber, assembly GCF_053883595.1. Taxonomy (NCBI): domain Eukaryota; kingdom Metazoa; phylum Chordata; class Mammalia; order Rodentia; family Bathyergidae; genus Heterocephalus; species Heterocephalus glaber. The sequence goes on from NW_028258189.1 coordinate 4,901,868, forward strand.
ACAATCGTCTTTTGCATTCAGGTTACATGTCTGGAAAAATAAGAACACTTGTCGCATGTGTCCTTTTTTCAAACCAAATTTCTTAGTGCTAAATTCCAACATATATGATCTTAAGCAAAGCAAATCCCTACATTTGGAAACTAAATGGTTCTATTGAGCTATTGATTTAGGGACCTTTGGAGGGAGATCTGATAAAGTGTTTATGTAGGGCCTTCACGATGCTACTTGGGGGGAAGTGGATCTTTAAATGCATTAGCTCCCTAGTCAGAGAGTTGAATCCGATGTAGAGATGCAAAGTAGGATGTTCTTCAACAAATGCATGTGACATATGATGAGTGTGTATGTTGTGTAAAAACTTTTTAAACCAATGAGCTCTTTTACCAGGTTTACGGTAATTCTGCACTGTTTTCAACTAATTTTCAGCATTGTTTTTCCAAGAGCAAAAAAGAGTTTTTGGAGATTGCAAGGATTCCAAAACAGGACATGTGTATTAGTCAGATTTCATGTTGCTGGGATAATATGCCTGATACTCACCACTTAAAGGAAGAAATGGTTTATTTGGTTTACAGTTTCAGAAGGTTCAGTCCATGGCTGGCTGGTGCGGCAGAAGGGTGTGACGTATGTTTACTGAACTTCTCAGAGTCTTCCAACTCAAACAACTTGATAATCAAGATTAACTGTCCCAGTGGACATCAGTACATGAGAGAACACTTAGTACCAAATACTGTCCGGCACATCTTTGGACCATCTCTATCTCTCCTATGAAAAGAAGGAAGTCAGTTTGCAGGTCAGTCACAGACATCTTGGGTACAGAGAAAGATGTAAAGGTCTCTTCTATTAGCTGTGGTTGATATAAATATGTTTCCATCTTCCCCGTATGTTGGTAATTTGTATTCCTTGTTCATTTTCTTGGCCTTCAAAATTATTATGTATATCTTTCTTTATGTCTCATTGAACAAATCATATGGCATCTGTTAAAAATTCTACTTAAGGACAGGGGATTTAGCTCAGTGGTTCTGCCGCCTGCCTCACAAACATGAGGTCCTGAGTTCAATCCCCGGTGCCAAAAAGAAAAATTTCTACTTAAGATGAAAATTGAGCTTCTGGAATCTCATCCAAACTACAAGTTAACAGTGAAAATCAGTTTATTCATGTATGCTTATTTATTTTTTAATTTTTACTTAAATATGTTTGCAATGCATAATAAGTACATTTGCTTTGGGGTACTGTTATATATACACATGGCATCTTGATTATTTTTTACTACTTTTCCCCTTCCCTAGCTCCATGTCTCATCTCCAGAACTCTACTTCCCTCTTTCCTATCATTACTCCTTTAATTTTCCTCATTGAATAGCTTACATTTTGGGTTTCTCATATAAAAGAAAATGAGATATTTAACTCTACACTTCTGATTTTTTGCACTTAATATTATAGTCTCAAGATCCACCCATTTTCCTACAAATGCATCAAATTTATCTTTTTTTATGGCTGTATAGTACACCATTGTGCATATATGCCACATTCTTTATTGATTCATCTTTGTCTAAATTTTTTTATTAGCATCCAAATTATAAATAAAGAGAAAAAGAAAAGATAAATAATAGGAAGTAGGGAAACAGATCTTTCTAAAATTGAAAGAGATCAAGAGCAGTAGGGAGGGGGCAAGAAGAGGAAGGAAAGTGAATGAAAAAAACAATTTAGATATATTATGTACATGCACGAACTTCACACAGGAGTCTAAACATTATGTACTAGTTTATTCACATATGCTGCTTTTAACTCAGATTTTATACAACAACTTCAACACATTTGAGGACGCAGTCATAGAAATACATAGCAGTTAACATTTCAACATTTTGGTAATTGTGATATTTCTTAGCTTTTCCTAACATTAATGTGAACATGAGATACATTTAGGTTTAAATCAATGAGGTTAACATTCAAATGAGGATTCCGACATGTGTCTTAATTTATAAAGTGCACAAAATATTCTGCCAAAAGTCTAATAGAATTAATAACAAAATTCAGCAATGTAGCGGGATCCGAAGGAAGAGCACACATGAGAGGAAAGACAGCTGACTCCACACACGCTGCACAATGTACTGCTCCCAGCATGCTCTTCCTCTCGTAATCCCATCAGGCACAAGTCATAGAGACTCGTTTAAGACCAAAAAGCCTTTGAAAATGATGCTCAGCCACAAGGTATAAAAAACACTAAAGGAATGGTGTACTGAATTCAAAATTCAACACTCCCCTTCTTGCCTGTAAACCACTCCTCATAGGTGAGTAATCCTTTCTGCAGTGTGAAATGATAGTTTGGAAAGGAAAACATAGCAGAGCCGCATGGGAAATGCACTGGGCTCATTTACTCATAGGCGCCTTTTCTCTGAATTTCAAGCACTAGGCAGGGACTGGAGAGAGAGAGGAGCCGGATGCTCCCCGGCACATTAATTCAATGTGTGGCTAATCAAGATCCATTATTCTGCTCTCAATTTAAATGATTATGCTCCATCCTGCCTGGTCCCATTTAAGAATCATCATCCTGATTTCTATGTGAGGAGGAACAGATTGTTTAGGGGAATCAGCAGTTCCTGAATTTTAACTGCCCGGCCCAACCGGAGCCACCTCTGGCTTTGCGCCAATCCTACTCTTGTCATGGCTTTGTTATATTTGAATAATGTGATTTAAAGCCTTACTGAATTTCATCTTCTCCAAATGTAAATTTCCACATGCCAGTAAAAGAATGTCCAGCATTTTTTAGACTATTGCCAGTTTATGATAGTAATACTATTGTATTCCTCTCTCACACACACCAAATGTGGCCAGGACGAACATGAAACATAGTCACAGACATCCAGTTTTGGTTATAGACAGAGACTGGTACGGAGGAAGTTTTGGTCAAAGAATATTTCTGCAGGTGCCAGAACTGCATTGAATTAAGTACAATAGCTGGACATAGTGTCCCTAATAAGGTGGGAGAAAAATGGTTTAATCAAATTTAAATGTGACACTAATACAATACTTCCTGAATCTTTTGATATGTTGACGTTCATGCAAAATCTTTAGGAATAAAAAAATTGTTTTGCTTTATTTATATTTGTGTGTGTATGTGTGTCTGTGTGTGTCTGAGTGTGAGATACTGGAGACTGAAACCAGGACGTTCACACTGGGCTATGTCCCAGCCTTTTTATTTTGACATTTTAAAAATTTTTTGACATAGGAGCTCACTAAATCTGTAAGTTACCAAGCCTGTCCTCAAAGCCATGACCTGCTTGCCTCAGTCTCCTAGAATGACAGGATTGTAGGTATTGCCAACTTGAATATAGATGTGGGTGGGTGGGTGGCTGGGGGTGTTATTTGAAGTGTAAGCTAATGTATGAGACTTACGTTTCATTCTATGGAATTCCTGAATGACAAGTGTTGCTTATACCAGCATTTTGCTTGGCATAGACATCACCTGAATGTCTCATGTTAAGAAATGATTTTTGAGTAGACAGATCTGATGTAGACCCAGGATTTCTGCATTTCTAAGAAGTTCCCAGGGAATGCTGAGGCTATATACCCATAGACCCCGTATCTGAGGAGGAAGGCTTTATAATTTATTCAAAGACGTGCAGAAGAAAAGTCTTGCTTGTACGCTTGAATAACATCTAAACGAAGACATTTGAGCTACACAATAAGTGGACTGCACATTCTCAAAACCCACCATTTTGCATCTCTCAATCCTTTATGGTGCTTCTAAGTGCTTAACTATTCTCTCATTGCAGGGCAAATACTTGCATGCACTGGTGAACTCTAGCAATGCATGAGCAAAATCATTCTCAAAATACAGACACATGACAGTCTGTGGCTTGAGAGAGAAGCTGAGGTGATTGCTGATTATACAACCAGCCAAAGTTTGGAAGAATGGTAATTCTGCCAGTAATGAGCACTTTAAAGAAGTGAATAGATCTTTTAGGTTTCAATTGCATTATACCTAGAAAAAGCCCCTTCTTTGTGCGGACATCATGACACATTCCTCCAGAGCTCTGTCCTTTAAGCTTAAGAGGCGTAAAGTGAACAGATGACCACTGCATTCTTGTAAAATTCCTCTAAAGAAGTAATGGTGAAAATCTAATCAAATGTTTCCAAAAATGCAATCAAAATTTGCACTGCTCATTTTATGTAGAAGTAGTTCCAAGATAAGAAATAGGAATTCCAAAAAATTGTTTAAGACAAGGTACGAGTGGACTTCAACTGTCAATCGAATTCACTGGATGAAGAGACTCTTGGAAAGGTGAGTGGATTGGAGGATGCTGTACTCACCAGTGGATTGATCCACTAATATTCACAGCTGAGTGTGCTCTTAGGAGGTGGAGCTCAGTTGGAGGTGGTGGGTCACTGGGTACATGCCTTCGGAGTATGTATTCCTCTGTGAATTTTCTCTGGTGCTCTGTTTCCGAGCTGCCATGAAGTGAGCATTTTTTCAGCCCCATGCTCATCCGCCATATTGTTTCTGCCTTGGAGCAGTCAACCATGGAGTGAATTCCCCAAAAATGTCACTTAAAATAAACCTCACTTTCTTTAAGTTGTGTCAGGCATTTCATCCCACCAATAGGAAAGATGACCGATACCCATATGTTTTCAAAATTCTCTTTCTTCTCTCTGCACCTTGGCATCTCAATCTGGACACCCTTGAGTCATTCCATGTTTTACAGCTTTTTTTTAATTAATGTTTTTACTAGACCATATTAGTAATACACAATGGTAAGAATCCTCTAGAGTAATTGGTGAATACATTTAATTAATCTCTCTCTGAAGTCTGTCTTCTAGTTCTCTGTCATCTCTCCATTTATTTATTTCTTTGTTCATCCATTTATTCATTGGGTTTCTCATAGAAGAGCCCATATTTAACTTTCTATGTCTGGCTTCATCTGCTGACCAGGGAGGTCTCCAGTTCCATCCATTTTCTTGCAAATGACATTAATGCATTCTTTATGGCTAGAACATTCTCCTTTGTATATATTTATCACACTTCATTTATTAATGCATCTGTTGACCAAAGCCTATATGAGTTTCTGAGAGCTACATGCATAAAGACCTGGCATCTGGTTGGCTTAAACAACAGATATTTATTGCTCAGTAACTGGATGCTGTAAGTCTAAGGCACTAGTGGGGGCAGATAGTTTCCTCCTGCAGGATCTGAGGGAGAAAATGTTTCATGATTATTCTACAGCTTCTGGAAGCTTTCTGGACATCTTTGGTAGAGCTTGACATCCATAAACATCACTCTGGTATCTCCATTCACCTTCTCCAGTATTGTCTCTGGGTACCAGTCAATACCAGATTTTGTTATAAAGATTCCCGCCATATTGGTTTAGGACTCAACCCAGTGATGTCCTCTGAAGTTGGTCAGCTGTAATGATCCTAGTTCCTACCTTGAGACCACAATGTTAAGTGAAATAAATCAGACACACAAGCCTAATTATCCCATGGATTCTCTTCTAACAGAAACAAAAAGTATAAATAAACAGCAAAAGGAAAGGTGGATAACAGGAAACATGGTGGTAGACTTTCCCAAATGAGAGGTAAACCAAGAGATGGAGAGAGAGGGAAGGTACAGGAGGTGAAAGAAACATAAAGAGTTAAGATAAGTATCAAGATACATGACGTGCATGTACCCATCCCACCACAATGAACCAATCGTTATGCATTTTAAACATTTAACAATAAAAAAGATTATGTTCTGAGTTCCTAGGATTAAAGCTTTTGACAGAAATGTGGACAAGGACACAATTCATCCCATCAGAGCATGACAATGTCTTCATGTGACACAAGTTCAAAAACGAGTCACGTCTATAGGAAACACCAGGAGACCAGGGATGGTGGTCTCCTGGATTTGGATCACTTGGATCTCTGGGCCAGACACATTTGGAAAGTGGTGCTTCAGTGGCAGGCCCCAAATTTATTCAGATTTTGCAATCCAAGTATACTTATAGAAAGAATGATATTTTAAATATAGCAAAACATTGAAATAAAGGCAACATTTTTCTTCCCCGCCTTCTGTAATCAGCCCAGCTCCTTGTAAGCTAAGTGTACTTTAAAACATTAAGCCCCTTTTCTTCCTATTTCACAGTATCTATCAAAGGGGAAGGGGAAGTGGGAGGGGTAGGGGAAAAGAAAGAAGGGAATGGAATATATATGAGAAACTGGAAAAAATGCAAGCAAAGCCTTTGTAAATAGGGAGGGATGGAGTGGTTGAAGGGAGAGCAGGGGAAGGGGGAAAAAATAAGAACCAAGAGAGATTATGTAAAGGTGCAAATTTCCAATGATGAATGTCACTATATTGTATATCTAAAATGTACCAATAAAATTAATTTTTAAAAAGTTAAGCATTGACATTTCTGTCATTGTGGTGTAGATGTATAGAAATATCTCCCTAACTCTCCTACCAGGACTCAAAATTCTCTATTCACCAAACTCTTCAGACATTGCAGAAGTGTTCTTGTCATTTTTGAGAATTCACTCAAAAGTGATGATAATCATTCATTCTTTCTTTTATTGCATTTTAAATGTATAAAGAAGGAATGGAGAAGGATTTCAGAACAATCATCTTCACTAACCTAACACTCACATATTTATCAAGAGATTCTTGATCTACAATGATTCTGCTGGTGCCTAATAAAGAAATTTGAGAGATAAAAACATCCCAGCATTTTCTACCTGTGTGTCTCATGTCTTATAAAATCTCTTTGAAATCAGTAGTATAGATTTATTGAAATATTGCCAAGCTACAAATTCTATCAGGAACTACAAATGTACTTGAAAGAAACATTAGCAAACCAAATTAGATGGCAAATTACTTTGGGCTACAATTTACAACATTGAGTTCTTATTAAAAAAAATCATCCTTCCATAATAATCAGAAAGGTATAGGTATTCATCTTTTATGCACTTATCAAAAACACATTTATTTCAACCTAAGATATTTTTGAAAATCTATCCAAACATTAAGTCGATGGAAAAAATATAAATTACAGGATTCTACTCTATTTTGTTGTGGAAATCTAATATTATGCACTTGTCTTTAGCGTTTTTAGAAAAAGAAAAGGATGATTCATTTTATGTTTATGTAATTTGTCTCTTTAATTGTATTTACTTTACTTTTTTAATTGACATATAATTTATATATACTTATGGAATGTATATAATAGTTCAATACATGAATACTTTATGGAATTTTGAAATCAGGGTAAGCATAATTACCTCTTCAGATACTAATCATTCTTCTTGGAAAAAAATCTCAAAATCCTTTTATGAAATATATAACACATTGTCATTATTTTTATAGTCACACTTTTGTGAAATACAAGAAGTCTATTTTCCTAGCTATAACTGAATCCTAACTGACCAGCCTTTCCCTATACCTACCTCCCCTCAAAGTAATGTCTTTTGCAATCCATGGCAATTATTCTATTTCCAAATTGACATTCTGTACTATTGATTCAACACAATGTGTAACATTTTATTGGTGTTTTTATTTCCTATTCCTTCATTTTTGCTGGGTAGATCTTTTTCCTCTTTTTCTGGTTAGATCACTTATTTTTACCATTGTATTTTAAGTGATTTCCATTAATACAGCACATAGTTACAACTTTTTATTCTATATATGCATATGTACATATGTATATGTGTATGTATGTATATATGTGTGTATATATTGTACATATATGGGCCTCATGCTTGACAGGGAGGAATTCTGCCACTGAGCTACATTCCAGGTTCTGTCTAAGTTGTTATATCTCTTTCCCTTTGATTGGTGAATTTGGGCCATTTAGGTTTAGGTCTACCATTTTATTATTATTTTTTGGTTTAACTACCCTGTTTTTTTCTTCCTTTGTTTTTACTTTTTGCTCTCTTTCAGGCTACTGGAATGCTTTTGGCATTGCATCTTAATTCATGTTGTAGGTTTTTAAATACATCCTGGTATAATTCTTTGTTGTTCTTAATATCTCTCTCTCTCTCTCTCTCTCTCTCATTAATACTTTGTCATCTTATGTAAAATTCAGGCAGGTTTAAACCAGATAATGAAACTTTATTCTCTTTTTGCTGTATTTGTCTTTGGCTTATCTCTGCTGACAGTAAATTATATTCACACAGTATTATTTTCATGTCAGTACACTTATTTACTATAGAAAATCTAAGAGGAGAAAAATTATTTTCTATATTAACACAGAAATTGATTATTCCTGTTTTTCTTCATGTTTCACATCACAGATTTTCCATCGCACTATTTCAGTTCTCTTTGAAGAATTTCTGTTAGCTCAGTTTCCAAAATAGGCCCTCTGTGATAATAACTTTCAGCATTTCTTTAACTAGAACTATCTTCACTTTGTATCTGCTCCTGAAGGGTATTCCTTTGTTAGATGAAGATCATAGTTGGCAGTTCTCTTCCTTGAGGTGTTTAAGTAGGTTTTTTAGTCTTTTCTGGATTTTACAAGTTGGTGGCAAAATTCTGCACTCCTTTAAAAATGTGGTCTCCGAATGCAACATGTCATTTTTCCTAGATAACTCTAGGTCAAGTTTTTCCTTAACTGTGATCTTCAGCATCGAATTTGATGACCAACTTGGTAGTCTTTGAGTTTTTCTTCTTCAGGTTTTACTGACTTCCTAGATACCTATTTTCTTTTCACTGAATTTGGGAAGTTTATAGTCACTGCTTCATTTTATTCTCCTGGAACAATCTCTCTATTCTCTCCTTCTGAAGTTATGAAAAAGGACATTGGTCTATTTGGTCTTGTTTCACACTTTCATTTTTTTCCTCCTTAAATCCCTTTTCTCCATGTTGCCTGTGGTTGATAACTTACACTGATGTGTCTGCATGTTTATCTTCTCTTTCCTTCATTAACATCTTCTACTTGACAGCACGTGTATCTAGTAACTTTTATTTTAATTCCTCTACTGTAATAGTCCACTCTGAAATTTTCTCTCAGTTCTCTCCTATGCTTTTTACTCTTTAAACCAAATTTCCCCCATTCCTTTTCAGTCCAGAATATTCACTTTAGTTACATGGAATGAGATCTCATCCATGAATGTCAAGCCTTTTCCTGGTAACTGTAACACAGGTGCCATTTTGGAGTTGCTGTATGTTAATGATATCTTCTGTGCAGAGATATTGCATTGTCAATTGCTTTTGGACTGAACCTTTGACGTTTTAACTTTGTGCTGAAAGATGAGGGGGTTGTTTTTGCTTAAATTCTTTTATTGATACATTTTAGGTATACAATACATTTACACTTATCATCAGGTGCCTGTACCTGTACATGATGTATCTTGGTTCTTATTTTTTCCCCATTACCTGTGCACCCTTCACTCCCTCCACCCTTCCCTATTTACATAGATTTTGTTTCCATTTTTTTCTTTTCTCATAATTTTTCCTTTCCCTTCTTTCCTTTCCCCTTCCCCTCCAACTTCCCCTAACCCTGGACCTTTTCTTCCTATTTCAGATTATCAATTATTCATTTTAATCATTTTCATCCTTATTTATACTTTCAGTTTCTCACATTAGAGAAACTATTCGGTATTTACTCATGTGTGTCCTATTTGTTTCACTTAAGAGTATGGCCTCCATATGCATCCATTTAGCTATAAATGTCTCTAGTTTCTCATTCTTTATGGCTGAGTAGTACTCCATTTTATATTTAAAAAAAAGAAACACATCTTCTTTATCCAGTTTCCAGTTGATGGGCACTTGGGCTGTTTCCAAGCTTTAGCTATTACAAACTGTGCCGCTATAAACATGGGTGTGCATATATCACTGTGGTATGATTCTTTTAATTCTTTTGGAAAGACTCCCAGTAGGGGAATAGCTGGGTCAAATAGGACCTCTAGTGTGGGAAATTGTAGAATTTAGTTATCTAGTTGTAAGAATATGATCAGAAGAAGTTTGTTAACTGAGAAAATTAAGAAGTTGTTTCTGGGAATTTCCACAAGTCTGTTTGTTAAAAGAATTCCAGAAAACTTTAAGAGATGCTGTAAAAGTTTTAGGGTGGGAAAAACAGGTTTTCCTAGTTTTCTTAGTAACCATTATCCAGGGTCAGAGGACCATGACCCAGTGACTCTATGGGTGGTGAGAGAAATATGATTCACTATGTACATCTGTGATGTTTGCGGTGGGTCAGTGGGCTTGACTTCTGCTGAAGTCGCCCTGCTTTCTTGATACCATCTGATAAGAAGAAAGCTGTGGTGTGCTCTTAGATGTATGGATCAGTGAATGGAAACAAGGGATGTGTAAATTCACATGTAGCTTTTATGAGTCACTTAGAGTCACTTGTTATCGCCAGATGTTAAAACCAAAAAGACAATAGCCAGAATAACTAAGCTGTTTTCCTACATGTATAAAAGCCTTACCTCTTTCCTTTGTGATTGTCGAACAGTGTCAGGAGAATAAACTGCTGTTCGTCCCCCAGCCTGTCTCCTTTTCTTTCTTTAAAGGTCAGTGCTCTCCGGGGTCTCTGGTCTCCCTCTAGAGAGACCACCCACACTCTAGCCCTAGTTCTTTGAGGTATCGCCGCACTGATTTCCACAGTGGCTGCACCAGTCAACACTCCCACCAACAATGGAGAAGGGTTCCTTTCTCCCCACACCTCCCCCCAGCATTTGTTAGTGGATGATATCTTAATAGCAGCCATTCTTTCTGGGGTGAGGCAGAATCTCAGTGTTTTTATTTTTCATGAAAATATGCCAGATCTTTCTTAGTATCAATTTTAGCAGGCAATTAGCATGTTTTGTTTCTATTTCATGCAGCCTAACCTGCCTTTATGGAATATGGTTTTGACATAAATCTAATTCTGAATTTCATGATGTGCTTTTTAAAAATTTTATTCATTAAATTTGTTGGTATGTTTTAGGTGTGCATTGTGATCACTTTCATCAATGGGATTTGTACCTGTACATGACATAACTTGTGAGCACTGCCCAAGGCCCAGTGTGGCCCCAAGTGTTCCCATACATTTATGAGAGTTTTCATTAACTTTGCTACTCTGATTTTAATTAGTTTCATTTATATGAAGAGCTCAGGGAAAATCCCAGGGCACTGTAGCCTTAAACAATTTTTACTTGAATTTCTCCCTCTCCTTGATGTCAATTGCAATCTTCTGTTTTGGGAGCACCTTTTGTGAAGCAAGACTTCCTAATAGGATTTCTCTTTTGAGGACAGAGTCACATTTAGCAAATTTGTGCATGGAAAGGAAGGTCTTGTACACTTGTCATTGATTCCATTAGATCTGCTATGGCTTGCTTCTGAGAGTAGGAGAGGTCAGTGTATTGGTCAGCTTTGTTTCACTGGGACAAAATATCTGTCCCTCACATCTCAAAAAGAAGAAGTTTAATTTGGCTCAGGGTTCCCACGGGTTCAGTCCAGAGTCAGCTGGCTCCAAGGCAGAAATGTCATGGTGGAATGGTGTGAGAGAGGAAAGCTGCTCACGTCATGCTGTCTGGGAAGCAGAAAGCCAGAGAGGAGGGGGCCACAGGCCAGATGTATTCCTCAAGGTCACATCTTTATGACCCTCCCAGATGCAGGTAGAAGTGTGCTTTATTGATCTAGTAAGCATCTCTCAAGTTAATCAAGTTGGTCCTCAAGATTAAACATTACACTTCTTCAACCATGTCCCAAATTCACCTCATTCTTTTACATGAGCCAAAAGAGAATAGAGATATTTGTCTTGGTTCCTGTTCGCTTCATGTTTGTTTTATCATCCTGGGGTTTGGGCTGACCACACAAATAAACCTACATCTATAGGGTGTAACAAAAGATAAGGGAATCTGGTGATTTCTCCCCATCCTTTGAGTTTTAAAATTCCTTGCTGGCCAGTTTTCTGTTTATCACTTCATGGAACCCTCATGGGGTTACTTTACATATTGTGTCCCAGGACTTAGAGTGGAGTGTTCTTACTCCATCTGAACCAGCTCTACCAATTACCCAATCCCATATTCACTTCCTCCTTTGCTTTATTCATCAAATATTTATCTCTTCAAATTGAAAAAGAACTTGAACCTCTTCATTCTCCTTAAATTTAATTTTCAGGTGGTCATTAGTACCAGTGATGACTATCATCTGCACTTCAAATGTAAATTCTCCAAGGTGATATCAGATCACCTCATCCTATCATTGTTCAGCATTTAAGGCAGAGTGTGAAAATCATGAATAACTTATCTCCCAATGAAGTAAAAAATGAATTTTCTTTCCTCCTCTTCCTCCTACTCCTCCTCTTTCTCCTCCTCTTTCTCCTCCTCCTCCTCTTTTCTCTTCCTCTCTGCTTTATTTAATGTCACTCTCTCACATTTTGAATTGCACTAGCAGAACAAAACAAATAAGCAATTTGTTGGAAAGGAAAGAGATTAATTTGACTCATAACTCTGGGGCTTAGTGTGTTGATCGGTTTTCTCCTTGCTGGGAAAAAATGGGTGACATTCATAACTTAGGGAAAAGACGTTCCAGTCTGTGGGTAGCCAGCTTCACGGAAGAAACATCATGGTGGAAGTGCTTGGTGGGGCCCAACTAACAGCAGCCAAGAAGCAGACAACAGAGAAAGAGTGTCAGCAAAAGATGTCACCCAAAGACACACCCTCAGTTACCCTCTTTTTCTAACCTGAAACCAACTAACAGCACATTCAGCCCTGAAGTTCATCCAAGGATTAACCCACTGATGACTGTGGTGAATCCAAGGCCCAACCACCTCTCCAAGAATTTCTTAGTCTACTCAAGAGGACAACTGCAATTAAATCCCACAGCAGGGGAAGCTGAGAACATTAGCACATCTAGCCAAGAGCATCTTGCTGTAAGATCTCATGGCAGAAATGTAAACAATCTCACCTGAGAGGGAAAGCATGAAAATAAGGCTTGCTTTTATAACAATCCAGTGTTCCACTAACTGACCCATTCCAAGATAACCATCTTGTGTCAGTCAGTTCTTGATCACTGTGACAAACTACCTGAAGACATTGCCACGTAAGCAAGAAAGCTTTACTTTGGCTCAGGGTTTCAAAGCTTTTAGTCCATGATCAGTTGACCTTATTGATTTTAGAACTGTTGCTCTGTAAAAACATAACGGCAGAAAGGTACAGTGGCTTGCCTCATAGCTACCTGAAATGGGGGGGGGGGGGGGCAGGGAAAGACAATGATACAGAGTGTCAGAGACAGAAACAGAGAGAAAGAGAAAGAGAGAAAGAGAGAGGAAGAGAGTGACCGAGAGAGAAGGAGGTAGAGGAAGAAGAGGAAAAAGGAAGAGGAGGAAAGAAAGAAGGGGGCAAAGGCAGAACAGGCAATGGAGGAGGAGGAACGAGAGGAGCAGCAGTTTGTAGAAACGAAAAAAAAGGAAAGAGGAGAAAGAAAAAAGGAGAAAGATGAAGAGGGGGAGGATAATCAATTGGTATGCTAATATCTTCCTCAAGGGAACACCACCCAAAGATCTAACTTTCTCCTATTCGTCTCCACATCTTGAGTATTCCACAGCCTCCCGATAGTGCCACGGGCTGGAGAATAACCGTTTCATATATGGGAATATTTGGGGCATTCAAGATTTAAGCTACACCATGTATTTGTCCATTTGGTATTTGTCCATTCGTGAGAGCTCTAAACTTATGACCTAACCACCGTATATGAGACGACACCTCCTAGCAATGATGAACTGGGAATTACATCTCTAATGCAGAAATTTTTGTTTCACATTCAAACCACAATAACCACAAAAATCTCCATTCCACAGACTCAGTTAAGTATCTGTCTATTAACTTTTACCTTCAAGTCCCCATCTGAGCTTGGGATGTTACTAAGAGGAGAGTGAAATAAGATGGATTAAAAGATCAAGAATCACATAACCAAACTGTGTTTTTAATGGTTCCTTTCTCTGTGGGATACACCTAAAATAATTAAATATCTTTGGAATAAATATATCCCCTCTTCTCTGGCATCAAGAAGGAAGATGGCGCTTGATTATCAATGTGTGACAGGAAGTTGCTGTCTCCTGCATAAAGCCCAGGCACACTGAGGCAGAGGAGTATGGTTCTGAGAAACCGAAGACAATCCTAAGAGATGGTTAGTGTGTCATAAAGTTTATTAAAGTATCAGTGGGAAAGGATTTGGCTAATTGAGAATAACTGCCAGAAAACTGGAGCCTCAAGGCCATAGGGCTAGAAAAAAAGATTTTCCAGAAGATTCTCTGAATGTCCATTGGTGAGGAACTGCTCAGCAAGTTTCCATAATGCTCTGCTCAGAGCTCAGGTTTTTTAGGGAGAAAACTTCATAAATTGAACTACAACACAGTGGCATCGTCAGCTTGCTTTGTCCCACGGTAGAAACCCAATTCCAAGGAAAATACGATTTAACATCCAGACGGAGAGTCCCTTGGTACTAATGACACCGGCTGCCTGCCTCTCAGGGTCCCCCAAATAATTCTCCTGTGGAAACTCTGGTTCCTTTCCATTCACCATCTTCTCTTGACTTAGAAACACTTTGGGGAACACAAAATGGACATTTCGGACACACGGTGCTGAATACCCTAGTTTTTCTCAAGGACGATAGACAGGGCCAGGCTCATCGTGAGGAGAGGTCAGCTCCAAACAGGGTGGGTGGAGACCCTCACTGTGCAGCCTTGAAAATGAATTCAATCAAATAAATGTCTCCAACTGACACTCTGACCTTTGAGATATGAGCAGCAGAGCCACCATACCCCAAAGCCTGCCTTGAAATTTCTCCGGGAGGCATTTATATTTAAACACTTTGATCTCTTCCTTTCATTTTTAATGCATGCTACCAATTAAAAAAATAAAAAAAGCTTCCCCAAAGATTTCTTTTTAGTTATTATTAAAATGCCTCAACGAAGACCGGTGATGATGAGAGAAAAGCTGTTTCAGACCACCAGGATATGAGACATCTGCCGCTTACCCTGCGAGGCTGGTTGACTTTTCCTAACAACCTATGTGAGTATCACAGTTCTCTGAAGCCCCGCCAGGCCAACACCTGCAGACAGCAAAAGACTGCCCTGCCCCCTGTAATTTAATATGATGTCTTTTGTTATAGAACGAGAATTGCATTTCGCTAGCTCTTTGGAAACACCAGCCAAGGTCATTGGGTGTTCTTCCAAAAGCCTTCTATTCTAACTTAGATTGTGAGGAGTAACTAAAAAAAAAAAGTAGAAGAGACAAAACCAAACTTGGCGACCGCGGTTATCCACCGCAGAGGAATGTTCCAACATTCAGATGTAACTCCAGCATCTGTAACTCGTGGTTGCAGCTGGCAAGTTAGTTCTCCAGCATTTGTATTCTTGTTGCTGGTTTTTCTGTTGACCAATTTGAAATATCAATGATGTATTCATCACAGCAGGGGTTTGGAGAGGACTCTAAGAGTTTGGTTTTGTCTCTCCTACTTTTTGTTCTGCTTTGCTAGGTTGAATTTAACTTTATTAAGGTACTTAACAAACTATTTCTGTGACATCTACATTGTCTTCCACGGTTTCGATACGGTTTCAGGGTGTTCCTTGGAGGTATATCCATTGGGACTTCAGTGTGTGGTTATACAGGGAAATGGTGGGGTTTTGAAGAAAAAGGGCCCAGCAGAAAGTAATTTGATCATGGGAAGCTGCTATGGCTCGTGTCTAGATGTCCTCCGAAGCCTCATGCTCTCATAGGGATTTTTCAGAGGTGGTTGGATCTAGAGTGTGTGAGGTGGGATTAAGAGTTTGTGATTACTAAATCAGTCCACTGATTGGTTTAGCACTGGCCTAATCCAGGAGGTCTGGATAAAATAAAGGGGCAGAAAGATACTGTTAAGGTTCCTTGCTTGCTTGTTTTTGCTGTCTTCCACTGCCATAAACTGTTGCTACTCTGCCATGCGCCACCCTGCCTTGGGGCCAGTCAGTTATGAACTGAAACCTCTACAGACTGTGAGCTAAAGTTTTCCTCCTTTAACTTTGGGTGTCAGGTATTTTGCCTCTGCAACAAGAGAAAAGTAACAAAGACACTGGCTCAGAAAGGATTAATTAGGGCTAATATAATTGAAAAAGGGAGATGGATCTTGTGCAAACGGGAGGAGGACCAAGTAATGGAAGGAGTGGGAGGAGGGGAGGGAAAAAGAGCATAAAAATAAAGTGCATTATGTATCAACTCTCCATGAGCAATGTAATATTATATACCACAGACATTCACCAATATAAATATTTTTTAAATGTTGACAATCAACCATACATGCACCACCACAATAAAAAAAAAAAAAAAAAAAAACCCAAGCTATTCTGGACTATTTTGGAGATTTTGCCTGAAGTGGTTTTTATTTAGCTAACTATAACTGTTGTTCAATACCAATAATAAAGAAACTGAAATAAGAAAAACAGCAACTTTTTAATGTACTATGCACTGCAAATAAATTGAAGATTTTGGATTACCCTGCAACATCAAATTTAAAATAATACCTAAAATTTAGATTTATTCCCAAAGACTCTAATTGTTACATTTTTTTTCTTTTAAAGTCCTCAATAATGGAGCCTATTTATAAGCCCGATACTTACTAATTTTTGGAAATTACTTTGCTCATTACACTTCCAGATTACTACTACATCTTCTTCCTCTTTTCCTTCTCTTTCTCCTTCATCCCCCTCCTCCTCTTCTTTTCCTTTTTCCTTCCCTTATTCCCCATTTCCATCTTCCTCCCCCCTCCTCCTCCTCCACTACATCTTTTTCTTTTTCCTCTTCTCCTCCTCCTCTTCCTCCTCCTCCTTCTCCTTCTTGTTTTCCACTTTTTCTCTTCCTCCACATCCTCTTCTGTGTCCTTCATTCTCTTATTTCAGTACCGGGCAATAAACTTACACTGAACAACATCTCCTCCCAGTGCTTTTTTTTTTTTTTTTTTTTTTGAGACAGAATCTTCCTAATTGGCTGTTAAGTTGCCCAAGGTGGATACAAGCTTTCAGTCCTCTCCGCTCAGCTTCCTACAGCACTGGGATTATGTGCATGTGCCGCTGTGCTTAGATTAATTCCTTAACTAATGACACAGAACATGAGGACCATGGAAATTGTCTCTTGCTCAGACAAAGGAAAATTAAACACAAATAAAGCTGAACAAAAACTCAAAGCAGTCCACAGATTATCATAATTTGAATTGAATTTTCTTCCTCTTCACTACATGATACAAATACAGGTTGATCATTTCTCCCCTGGAAATCTAAAGTCCAAAATATTGCAAAATATTGCCCATTTTGATCACCCACATGATGTGACTTGGGGAAATTTTCACACCTAATCTCATGATAGGACACAATGAAAATACATCAAAAATATTTTATAAAATGATTTTGAAGCTATTTATTTAAGCTGTGTGTGAAACAAATAAATTTCACATTTACATCTTGGTCCTACTTCCAAGATTTCTCATTATATATGAACAAATATTCCACAATTTTAAAATATTTAAAGTCAGAACCAAGCATTATGGTCCCAAGCATTATGCATGAAGGATATGCAAGCTGTACTTGTTTTTGTCTTGAAAGTTATCAGAGCAATGTCAGAATCCATTCTTTTCTCACCAGGCATCTGTGCTCATGCTCCATGTGATGTCGACATGCATTGCTTTTAACAATTTTGCAATATACCAGGATCCCTATGAAAAAATACACAAATTGCATTCCACATGCAGAGTTTATTAAATTCTTCAGAATTACACATTGATGAATAAGAATGAGGCGTGTACTGTTGTTTGCCTGTCTGTACCTATTACCCATTAATCCTGTGTGCAAATAAAAAATCATACTGAAATTTCCTTTTTTTCCCAATTTTACATATTGAGGACCAAAAAAAAAGGAAAAATCTCAGGATGTTTGTATTTGACTTTCCTTTTCCTGGGAAAAATTATCTAACATGCACCACTTAAATGAGAGGTTCCATTTGGCTCGTGGTTTAGAGAGTTCAGTCCATGTTCAGCTGCTCCTATGGTCTCAGAGGGTTCAGTCCATGGTCAGCTGCCCTAATGGTTTCAGAGGGTTCAGTCCATCGTCCGCTGCTCCAATGGTCTCAGGGGGTTCAGTCCATGGTCACCTGCTCCAATGGTCTCAGAGGGTTCATACCATGGTCAGCTGCCCCAATGGTTTCAGAGGGCTCAGTCCATGGTCAGCTGCTCCAGTGATCTCAGAGGGTTCAGTTCATGGTCAGCTGGCTCCAAGGCAGGAACATCATAGTGGACGAGCATGGGGGAGGAAAGACGTTCACATCATGGGGTCCAGGAAGCAGAGAAAGAAGGAAGGTGTTGGGGGAAAGAATCCACTCTTGCTAGTTACACCCCAGTGACCACCACCAACCAGGCCCTACCTCCTAACACACATTCACCCAGAAGCTCATCCATGGATCAATACTCTGGTGAGTACAGTACCTATATGGTTCAATTACCTTCCAAAAGACCAACCTCTTTAAACACAAGGCATTTTAGGGTACATTCTAGATCCTAACCATGACAAGTTCCAGTTGGATTGGCTTAAATTCCAAAAGGTGTAATTTTCTGTACTTGAGAAAGTCTCTTTCACTATCCTTCTAAAATATATGCCTTCATTTTGGACATAAAAAGACATATAATTTTGTGCAAAATATATAATCATTTGTTAGCTTTCTTTATGAACTCAAATTAATAGAAGTATTTTTCTGATGCAATATTATGTGAAAGTGTTTCACAAGAAGAGGGCACTGGATAGCTACTAAAAAAATGAAAATCTCATTTGGTAATACATGCTTTAAACTCCTGAAACAGGGTATATAGGAATTCACTTTCTCAACTTACATTAATTCTAACAGATTTTTGTTTTTGCCCTTTAAATCTTAAATGTCTTTAGATTATCAAAAAGACTTGTGTTGGGATTTAATGATGGCTACTCAAATCTTAATCATTCATACTATTAAAAATGCCTCAGGACACAATTTCACTTCATGACTAATGACAATTCTGCTGAACTTAAGGACATTAGAAAAATACCTCTGTCATCAACCACTATCCCATCTGGACTCCACTGCAGAAATCTTCTCGCACATTTTCTTTAATAGCTCAAACCTGGAAGATATCACAAATTTTTCCCTTATAGGGCTGAACATATGTTGTGTTCTTTTCCTCCTGAGTGTCTTGACAGCTCAATAATTCTAAAGTTTAAAAACTCACAGCAGCATACTGTATTTGAAGAGTACATTTGATTTCCTGATGTAGAAATTTTGTTTCTATTTTCTTACCTCTTTCATCGTCCCTTTAGTATTGGGTTTGAGACAGATAATTTGATTTGTGCATGCACAATCATGTTTACAACTTTTTTTCTCCATGTCAAATTAATGTCAGAATGAAGTTCAGTTTTATTTTTCAGCTCTCCAGACCTGTAATTAGTGGATCTCATTGCAAACAGTACTTGGGAATCATTTGAGAGAATTTTACAAAATGTTGACATCTCAGGTCCCATCTCTCAGATTCTGTTTTAATCATTTTGGGCTGGGGCTTTGTTTTTTGGAAGGTGAGAATTGTACAATTCTGCTTATAGATAACATAGAAGGAAATTTGATAA
The DNA here is from genome assembly GCF_053883595.1 of Heterocephalus glaber. Lineage (NCBI taxonomy): Eukaryota > Metazoa > Chordata > Mammalia > Rodentia > Bathyergidae > Heterocephalus > Heterocephalus glaber. Next base: position 4,921,429 of record NW_028258189.1, read on the forward strand.
GCACCAGATTTCTGATCTATAATACTATGAATCAACAAAATATAGTTATCTGTTTTCTTTGACCCAGGAAATTGAAAGTGAATCTCTCTCTCTCTCTCTCTCTCTCTCTCTCTCTCTCACTCTCTCTCTGTAACTGACTGACATAATGTATATGTTAATTAATAACTAAATTGCTTCTGATTTTCTTTTTTTCCATTTTTTCCATTTCTCATCATTTTTCCTTTCCTTTCTTTCCTTTCCCCTGCCCCTCCCACTACCCCTACCCCTTTGAACCTTTTCTTCCTATTTTGCATTATTGATTATTCATTCTAATCATTGGTACATTTCAGGTATTCAATATAATGACATTCATCATTGGAAATTTGCACCTTTACATAATCTCTCTTGGTTCTTATTTTTCACCCATGCCCAGCCCTCCCTTCAACCCCTCCATTCCTCCCTATTTACAAAGATTTTGCTCCTATTTTTCCATTTTCCCATATTAATCCCATTCCCTTCTATCCTTTCCCCTAGCCCTCCCACTTCCTTCCCCTTTGCCCCTTTTCTTCCTATTTCACATTACCTGTTATACATTTTAGTCCTTATTTACACTTTCAGTTTCTCACAAAAGAGAAACTATTCAGTATTTATACATGTGTGTCCTATTTATTTCACTTAAGAGTATTGTCTCAATGTGAATAAATGCTATAAATGTCTCTAATTTCTCATTTTTTATGGCTGAGTAGTACTCCATTTTATTAAAAAACCACATTTTCTTTATCCAGTCTCCAGTTGATGGGCATTTGGGCTGTTTCCAAGTTTTAGCTATTACAAACTGTGCTGCAGTGAACATGGATGCACATATATCACTGTGGTATGATTCTTTTAATTCTTTGGGGAAGATCCCCAGCAGTGGAATAGCGGGGTCAAATGGGACTTCCAGTCCTAGTTCTTTGAGGTATCTGAATACTGATTTCCACAGTGGTTGCACCAGTCTACACTCCCACCAGCAGTGGAGCAGGGTTCCTCTTTCCCCACAGCCCCACCAGCATTTGTTATTGGTGGATTTCATGACAGCACGACATTTACTCATATGAAATCGTCACATTACATACCTTAAAATGTATAAGTCTGCACTTGTCAATTATATCTCTAGAACACTGAAAAATCAAATCACCTATTACCTCCCTTCCAAAAGAAATGATTATGATCTGAGACCATCTTTTGCTACCTCCAATAACTTCCTTTTAGTGATACCTGCTTGCATCATCCCTGCAAAAAAATAAATAACCAGAGCCTTTGGCCAATGTTCCTAAAGCACTTCTTTCCTTCTCAAGACTCTTGGTAAGTCAAGAGGACAATTGCCAGTGGACTGCAACCACAGTGTTCAGATTAAAATTATCTGAAGGACACTTGGAACTGGTAAAAAAAAAAAAATAGTGTTATCTGTGAAACCAGCACTTTTGCTCACATTCTAAGTCATATATTCCTTGAAATACTGGTCACACAATGGAACAAAGGGAACGAATGATGTCACTGCTGTGTAGATCTTAGAAAATCCCTCCCTGTGAGAACCAGAGAACTGGGAAAGCTATATTCCTCCAGGTTGAGACTGAATGTTGTTTTTAGATCCCTTTGGCAATTTTCCTGTCCAACATAGTGTTCCAAAACCTTTCAGTGATTTATTGTCCAGCCTATGGCTCTGAGGGTATCCTAGTGATGAACTACTTCAGCTCTCCACCACCAGACCTTCTGAGTACCATTTAGCAATTTTCTCATCCATTCCCCCTCCACTGCACTCTATTATGTTAGGTTGGCTTTGATTTACCTTACCATTCCCTGTTGAAGTCTCAATAACCCTTATTTTTTACAAGCCATGTGACAACCTTAATTGTCCACCTGATTGGCTTGGAAGATATGTCAAAGATTAATAAAGCACTCCTCTGAGTGGGTCTGATTGGGTCATGGAGGTGTGACTTTAGGCTCTATAGGTGGTCTTTAGACCCTTCCTTTCTGGAACTTTTCTCCTGTTGTGCTTTCTGACCACCATGATGTGAGCATCTTTGCTCCACCAAGCCCTTCCTCCAAGACATTTCTGTCTTAGAGCAGCCGACCATGGACTGAACCCTCTGAGACCATTGGAACAGCTGACCATGGACTGAACCCTCTGAACACATGATAAAAATTAAACCTCCCTCTATTCAGTTGTTGGCATTTGGTATTTTGTCCCATCGAGTGGAGAGCTTACCAATAAAAGCCATCTCAGTGTGTTTTCATCAGTCGATCAGCAACTTGCTCTACTGCCTCAGCATATCTGGGCTGAGGATGAGACACCCACAATCAGCTGCCAATCTATCTATATTTTCCATCATACTTTCCACAGCTGGTTTCTCCCCTTTCAGTTTTCTGCAGTGGGTTTCTCACTGATTCATCATTTTCCTGATCATCTTTAAATCATTTGACCCTCTGCAGCCAAAGAGAACTTTCTTAGACTAAAACATCCTCAGAAACTTCTCTCACTGAAACTCTTTTACATCATCACACAACCTTCAGCTGGGTCTGCAGAACACAGGTGTGACCACAAGTGAAATGTGAGTGAAATTTAAGAGACAATCAGATATACCATGGAGATCCTGGGGAACAAGACTCAGATTGAGAATATGTAGTGAAAATAGAATCATGGATGAATACATCACCTGAGTACTTTATGCTCTTTCTCCTCAGAAGTCTGCACAGGTTCAGATAGAGACTTCTATCACATGACCAAGTCATGTTGAACCAGCTGTCCATAACAATTGTGGATGGTGTGGAAAATATTCAGAAGCTGTAGAGGTGGAAATCAGATGACACAGACTGTCAATTTTACTCCTCTCTCCCTGGCCACACGAAGTCATATGTAATTTTTCAGTTAATTACACTCTACCACCAAGGGAGCTATTGAAGAGAGCAGAAAGTACCCTGTCTCTCTCAGAGTAATAGATATTCCCAGACACAGAGCATGCACAAAAATTTGATTCCACATATTGAAAAGTTAAAGAGTATGAGCTATTCAAGGCAAGAGAATTCAGCAGAGATGATATTTCTTGGGTACTTGTTTGTGAAATTTCATCATTTAGATAAACCAGCAAAAAACTGCACTGAAATCTGGAAAATAATGTGAAACACTCAAATCTTATCCCTGACTTTCTTAAATAAGTGCATATCTCCATTTCATCAAATCATTCATGAAAGCAAATGATCTTGGTAAACATATTCCAGTTCAACAGTGCAGAAAAATGGCAAAAAGAGAAAACCCATCTTTTTATACCCTTTAATTCATGTTTACCTATGAATTCCAACACCAAAAAAGGAAGAAAGAAATGCATGCTGTTTGTTTGCTGAAATAATGAAATGCTAATCTGACCAATGTACTGGATACAACTACCCATTCACAAGTGAACAAAATAGCCATGCATTTTATAAGTGCATCATGAATATAGAATCTGAGTATATATTCCATGTCCCAGAGAGAGAAAAGATCCTCTTCAATAAATAAATTACAGGAGGGAAAGATAGAGAAGAGAGGGGGAGTTCTCATATGAGAACTAAGAGAGATACTAGACAATTGGAATTAATAGGATATATTTGTATTCTTTATCAAATTTACAAACTTTTAATAACACTAAAAATAAGAAAAAGTTTCCTTTTTCATTAGGAAATTAAGCTCTGATTAGATTTATTTTGCCTCTCAGAACCATGAATAATATTTCACATGTGCCAAAGGTATTGTGGATTTATTTTCTAAATGGATCCTGTGTTTCTGATTCAGTTGTGAAATACTTAATGAAAAGTAATGAATATCTTTTCTCATGCCTGAGAGTCACTCAAAATTAATCTCAAGGTTTGATAAATTGATATAAGCAATAGTCAAGTGTAGTCATAGCTTAATACTTACTGATACTAAGTAATTGGTATACAAATTTGTTATATTATTCTTTTTATTTGGGGTTTATTTCAATAAAAATTTAAGTTGGTGGATAGATGACTAAATACATACATAAATACATGTATAAATGATAAATTGATCAATGATGATATAGGTAAATAAAATCAATATATCTATATGTGCATCTGTATATGCTTATTTAGATATAAAACATGCATATATAATTTTATATGCTTATGTGTGTAATTTCAAAACGTAGTTCACAATATAGAATTTAAAAAACAATATTCCTTCCACACAGAAGAGATTTTGTAGAAACCGTCCACTTAAATGCAATAAAATAAAAAATATGTGTTTAAGAGCCTCACACCAAGAAAAAGAATATACATGTTTAATTACATAAAAATGGAGAACTAAACCTTGAAAAAACTTTAGGAGAAAAATACGTCTGTCAGATGCTTTATACAAAAGAAACTGAAGGATAGAGGAGGTATCAGAATTCAACCCAGGTGATGAGAACAAGTGTGCTGAGGATGATACCTCGTGGCTTTGAAGTATTTTGTTTTTAATGGTCAGAAGAAATGTTTTAAAAATATAAAGAATGCTTTCAAAAAGAGTCAAAAATATTGTAAGTTCTGCAAATGCGCATCAGCAACTATGATTCAATCCATGATTCCTTTCACTGTTGTGAATAGAGTAGACAAACTCTTTGCATCTGAAGAACTAGAATTCTACACAGTGAATGGAGTCAAAGTCATGGAATTCTCACAACTGGGGGAAAAAAAATCAACATGAAGTATTCAAGTGTTCTTAAAATGAATACTATTTAAAACACGGTCCTGTGTCTCTTAATGATGGCACGATGTTCTAATGCAACATTAAATGGTTTCATCTTTGCTGTCACATGATAGATTGTCATCATTCATCCCAGTGACAGTAGTTAAATATAGGATCAACAGACAAGGGAAATATACACAACCGTGGTGCACATATGGTCTTGTAATGTTTGCTCTGATGCAAGACTGCTTAATCTCATAATTTATTACACTGATATGAAATTATTATATTCATTTAATAATCAAAGTATAAAATCATGATAGTTAGAATCATCTTATCATCAAACTCCAAAAAAACTTTAAAAATCTACCCATTAGTCTGAAAAATTGAGTCACAATAAAATGATGACAAGAGGTATTAACTTTGAAATCCGACACTATAGAATGTTTAAAGTGATCTTCCCATTGCATCCTACCACTCTGAATTATATTCTTTCAATATCGAGTTTCTATTTTATATTGGTGTGGACAATGTGACTTCACTTAGATGGACATCATTAGCCAATTTGCTATGATAATGCTTGTCATCTAGATCTCAGCAGTCCTGCGACACTGGGTCTCATTCGTCACTCTAGAAACTCATTAGATAACTTTGAGGCATCCTATATGATCATCACTGGATAAAGAGATTAATAAAAGGTGGTGTACATACAGCATGGAGTATTACTCAGCTATAAAAAAGATATATATTTGAGTTATTTGCACAAAAATTCATGGCTCGTCAGCCTATAATGCTAAGTGAAATATATCAGACGCAGAAGGTTAGATACCACATGGTTTCCTTTATATGAGAAACCAAAATATACAAATAATTGAAAGAATAAAATAAAAAATGTATCAGAGGAGACAAGAAAGATGAGTTTGTAGACAAGGGAAGTGGACATGGGAATGGGGCAGACAGGCATTCCAGGAAGGTAAGGCAAAGTAAAACTGATCAGGATGCTATATATATATATATATAATGTATATTGAACACTCTCATAATTAATGTAGTTATTGTTTATCAAAAAATAAGAAGCCAGATATATTATGTAAAGGTACAAATTCCCAATGATGAATGTCATATTGTATACCTAAAATGTCCCAATAAACTTAATGAATAAAAAAAGTAGACTCATGAAAAATTTGAAAATAGACAACCTTAAGTGTAAAAAAGAGACTTGAAAAACATCACCTTTTCTGCCTGTGTGTTTTTCTCTCCATTTCTTTGGTTAATGCCCGGTATCTTTTAAGATCTCACTTCTGCCTTAACCTTAAACTCTATAGTCTTTCTTTGCTCACAATTTGGCTGCTGTCATATGGAAAATATAAATGATACCAGTAGAATTTTCCAGGAGGGGTTACTCTGGTCCATTGGTGGCTAAAATATTCCCACCCTCACACTTCTAAACCAGAAGCTACACATTTCTGAGCTCTGATTTTCTTTTGGATTCTGTAGCATCTTGGACATGAACTGACACTTGGAATTTAGATGTGTTGCTATGAAAAATAGGAAAGTCTTAAGGCAGATATGACTACACTCTTGTATTCTTCATAAACCTTCTTTGCTGAATAAATATCCCACTGTATTCAAAGTTATCTATCACCAAGTCTAAATGGAATCTGTTCACCAATCCTTTCCTTGGTTGGGTATGGCTCTCATAACACAAGCCCATAACCTAGGTAATTTAATGGAAATTTAATGTCTTGCCATTCTGGAGGCCAGATGTCCACATATTTCAACATAATTTATTCTTTCTGGGGACTCCAAGAATCTGTTCCATTCTCCCTTTCTATTGCCTGGGGTTTTGACAGCAATCTTTGGCATTCCTTGGGTTATTGATGCATCCTCTCCACCTCTTTCTTTTCACACATGTCTTTCTTCCTCTGTCTATCCCTCTATGTCTATTGATTATTCATTTTACTGCAGCAGTAAATCTATATCTCATTGCAGTTGTTAACATTTGCAAAGATGTTGCTTCAAAATAAGGTCACATTCTGAGGTACTGAGAGGGTTCCACCATGTGACTATTGTGGGGAACACAATTCAAAATATATGACAGTTGGGCCAGAGATGTAGCTCAGTGGTAAAGCATTTGTGTGGCATGCACAACGTCCTGGGATCCATCCTCAGCTTCACACAAGAAAAGCAAAGTGTAAAGTAATTTAATGCAAAACCTGAGCATCCTAATTGTCATCCGTCAATCTTCTTGAGATACAGATGGCCTTGTGGCAGAGATGAAAGACATATTGCAGTGAGGTGTAATGAGGTGGACATTGCTCCACAAGTCCTTCCTGCATTCATTTCCTGTTACTATCAAAGCAAAAGACAACAATCCTGGTCCCTTTATCTGGAGAAATGGATTTTTCCATAGTTTTAGAGACAAGAAGTCCAAAATCAAGATGTATGAGAAATTTATTTCCCTCAGGTAGTCGAAAGGAAGAATTTTGTTGTTTCTTTCAGGTTCTGGTGGTGATCAGGACTCCTTGGTACTTCCTGGCTTGTCTGCTGTGTCCACCTGATTTCTATCTCTATTGTCATATAGTCCTCTTTTTGTATGTTGCTGTACTAGTGTTGTGGCTTGTATCTAGGTGTCCCCCCAAAGCCTCATGCACTCGTAGATGCAGATTTTCAGAGGTAGCTGTATCTAGACTATCTGAATATGGTTGAAGGAAATGGTTGTCAAGTTGACAAAGGTTGGATTGTGATAGTTAATTTACTGTGTCAATTTGAGTAAGAAATGTGCAACTTAATTAATCATCACAGTTCTGGGTGTGGCTGAAGAGATTTCCTGAACACAGAAGCCTCACTCTGGGTGTGGGTGGCACCAATGCTTAGGGCTATAGCCTGAATGGAATTAAAGGAAAAGTTGGAAGGAAGCCTGCTGCTGGTTTCTGCCTCCTGTCTACCCTGCCATAGACTGTTTCTCCCCTGTGATGTTCCTCTGCCATTCCACTCTGCCTTGGAACAAGCCAACTATGGACTGAAACCTCCATAGACTCTGAGCCAAAATAATTGATTCTTCCTTTAACATGTTTATATTGAGTATTTTGTCTCAGTAATAAGAAAAGTAACTAAGACAACTGGTGATGATGATGAGGAGGAGGAGGAGGAGGAGGAGGAAGATGACGATGATGATGATGATGATGATGATGATGTTGATGATGATGCTTTCATGACTGGAGACTGAATTCAGGGCCTTCCAATGGAGCTAATTCCCAAGCCATATATATATAATTTTGGGGGCTGAGCTTGAACTTGTAATCCTCCAGCCTCAGCCTTCCTTCCAGAATTCTGGGATTGCAGGTGTGCACCACTATACCTGGAGGGCTTCTTTTTTTGGTGGTAAACACACTAGTCATAGTAGATTAAATCCCATTACAGTGACCTCCATTTAACTTCATTTCACGTGCAAATGCCTGTCTGAAAATAAGGTCAGATTCACAGATGTGGAGGGATGGAGTTTTACTGTGTACTGTTGGTAGACAATTCAACCCATAACACCTTAGTGTATGTATCTGCCTCTGCTTATCCTACACTTTAAACAGAAAATCATCCAGCCACAACTACAAATTTTATTAAAATCTACAGCTCAGCTCAGCCCATTCCATCATGAGAATGAACCTTCTTTTTTCTGTTATAAGAAACTTCAAATTATAACCAATCTTCTCTTGTAATCATAAGAAACTTGATTTCTATAAGAAATAATGCATAAAATGCATCAATCAAACTTGATTTCTCAATAAAACAGTATTCAGGGACTCATAATTTTTAAAAGAATAGTAAGATTTCATGTTTTTTTTAAATCATGGCTGTTACGGTTGTTATCTACATTGGCCCCAAAAAATCTTATTGTGTTGAAGGCTTAGTTCTTGATGGATTTCTGAGATGATGAGATCATGTATCCCAGTCCATTTGTGGATTCAAAATTTGATGGAAACACAAGGTATTGCTTAACTGAGGAAAATGAATTATGTGGATGTTACTTTGGGGATATTGTTTTGTCCCCAGCTGATGCTTCTCAGGGATTTTTCTCTTTCTCCCTACTTCTCTCCCTCCATGAGGTGAGCAGCTTGCCTCCTCCATGCCCATTCTGCATTCATTTTTCTGCACTTTGTCACAAGGATGAATATTTGACTAATAGTAAACTAATTTTCCAAAAGTGAACAGGCAATTCCTAAAATTTTAGGTACTTCCAACAGTTTTAATAAACTGGAACTGTAGTTTAAACATCTTGTTTTGAAGAAATCAAAAGAATTATAGGTTTTCTCTATTCCTTCTCTCTTATGATCAAAAATATTGTTCTTCCTTTACCTTCCATTTTCTCATACACATTATTTGAATTTTTTTTAACTTTCAAGAGCATTAAGAATTTAGAAAAGCACTGAATTGTTTTTTTTTATATAAATCATTTGAAGTTAGCTTGTCTGACCATTTAAATACACTTATAAATAAAATTTGGTTTTAAAGTGCACATTATGTATTTACTTAATGTTTTTACCATGAGATACAGATTTACTGTTTTCCCCTACATACAACACTTTTATTTTTAACCAATAAACATCATAGGAAATGAAGTAACACACAACAAAAATTATTTTATATTCTAAGATCTTAAGAATTAATTATAAGTCATGCACTCTGGGGCATGTCTGTACTACTAGTACTCTAAGAGACTGAGGCAGGAGGGTCTCAACTTTGAGCCCATCCTGGACAACTTGAGTAGTGACTTAGAAAGACCTTGTCTCAAAATAGTAAGATAAGATAAGATAAGTGCTGGGGATATAATTCAGTGTGAAGGCCCAGGATTTGATCCCCAGTTCTGTAAAAGAAAAGATAATTGATAATCACACTGAGAAATATGTACCCGGATAATTCCAAGACACAATTATACTGTCTACAGTAATATGCACTAACATTTAACCTCAGGAAGAAACAAAATGCTACCTACTTGCCATCAAATACATCTGTCTTGTTTCTATACTGTAAACTATGAAAATTGCTTTCAAATGGATGAACTGAATTAGCTTACCCACACCTTCTTTGCTTTCGACTGTGGATGTTTGGGATGATAAAACTACAACTTATGCATTATTGAGTAGCACACAATTTCTCCATACTCACTATATGTTGCAAAGATCAGTTTTTGCTAACAGCATGTCAATAAGAGGGTGGCTGGGTGAAATCCTCCATAAGGAATGCTTATAATCGATATTCTTTGTCTTGTCTTTGGGTGGCATGAACCTTCTCCCACTTAAGGTGCAAAATGTTATTGTGCTTTGCAATCATCTCTCCAAATTTGCTGGTAAAATACCTCATGAGGGTCATCCTATTTTTAGCCCACTAATTACTCTTTCCTTACACTAGTGGATGAGATCCCAAGTATACTTCTGTGCGTACCTGGGGAGTGTTTTCCCAGATGCTTAGAAAGCACAAACTCCCCCAATCTCTATTACCTCACAGACCTTATTTGAAGCTCTCAGCAACTGACACAAGCTTGAAGTTCACAAGTGTAGCTGTGTTCCTAACCAGTGCATTATGGAGGTGAAAGGAAGTGGAGACAGAAGAGTGTCTCGTAAATTATCCCAGAAGATCACCTGGGAAATTACATCTGTCCATTCAGAATGCCATGGAAATTAAAACATGGCAATAAGTCTTTGCTTGCTAGAGACAAGGATGACAACTACAGTGTTTTGCACTTGACACCAGGGAACCATGAAGCCGGCATCATGAAATGAGACCTGAATTTTGGGGTACCCTTGATCTTTTTTGTTTTTCTTTCCTTCTTCTTTTTTTTCCCCTCTGCTATTCGGTAGACTCAGTTCTTTGCATAGGAATGAACAGTGCAAAACTGTCCAGTGCTGAACTCAAATGAAAAATAAGTGGAGAGGAGCCAGCTGCAGACAGGTAAGTCTGCACACGCCCTACCAAGGTCCCAAGTTGCGCAGAAGATGCTGAATCACCCGGTTGCAGACAGGCAGGCACGTGGTTCCACATTACAAAGATGCAGAGGACACCAGAACACCAGATCATGGAACTGAGTCCCATTGCTCCTGGCCCAGAGGTAGGGGCTTCTGAGCTGCCATCCCACTGCTCCTGGTCCAGAGGAAAGAGCTTCCCAGTCACCATCCCTCCCACTGCTCCCAGCCCAGAGGAAAGGGCTTTTGGGCCACCTTCTGTCCATGGTTTGTGACCCAGAGGAAGGGGCTTCCAGAACAGCATCCCTGCCACTGCTCCTGGCCCAGAGGTAGAGGCTTCTGAGCTGCCATCCCACAGCTACTGGTCCAGAGGAAGGGGCTTAATGGCCACCATCCCTCCCACTGCTCCCAGCCCACAGGAAAGGGCTTTTGGGTCACCATCCCTACTGCTGTTCACGGCCCCTGTGCCACCTCTCACAGCAGAGGGGAGGTAATCCATGCAGGTGCTAACAGCCCCCAACCCGAGTCAAAATGAGAAAACACATAAATAACTCTCAAAACCAGACTTCCAGATCACCTACAGCAACCCCAAAGGGAAATGAGATGGAACACTCTGATACTCAAACACCTGGACCTACTGAACTGGCAACAAAAGGGGATCTGGAAAAATGAAAGCAGAAATAATTTCTCAGATAACAGGAGAAATTGTGCTCGTAGTGCAAGACATGATTAATAAATCTAGAGAGGAGCTCAGGAACATGATGGAATCCCAACATAAGAAACAAATGGAATCCATAAAACAGATGCAAATAGATTTCCAGGACATGAAAAACTCCACTGAAAGTCTACACAGCAGAATGAGCCACTGTGAGGACAGAATTTCAGATATAGAAGATAACATTGCAATTAGTGACCAGGAAAAGAAAAATTGCTTCAAAATTATAAGGGAACATGAGAAATCAATCCACCAGCTGCTAGATGATGCAAAGAAGAATAACATAAGACTGATTGGAGTCAATGAAGAAACAGGAGAGACTGGAGATGGCATAAAAAATCTCTTCACAGAAATAATGGCAGAAAACTTCCCAAGCAGGGGAAAAGAGCTTGACATGCAGGTAAGTGAGGTGTATAGGACTCCAAATAGCCCTGATCAAAACAAATCTACACATAGGCATATAATTGTTAAGATTCCAGAAACACAACAGAAGAACAAAGTTCTACAAAGAGTCAGAGAAAAGAAACAAATCACATACAAAGGAAAGCCCATCAGAATCACAGCAGACTTCTCAACACAAACCATCAAGGCAAGAAGAGCTTGGAGTGACATATTCGAAGCCCTAAAAGAAAACAGCCTCCAACCCAGATTGATGAACCCTGCAAAACTATCTTTCAAAATTGATGGAGAAATAAGATACTTTCATGACAAAGAGCACCTTAGGAACTTCGGGAATACCAAACCAGCACTCCAAAGAATTTTACACAGTATCCTAGGAAAAGACATTGAGGATCACAACCCCAGGAAGCAAAGCAGAATGAACCCATCTGGCATGACAAGAAATTAAATGGAAAGGGGGAGAACCCAAGAAAGAGAAAAAGGCATGGCAATGACAAGTCAATACATTTCAGTTATAACCATCAATGTTAATGGTCTCAATTCACCAATCAAAAGAAATAGACTGGCAGAATGGGTCAAGAAGCAAAATCCAACAATATGCTGCATACAAGAAACACACTTCATTCAAAAGGAAACTCATAGACTGAAAGATAAAGGGTGGAAAACAATACTCCATGGGACAGGAAACAAAAAAAAAAAAGCAGGAGTAGCTATCCTCTTTGCAGACCAAGTAGATTTCAAACCAACACTGATGAAGAGAGACAAAGAAGGACACTACATCCTTGTAAAGGGAAGAATCCAAGAGGAAGAGATGACAATCATAAATATCTATGCATCAAACACTAGTGCACCCAACTATATCAAACAAATACTAATGGACATGAAAAGTCACATATGCACTAATACAATTGTAGTGGAGGACCTCAACACCCCACTGTCACAAATAGATAGATCAACTAGACTAAAAATAAGTAATGAAATACTAGAACTCAATCGAACTCCTGAACAAATGAACTTAACATGTTTACAGAGTCTTCCACCCCACAAAATCAGAATACACATTCTTCTCAGGTGCACATGGGTCATTCTCCAAAATAGACCACATACTCACACATAGAACATGTTTAAGTAAGTGCAAAGGAATTGAAGTTATCCCCTGTATATTATCAGACCATAGTGAGATGAAATTGGAGATCCATAGCAAAAGGAACTCAAAAAATTTCATAAATACATGGAAATTGAACAACACACTCCTGAATAACCAAAGGGTCACAGAGGAAATTAAAGGAGAAATCAGACAGTTCCTTCAATTAAATGACAATGACAATACAACATATCGGAATCTATGGGACACAATGAAAGCAGTCTTATGAGGGAAATTCATAGCAGTGAATACACCTATTAGGAAAACAGAACGAGCCCAACTAAACAACCTGATGCTGAAACTCAAGTGTCTAGAAAAAGAAGAGCAGGACAACCCCAAAGCTCATACAAGGGAGGAAATTATAAAGATCAGAGGAGAAATCAATGCAATGGAGACTAAGAGAATGATGCAAAAAATTAATGAAGCCAAGAGTTGGTTCTTCAAAAGAATCAACAAAATTGACAAATCTTTAGCCAACTTTGTCAGAAAAAGGAAAGAAAAGGCCCAAATCCATGCAATTAGGAATGAAAAGGGTGAAATTACAACAGACCCAGCAGAAATCCAGAGAATCATCAATACCTACTTCCAGAATCTATATGCCAATAAGATGGACAACACAGAAGAAACGGACAGATTCCTACATACATATGAATTACCCAAGTTGAACGAAGAAGACCTAAAAATTCTGAACAACCCAATATCAACCAATGAAATTGAAAATGTGATTAAAAACTTATCAACTAAGAAAAGCCTTGGCCCTGATGGCTTCACTGCTGAGTTCTACAAGACATTTAGAGAGGAACTACTGCCACTACTGTTTAAACTCTGCAACGAAATTGAAAGGGAAGCAATACTCCCAAATTCATTCCTGGAAGCAAGCATCACCTTGATCCCCAAAGCAGAGAAAGACCCACCCAAAAAGGAGAACAAAGGTCAATCTCACTAATGAACATAGATACAAAAATCCTTAATAAGATACTGGCAAATAGAATGCAGAAGATCATCAAGAAGATCATACACCCTGATCAAGTGGGATTCATCCCAGGGATGCAGGGATGGTTCAATATACAAAAATCAATCAATGTAGTACACCATATCAATAGAGCCAAGGACAGAAACCATATGATTATCTCCATAGATGCAGAAAAAGCATTTGACAAAATCCAACATGCATTTATGAGAAAAACCCTACAAAAAATTGGAATAGATGGTCTCTACCTTAAACTGATAGAAGCCATCTATGAAAAACCAACAGCCAATATCATACTAAATGGTCAAAAACTGAAATCCTTCACACTAAAATCAGGAACAAGACAAGGATGTCCACTATCACCACTCTTGTTCAATATAGTTCTGGAAATATTAGCCACAGCAATTAGACAAGAGAAAGAAATAAAAGGAAGAAAGATAGGAAATGAAGAAGTCAAATTGTCATTATTTGCAGATGACATGATACTGTATATAGAAGACCCCAAGAACTCCACCAAAAGTCTTCTAGACTTAATAACCAAATTCAGTCAAGTAGCTGGTTACAAGGTCAACACACAAAAATCAGTAGCTTTCCTCTACACAAATGACAGACTCACTGAGAGAGAAATAGGGCAAATAATTCCTTTCACAATAGCATCCAAAAAACTGAAATACCTAGGAATCAACCTAATGAAAGAAATCAAAGACTTCTTCTCTGAAAACTATGGCACTCTGAAAAGAGAGATTGAAGATGATATCAGAAAATAGACAGACATCCCTTGCTCCTGGGTAGGAAGGATTAATATAGTGAAAATGGCCATACTTCCAAAACTGTTATAGAGATTTAATGCAATTCCAATTGAGATCCCAGCAGCATACTTCATGGACCTTGAGAAAACCATCCAAAAATACATTTGGAACAAGAAGCGACCCAGAATAGGAAAAGCAAATCTAGGTAACAGAGACATGGCAGGGGGTATCACAATCCCCAACCTGCAACTCTACTACAAAGCTACTATGATAAAAACAGCATGGTACTGGCAAAGAAACAGACTTAAGGACCAGTGGAACAGATTAGAAGATTCAGAAACAATGCCAGACACACTCAGCTATCTCATCTTCGATAAAGGAGCCAAACACCCTCACTGGAGGAAAGATAGCCTCTTTAATAAATGGTGCTGGAAAAATTGGGCTTCAACTTGCCAAAGATTAAAACTAGATCTGTATCTCTCACCAGGCACTAAACTAAAATCAAAATGGATTAAAGATCTAAATATTAAAATAGAAACTCTGAACCAGTTGGAATAGAGGTTAGGTAGAACCCTTGAAGACATCGGTGTAGGAAAAGATTTTATGAACAAAACCTCAGTTGCCCATGAACTAGCACAATCAATAAGTGGGATCTCTTCTTATTGAAAGGCTTCTGCACAGCAAGAGAAACCACCAGCAGTGTGAAGAGACAACCCACAATGTGGGAAAAAATCTTCACCTGCTCTTCCTCAGACAAAGGTTTACTATCTCGAATCTATAAAGAACTTCAAAAGATCAGACCTCCCAAATTTAAAGGCCCAATCTGAAAATGGGCATCTGAAATGAACAGACATTTCTCAGACAAAGTAGAAATAGCAAATAAATACATGAAAAAGTGTTCAACATCACTGGTCATTCGAGAGATGCAAATGAAAACAATGCTGAGATTCCACTTCACTCCAGAAAGAATGGCTGCTATCATGAAATCAACCAATAACAAATGCTGGTGGGGCTGTGGGGAAAGAGGAACCCTGCTCCGCTGCTGGTGGGAGTGTAGACTGGTGCAACCACTGTGGAAATCAGTATGGAGATACCTCAGAGAACTAGGACTGGAAGTCCCATTTGACCCCACTATTCCACTGCTGGGGATCTTCCCCAAAGAATACAAAGAATCATACCACAGTGATATATGTACATCCATGTTCATAGCAGCACCGTTTGTGATAGCTAAAACTTGGAAACAGCCCAAATGCCCATCAACTGGAGACTGGATAAAGAAAATGTGGTGTTTTTATAAAATGGAGTACTACTCAGCCATAAAAAATCAGAAATTAGAGACATTTATAGCATTTATTCACATTGAGGCGATACTCTTAAGTGAAATAAATAGGACACACATGTATAAATACCGAATAGTTTCTCTGGTGTGAGAAACTGAAAGTGTAAATAAGGACTAAATGTATAATAGGTAATATGAAATAGGAAGAAAAGGGGCAAAGGGGAAGGAAGTGGGAGGGCTAGGGGAAAGGATAGAAGGGAATGGGATTAATATGAGAAAGTGGAAAAATAGGAACGAAATCTTTGTAAATAGGGAGGAATGGAGGGGTTGAAGGGAGGGCTGGGCAAGGGTGAAAAATAAGAACCAAGAGAGTCTATGTAAAGGTGTAAATTTCCAATGATGAATGTCATTATATTGTATACCTAAAATGTACCAATGATTAGGATGAATAATCGATAATGTAAAATAGGAAGAAAAGGTCCAAAGGGGTAGGGGTAGTGGGAGGGTCAGGGGAAGGAAAGAAGGGAAAGGAAAAATGACGAGAAATGGAAAAAATGGAAATAAAGTCTTTGTAAATAGGGAAGGGTGGAGGGGGTGAAGGGAGGGCTAGGAATGGGGAAAAAATAAGAATCAAGATGCATTATGTAAAGGTACAATTCCCAATGAGAAATGTAATTGTGTTGTATACCTACAATGTACCAATAAAAGAATTTAATAAAAAAAAATAAGTGGAGAGGAAGCTCAATGAAAGAACAGAAGTATGATAGTATAAAGTCTAGATCTATCTTCTCATTTTACTCCTAAAAAACACAGCTCTATGCTAAGTAAATGTTCAGTGTAGAAGCATTGGAAAGGCTTTTAACACATGTTGCAATTGTGCCCAAATTTCACTTCTTTTCCTTTCTTCTTTCTACTATTTTCTAATACTTCTCTGGGGGACTTTTTAATGGCCATTTAGCACCTGATTCCAAACAGTAATCCTTCATAGTTTTTTAAATAAAACCCTCTATATTCATACAAAGAAGGTATGATCAAAGTATAGAGTAAATTTTAAAATTGAAACAATTATTACAATGAACAACAGGGTGCTATTGGCTTTCCTCACTTCAAACACACTCATTCCATCATTCTTATTGTGTTTTGCAATAATTGTAGATGTCCTCTTTCCTGAGAGTCTTTACCAGGCATGATCAAAACTATGGTAAATGGTATGGTATGGTAAATGGTATGGCAGCTGCTGAGTCATTCATCAGAAAGGTAGGCTTCTAGAAACAGGTGTCCTGGTCCTATTATTTATCAGACTTGGCACCATATGACTTTCCACTCTTCCTGAAAAGTCAAAGTGACCAGCAAAGGTCAACCTTTTGAATTGGTGCAGGACATGAAGGCAGCCAGGACAATACAACTTAATTCTCAGGAAAGAGGACTCCAGAGCTTCTGCATGAGGTGACAAGGAAGATGCATTAGTTGTGTTTGAAGATAGGTAGGGGGAATATTTTGATGGATATTAATGACACAATTCATAATCACTAAATCTTGGAATAAAGAAAATGGGGGGGGTGCACTACAGAGTACTACTCTGCCATAAAGAAGGATAAGCTTGAGTCATCTGTAGGAGAACAGGTGCAGCTAGAAAACACAATGTTAAGTGGAATAAATCAGATGCACAAACATAAATAGCACATTGTTTCTCTTAGATGAGAAACCCAAAGTATAAATCCAGAGCAAAATAAAAGATGCCTGATAGGAAACGGAGAGGTCATTTTCAAATGGGAAGAGCATCAAGAGATGGAGGAAGGGGAATGGAGGAGATGAAAAGTGGATGATAGAGGAATTAACGTGTGTTCCGTACAGGCACCAACTCCACACCAGGCACGTAGATGTTATGTCCAGCAGATATGGTCTAATTTAAAGGACACGGTAACAGTTCAAGAAACGCACAGAATTATAGGCAAAGGTGCAATACGTAGATCGAATAAACCCTGAAGGCTCTGAAAAAGTTCCAATCCCACAGAAAGGCAGAATATTGATCAGCAAAGAGCCCTGTGATCATTTGAGTGTTAGGGCCATGAGCTTTTGGCCTGAGAATGCAATTTAGGACGAAAGCTGAGGGACCCCTTCAGGGAGGCCAGGGCTACATCCGAATGTAACCGACAGAGTGCCCAGTGCAGGATTAGATGATGCTGGGGAGTCTTCATACCCAAAGGAGCGTCAGGGTGTAATTTGGAGTCAAGGGATGAAGAGAAAGGAAATTTAGATCCCTTAGAATAAGGCAAAAAGTATCATTAAATGTAATTTTGCAAAACTGGATTGCATCTTTATTAGAAAAAGCAGATGTTACCTGTTTCGTCACAGCTGCTTGGTATACGTACAGACTGGTTGACTGTATGTTTTACATCTCATCTTTTGCGGGGCACATTTTGGTGCCTTGATATTAACTATGTGTCCTAAAGACTATAATGATTTGCAGAAGAATTTACTTTAAATATCCAAATGATGCCATGCATCTACTGAATTATTTTTATAGATTGGACTGCGTCTACCCCAAAACACGTTTGCAAGCCCTGAACTTCCATCTGATGGTATTGGAAAATCAGAGCTTTGAAAAAGTCCTTAGATTGAGGGAGTTCATAACAAATGTTCCCAGTCTTCAGGACAGGGCCTTCATAAGAAGAGAGAAAGACACACACAGTATTGAGTTCAAGCATACCCAGTCACGTTTTATGATTAGTTGAAGTAGCATTATCTCCAATCACGTTTTACAATTTTTCAGTACTGAATTCTAAAATGAAAGGTCAGACACCAAGATTTCTCTATAATCTAGCTATCTTACCTCAAAGAATTACTTAACTGATTTTTATCAAAAATGGGAACAGTAATATTATTCATCCTAAATAGGAATTTTAGGGAATGAATAGAATCATTTGTGCAAAACTGTGTGTCTGTTATGCAGTTAAAATATAGCAATTTCCCCTTTGTTCATTATTTTAAACATACTAAATCAGAATGAACTTATCAATCTTCTAATGAACAAAAAGCAATTATTAAGAATATTTACATTTCATTTTATTTGATTATTTGCTTGGTTTTTTGCTTTTTTTTTCGGTTGTTTGTTTTGACACAGGGTCTCCTGTGTAGTTCAGGCTGCCTTGAGCTCACTATTAGTCCAGGTTGGTCTTGAACTTGTAACCATCCTTCTGCCTCAGCTTCCTTAGTGTTGGGGTTACAGGTGTGTGCCACCACATCCAGTAGTTGTTTCTTCCTGGAATCACTGTACATAATACAGTTCGTTTAAAAATATAAGACAATTACTTGGGAAGGTTCTTTAAAAATAATCTATTGTTAGCATCTGATTCTGACATCTGTGTCTTAAAGAGCAATTATCACGCTTCAGACCTAACCTGTTTCTCTCCAAAGAAACTTCATCAAACAGCAACAATTTAAACACTCAGGCACATCAGAAAGAAGTGAAAGTTGTGTTTGATCTCTCTTTCATTCACCTAAAGCCTCTTATCCATCACATACTCCAAATTATCTGTATTATTTTTACTACTCAAAAATATTTTGCTTTTTCTCTATTCTTGCTACCAGAATCCAGGTCAATGTTCAATATTCATCTCTGTATTTTTTAAATTCTATTAAATTTGTCTGCATTTGTTCTAGACTGACCCTTTCAGATTCATTCTCCACACTCCCCAAGTGTAATATTTTATAAATAGAGGTTGCAATTGGATCAGTTTTTGGTGCAAAAATCTATTGAAAAGAAAATATCAAAATTCTCATGCAACTCCTAGCGCACACACACACACACACACACACACACAAAGAGACAGAGACAGAGAGAGGAAGAGAGACCCTTCCTTCCTTTCTACATCCTGCATTCCTTACTCTTTTTAAAATTCACAAAGCCACATATTCACACAAAAGTAACACACAAACTCAGCAGTTTATATAACAGATAACTCTTGGTGTTTTAAATTCAACAGTCACTGAAAAAAACCCATCAGCATCTTACACCTATTTTCATTCATTTCTGCAGACTGCCTCCTCGGAAGGGAGGAAGTCCACATTCTGCTTTTTAGCCAAGATTGTTCAGAGCTCATACTCACTTTTGCCCCATTGGAGCCCGCTGTCTGAATTCCCCCTTTATGCCTCTAGCTATCTGATCACCTGGAATGTACACTCCTTTCTGCCTCCTCATGCAATCCCCATGCATTCCCCACTCTGGGTAGCCCCATCCCCTGCTTCCTGCTTTCTTCCTCTTGCTTTTATTGTCTCCATTCTGCATCTCTAATCTCCACACCTTTGAGTCGTCCCAGCTGGGTTTCGAAGACATCTTTCCTGTGTGCAAGGCTTTCCTCTATCAAACCTTGCATCTGCTGTGTCCTCAACACAACGCAATCCATCAGAAGGCAGCAAATACACAGTCTAGTCTTCCCCCATAACTAAATGACCAGAACTCTGGGAGCCTGAGGCAGGAGGATGGCAAGGTGGAGCTCACTCTGGAAAACTTGTCCACATGGAGAGAACCTGTCCATTGACAGTTCTCCCATACAAGTGGTTTCTTAGTAATGATTTGCTGCCAACTCTTCTTTATTTGAGCATTTTCTCATTAAATCATTTCTGGAGTATGTTGGCAATAACTAAGCTGGGTTTTCAGAATATTTTGTGTGCAATTATACACAGATAAGCACACATGTGCACACGTGTATGTGCATAACCATATGGGCTAGAAACACCACTCACTTCCATGGGTAAATATGAGTTCTTATTTGTGAGATGCCCAAAATAATTCTAGCCTGTGGTCATTGTGAACAATTACTGCTGTTTGCTCAAATCCAGCCATGAAATGTTAGGCTGAGGGATGGGGTTCTTTTCTCCTGAGATACTTTGTTTTATTTGCAGAAGTGGCTTTTTATCTCTTTCTGTGTATTATATTTTTCTTTCTTTTTTTCTGTTCTGTCATTTCTTTTACTTTCTTCTCCATTAGCACATTTTTTTGAGAATAGCGTTACTTGAAAAAGGGAAATAAAATAAATGATTATGTTGCAAATGGGGCAAAGTGCAGCCTCTCCAAGTAAGATTAACTTTTGATTTCTAATTCTTCAATAAAAATAACAATAATAAGGCATTAGCAAAGATTTTTATTATACTCACCACTTAGAATTTTGCTATTTTATTTTTTTAGGCAGACACATGCATAGGTTTCTCTAAATAGATATATTCTGCATATGTGTGATGAGCAATGAAGAAGAAAAACAGATAATCTCATATTTACCTAAAAATATCATAAAAAATAAAGTGGAAGAACAGAAAAATATTCTTACTTCTTACCCTGATAATTTCAATGGAACTGTATAAGTTATAATAAAATGGTGGGGAAGCACCCTAATATCTTATCAATTACACCTATGAATGACTGAATATATTGGTTAAATTTTATGTAAGTACATAAAATACATGTATAAATAAAATGCATTATATTATATGTGTATAATATATATTTACATGTGTATTACATATGCATGGTTATGGATAATTCATATGTAATCATTATATATTATATAATCTATTCTTTGTCTCTTTAATTTGAATTAAACATATTTTAACTGATAAATGAAAACACAAAATGTCCACATGTAAACTGCATGTATTGCAAACACAAGCTAATGAAATATAAAATTTTAAATTTGTACATACATAGTAATGGAGTACTATGTGATACTTTGAGATGTGTCCACATTGTACAACGTTTAGATCAGATTATACACATGTATCTCCTCAAACATTTGTCTTTTCCTTGTATTTTTGTGTTAACTGTACAAAATGGAAAAAGATACCTACCCTTAACATAGAGTTCTGAATAATAAGCAGAAAAATTACAGTAAAATCAAGACACAAATATCGCCACCAAATATCTCAGAGATGTTCTACACAAGGCTAATGATAAACATTTTTTAAATGATTTTACCCTTCACACCTAATCAGAAGTATACTTATAAAAGTGAAATGAAAGATTTTACCTGAAAATTATTGCTTAATTAAAAAGTAGATCATCAAGACATGTATGTATGATATTTCTGGCAATGTTACTGCTCTTTTTAACAGAAAATATATTGGCACTGTAAACATACAACTCACAGTTCTAAGACTTTGCCACAATAATTTTATTTACTGAAGTATATTGTAAAAGCCTTCAAAATAATTTAAAAAGTGTGCGTGTGTGCATACACAACTGTAATCTTGTCTACTTGATAGGCTGAGACAGCAGGATTTTGAGTTTGAAGCCAGCAAGTTAGTGAGATTCTGTCTCAAAATCTAATTTTTTTTTAAAAGTTTGAGATGTATCTCCATGGTTCATTGATTAAATTTCTAGTACCCTTCCTGAAAATATGTACACAAAGAAGATTTTCATGTGGAAAATTTAAATGAGTGTGAAAGGAAATGTAAGGGGTTTTCAATAAGACCTAAACCATGAAAGGTGTATTAATTGTGGAAATGTATGTACGTGCATGGCCATCCCGTCAAAACAATTCATGAAATAAAAAAGTCAAGCCACATCTTAAGTTATATACACTATACAAATGGACCATCCTGTGTATCTTTCTTCCTTTCATAAATTAACTAAATCCGTCGTTTTTCCTGGAAGCCTTGATTCCCTTTTTTATTAAAGTTCAATTCGTTTTTAAATGATATATAGAAATATAAAACATTGTAAATATTTTTAGTTTATAGTAATGTTTATTGACCCCTGAAAGGATGAATGATGAACCTGATTATAATCACTCACAATTTCCAATATCAAAGTGCCTTTGGTAATTATTCAGATGACATATTTCACCCTTCAGTACAACATTAGGGTAGGAATCTGCAGGTAGCATCTGAAAAACTCACTATTTCCAAAATCCCTGTGCCAATGCAAATTTCAGCAAGACCAGGAATCCTCTTGATGCCTCCTTTTCAAGACTGCTTTTAGAAAACTTCTTAGTATCATGCATATTAACAGGCTATGGCTTGATGCAAGGAGAAGCCGAGAACAAAATTGAGTTTGGTTTTTGCAAGGCACACTCTCATATCCTTCATACAAACCCAAGACTAGGAACGCTATGGTTCCCTCTGTTTGAAAACTGCCCTTTTTTTTATTAAATTCCTTTATTGGTACATTGTAGGTATACAACACAATTACATTTCTCACTGGGAATTGTACCTTTACATAATGCATCTTGGCTCTTATTTTTTCCCTATTCCTAGCCCTCCCTTCATACCCTCCACTCTTCCCTATTTACAAAGACTTTATTTCCATTTTTTCCATTTCTCATCATTTTTCCTTTCCCTTCTTTCCTTCCCCTGACCCTCCCACTACCCCTACCCCTTTGGACCTTTTCTTCCTATTTTACATTATCGATTATTCATCCTAATCATTGGTACATTTTAGGTATACAATATAATGACATTCATCATTGGAAATTTGCACCTTTACATAGACTCTCTTGGTTCTTATTTTTCACCCTTGCCCAGCCCTCCCTTCAACCCCTCCATTCCTCCCTATTTACAAAGATTTCGTTCCTATTTTTCCACTTTCTCATATTAATCCCATTCCCTTCTATCCTTTCCCCTAGCCCTCCCACTTCCTTCCCCTTTGCCCCTTTTCTTCCTATTTCATATTACCTATTATACATTTAGTCCTTATTTACACTTTCAGTTGCTCACACCAGAGAAACTATTTGGAATTTATTCATGTGTGTCCTATTTATTTCACTTAAGAGTATCACCTCAATGTGCATCCACTTAGCTATAAATGTCTCTAATTTCTGATTTTTTATGGCTGAGTAGTACTCCATTTTATAAAAACACCACATTTTCTTTATCCAGTCTCCAGATGATGGACATTTGGGCTGTTTCTAAGTTTTAGCTATCCCAAACTGTGCTGCTATGAACATGGGCACACATATATCACTGTGGTATGATTCTTTTAATTCTTTGGGGAAGATCCCCAGCAGTGGAATAGAGGGGTCAAATGGGACTTCCAGTCCTAGTTCTTTGAGGTATCTCCATACTGATTTCCACAGTGCTTGCACCAGTCTACACTCCCACCAGCAGTGGAGCAGGGTTCCTCTTTCCCCACAGCCCCACCAGCATTTGTTATTGGTTGATTTCATGATAGCAGCCATTCTTTCTGGAGTGAAGTGGAATCTCAGCATTGTTTTCATTTGCATCTTTCGAATGGCCAGTGATGTTGAACATTTTTTCATGTATTTATTTGCTATTTCTATTTTTTTGTCTGAGAAATGTCTGTTCATTTCAGATGCCCATTTTCGGATTGGGTCTTTAAATTTGGGAGGTCTGATCTTTTTAAGTTCTTTATAGATTCGAGATAGTAGACCTTTGTCTGAGGAAGAGCAGGTGAAGATTTTTTCCCACATTGTGGGTTGTCTCTTCACACTGCTGGTGGTTTCTCTTGCTGTGCAGAAGCCTTTCATTAAGAAGAGATCCCACTTGTTGATTGTTTGTGCTAGTTCATGGGCAACTGAGGTTTTGTTCTTAAAATCTTTTCCTACACCGATGTCTTCAAGGGTTCTACCTAACCTCTGTTCCAACTGGTTCAGAATTTCTATTTTAATATTTAGATCTTTAATCCATTTTGATTTTAGTTTAGTGCATGGTGAGAGATACAGGTCTAGTTTTAATCTTTGGCAAGTTGAAGCCCAATTTTTCCAGCACCATTTATTAAAGAGGCTATCTTTCCTCCAGTGAGAGTGTTTGGCTCCTTTATCGAAGATGAGGTGGCTGAGTGTGTCTGGCGTTGTTTCTGTATCTTCTAATCTGTTTGACTGGTCTTCAGGTCTGTTTCTTTGCCAGTATTATGCCGTTTTTATCACAGTAGCTCTGTAGTATAGTTGCAGGTTGGGGATTGTGATACCCCCTGCTATGTCTCTGTTACCTAGAACTGCTTTTGCTATTCTGGGTCTCTTTTTGTTCCAAATGAATTTTGGATTGTTTTCTCAAGGTCCTTGAAGTATGCAGCTGAGATCTCAGTTGGAATTGCATTAAATCTATATAGCAGTTTTGGAAGTATGGCCATTTTCACTATATTAATCCTTCCTACCCAGGAGCAGGGGATGTCTGTCCATTTTCTGATGTTTAAGGGGATAAAAGTCTCACAATTTATTTTAGATGAGAAAAGCAAAATATAAATAAAGAGAAAATAAAAGAGAGATGATAGAAAACAGGGATTTAGATTTTGTGGGAACCCAAAGGGATCTAGGGATGAAGAGAGCATAGGACAGGGGGGTAAATAACAAAAGGATTAAGAGGTCACATGTAGATGTACCAGTTCCTCAAGGTGAATGTAATTATTAGTAGTAGCAAAGAAATTTTATTTATAAAATGAAAATTGAGAAAGTCAAACACAATCAATCTCCATAAGTCCCTTTTTGTGCATTTTGAGTGATTACTTGTAGTGTATGTTTCTTTGGTTTGAATTAATTGAGGCTAACCAATCATAATATGAAATATTTTTCTAATTCTTAAACGTGTCTCTCCATATTTTTATATTCAAATTCTCTCTACCCACCGCCCCCAGTGGACACACGGGTAGACTTTTATTCCTGCTTGCTTTTGCTTGTTGTGGAATGTCATGGGAAACAAATTAGATTGCAACACACATAGGGTTTTATGTCTGACTTTCATCAGCCTAAACAAGGCATGTTTTCATTTGTTTGATAATAAATGAAATTTTGGAGAAATATTGCAATGCACAATTGCACTCCTATCTTTAGTCTATTCACAAGTTAATGACCATTTGAATGGCTTCTATGTTTGTACAATTATAAATAAACATACATGTATTTACATTCATACATAATAATAATGACTTTTGATCAGACATCAGTTTGCATCTCTTTAGCATAAACATCTTTAGTATGAAATTTCTGCTTGCTATGCTGACGATATAAGCACACCTCTCCAAAGCGGTTGGTATATGTCGGCCTTGCATGAGAGTTCTACTAGTGTGCTATGCACACCACTATGTTGCAATGTTAGATTGTTGTCTTCCAATATGTGCGTCATGGTACCTCCTCTGACATTACTGCACATTTCTCAACTGCCAATAATTTTTAGGCCCTTGGTGTACATATTTTCTATACAATTGTCTTCACTGGTAATATGTCTTGTCAAATCTTTTATTTATTCACCTTTAAATTATTATAAGATTTATTCACATTTTACAGAGTTATCAGGATTTGTATGCATTTGACTTTCATTGGATGTGACATTTGTAAATTTCTGGTCAGAGTCTGTGGCTTCATTCTTTGTCCTCCTAAGGACATTTTAAAATTTATGATTCATGCTTTATTGGCATATTTGGAATATATCTGTCTAATGAAATCTTACTTCAAAGACTTAACCTGATCAGTTGGACATGGGAGCAGATAAAATGGTAAATGTCTTAGGAGATCCTTTCTTGTAAATAAGATAAAGATCATCCTCCTGACAAGCACCATAATGTTGCTTGCTGATGCAGATATCTCGTAATTATAGAATAATATGACCTGGACATACCTCATCTCTTCAAGGCTGCTTATTATAAATATTCAGAATTAATGAATTTATAGCATATAGATTTTTGGAAAACATGCCATGACAAAGGTAGCTGCCTGCTATAGTTTAGATCTAAAATGTCCTCCCAAAGTCATGACAATGTCAGAAAGACCCGCAAGTATATTTTTGTCTGTGGCTACACCCTGCTCTCTGTCCTTCCTGGTAACCATGAGGTGAGAACCTTGCTATTCCATACCCTTCTGCAATGATATTTCTGCCTTGGAGCCCACTGACCTTAGACTGAACCCTCTGAAAATGTGAGCCAAATTCAAACTCCCTTCCTCTATGCTATGTAGATCAGGTATTGTGTCCAGCAGTGGGAAAGCTAATATATTATTAAATATCAAGTGACCTGTGTTAGGAGACAAATATTCAATTGAATGAACAGAAATCTGTAAAACCATCTATATAGATATAGAAATTTATTTCAATTGGTTACTGAAGCTTTTTTTTTAATCATCATTTGAGGTCCTAAAATATGATACAACAGCATATAAGAATGATTAAACATGTTTTAGGGGAAGCTATCTCCCAAGAGAATACAAAAATATTCCCTTGGCTACAAAGCCATGTACTAAATACCTATATAAAGAGCACAAGAGAAAGCTATGGGATACAGGGATCCTGTTGCCCATTTACAAATTTCTTTTGAGTATTTCTTTCATTTTTTCCTGATTCTCATTGATTCTCAAAGGTAGCACTAATGAAGATGAAAAGTTTGTCTTCCACTTCACTTTGATTTTGACACTACATCTGAAGTTGAGGCATTCATATAAATTATCCTGCATCTGTTTCCCAGGTGGAAAAAAAAATGATTTACTTCATGGCTGAGAATGATTCCAAGCAAGACACCAGTCATTAACCACATTCACACTAACAAATGAGCTTGAGTTTAAATGATGGATCTGTACCTCATTTTTCCAAGGATTAATAAGTATTCCTGATGCATCAGTATATCATGTCAGGGAGCATGACTGCGTTTATTGATAGAGAAAAAATGAAAATACAGAGAAACGTATAATTTCGTTATGTATAATTTACATACAGAATTATGCTCAGCTATGTATATAAATGAACATATGATTATATGTATTTATGTGTGTATATAAATATGTTCAAAATATACAAATAAAATCAAGTAATTAATTATATTTTCTTCATACCAGAATTGCAGCGCTATTAGTACCAAATTATTTTTAAAATGCTCTTAAAATACTGGATATGATACAAAGTGATCAGATGTCAGGAGCAAAGATCAGAGAATAATGAATAACCTTTGCGGAGATTAAATGCCCAAAATAGGAACACAATAAAGACATAGCTTCTTTAGAAAAAGCCACAGCTAAAATGCACACAAGCGCCAGAGAATTAGTTGTCTGTTAGTCACATGTCCTAACCCTAAGAAATAAAGAGTAGAACAATATTTAAGAATAAAAGCCCTTTAAGAAGAAATAATCTTCTCATTATTTAGTGGCCTTATCAAAACACCAACATCCTCAAGGCCAGTTCATTATGATTGTCCACTTTCCCGAAGAGCAAGACTTTTTAAAAAAGGAAATAATGCCTTAATTAAATGTGGAAGAGTCTATGTCTTTTGGACCTTTGTTAATAAAACCACAGAAAAACTCTAAAGTTAATTAACTAAAATAATGATATCAAGTCTGTTTATCTCTCTCTTGTGTTTTACCTTAATTTAAAACTTGACACTGCAAGGATAACCTACATTTTCTTTTCTTTTTCCTGCCATCTCCAGTGAAGAGATAAATCACAGTCCTATAAAAAAAAATCACATCTATTTTTCATTCTAAGAAAGTTCACCCTGAAAATCTATATTAGTCAGTTTTCCAGGTGCTGGAACCAAGTACTCTTCATAACCTAAATGAGGAGAGAATTAATTTAGCTCACGCATTCAGAGATTCCAATCCGTGGTTGTCTGGGTCTAAGGCAGAAACAGTATGGCAGAAGGGCATTATTGTTATTTTGAGATAGAGTTTCCCTGACTACAGCTTGTGAAGCCCGCCCCTCCCTCAGCCTCCCAATTGGCTGAGACTACAGGCATGCACCGCCATGCCCAGCCAGAAGCTGTTTTAAATTTCATTTACCCTTTAATTGGCTGAAAAGTCTCATATGTTTGGTATTGTGGCTTTTAGAAGGGGAAGGGGTTATGGTGCAGGTATACTTATCAGTGGACTAAGCCATTGTTGAGTTCACAGCTGAACGTGCTATTAGGGGGTACTTTCTGGTTGAAGCACGTAACTCACTGGGAGTGTGACACATAGCAGTGCATTTTTGTCCCTGTCTCCTTGCTGTCCCTCCCTGGCTCTGTCCAACCCTCTCTGCTCTCTGGCTACCACGAACTGAACATCTTTCCCCTGGCATAATGGTTCGGCCTTGGAACCAGTCAACCATGGACTGCACTGTCTGAAACCATGAACCAAAATGAACCTGTACTATTTTAAATTGCGTTTTTCAGGTACTTGGCCAAGGCAACATAGATTTCACTCATTTATTGACAGTGAAAACAGTATATATACACATTTACCATACACAGTACGATGCTTTGCTATTTGAGTACATTGTGAAATACCTAAATTAAGCCAATTTAAATAATCTGTTTCCTCATTTGTCATTTTTCTTTGATAAGAACACTCAGAACCTACTATCTTAGCAATTCTGCAATATACATTTTCATTGTTTCTAGTCAGCATGTTGTAAAGTAGACTCTCTTGAATTTATTCTACCTAACCAAAATTTTGTCTCCTTTGAACAACACCTGCCTATTCCTACCCCACCTCAATCACCTGATAACCACTTTGTACTCTCTGCCCCTATGAGTTCATCTTTGCTAGCACATGAAGGATTTGCCTTTTGGTGCTTTTTTTTTTTTTTTGATCTTAACAAAATGTCCTCCAGATTCATCCATGATATAAAAATGGACAACATTTCCTTCCTTGTACGGGCCCAATTGGATTCATCTGCATCAGCCTATCACCTCTTCTTTGAGATCCTATGTGATACTTCCACATTGTGTTAGGTTTCCATCACTGTGACCAAATACTCGAGACAAACAACTCAGAGAAGAGAGGTATATTCTGGCTCTCGGTTTCTGGAGATATTATTCCATGTTCAGCTGGCTCCTTTGACTTTAGACCTCAGGGGAGTTAGAAGCATCCTAGCCTAAGGCTGAGCCAGAGGAAAGCTTGCCATTTCCTGGGGGCTAAGAATCAGAAGAAGAGAGAAAAAAATGGATTGAAGTCCCAGTATCCTAACCAAAGTCACACTACCAGTAGCCTAATTTCCTTCCACTAGACTTTAGTTTCTAACGTTGATCCACCTGCCAATAACATCACAGGCTGAGACCAAATCTTTAACACGAGGTGATTTGTTGACACCTAAAACCAGAATCACCATGACTTATCTTGCCTATTGTGCATAATGCTACATTTCTGTTTCCCTAGATGTAAATATCATAGCTTCTGTCTGAATTTTATTCTGATTTTATTCTGTCAAATAAAATCAACTTCCACTTGTGTCAGAATATGCTTCTGTCATACTTGTTTTTCAAGCTCTTACCCATAAATCGTAATTAAAGATCCAAAACATAGGGTCTTTTACTAATTTGTTATCACACCTAGAAGAATCCATCTTGCAGTCTACCCTGGGAAGACAAATGTGTACTAATACAGTTTGCATAACAATTTGCAACCACACATAAGCTTCCATAATCCGAGAGCATGCTGTAAATTAAGTATTTCACACTTTGTCAACAGAATCAGTTTGCTGTTTTCCAAGGTGGCTCAACTGTATTCATTCCCCAGTAAATAAAATGCTTTTGTTCTACATGAGAGCAAGTTACAAAAACCCAAGGTTACCCACACTTTCTCACACTTGCTCAAGTTTCATGTATTTAACTTGGAAGAGTCAGTGTGGATTTGATACCTGTGTATGAAATTAAAATTCTTACAAAAGTGCTCGTATATTAACTTTATAAAGAAATTTTGTGATTTGTGGAACAAAGCAGTGTATTCAGACCTTGCCCCATGCTGAGCAAGTAACCTACAATGAACTTCACCTCCAGTTCTTCTTACTTCTTATTTTTATATAGGATCTCAATAAATCGACCAGCGTTCCCTCATTCTGGTGATTCTTCAGTTCCAGGCTCTTGTGTGGCAAGAATTACAGGCATGTACCACCATGCCCAGCTAGAAGTTTTTAAAACATACATTTTCACACAATGACCTTCAGAAAGGGAGAGGTTAAAAATGTGGATTGTAAGTACACAGGTTTTTCACTAATGGATTGTGTTACTTAGGAACAGCCATTGAATTTGCTCTGGAAAAATGTTATTAAAGGGGCATTTTGTAATTAGGAGTCATAGTTTGTTTTAATTAAAGTAAGGGCAATTACATATTTTCTTTGTTCTAGTATGGTATTATACATAATACAGATTATAATAGGTTGCATCAAAAAGTACTCATTTTTATAGGTCAGAAACAACAATTCTATGTAATTCAACCAGATAATTATAGCTAAAGTGAATTCAGAGATATGTTGACTAGGGTAAAGTTCTCCTCACTTGGCCCCGGGATGTAGCTCAGTGGTTTTGCCCCCTGCTGTGCAAGCGCAAGGATCGAAGTTACATCCCAGGTACAAAAAAATAAAAGGAGTTTTAAAAAAAAAGTTCTCCTTACTTTCCTTGAGAGCTCATGCTTGGAATTATAAAATTTTAACCAGAATTATAGGGCATTTTATAATTTCATTATATATCTGTCTCTTCACAGAGAATCACCAATACAAGAAAAGAGAAGATTTTGTGCCTATTTTAAAAATTAAGCCACATTCTTACAATTAATATAATAATTTCAAAAAACTTTATTTTCTGAAGAAATATGAGGGAGATAAACGTTAAGATAGTCCACCCTTGAGGTGTGGAAAAATTCAATACAATAAAAGCATATTAATTATGGCAGAATCCAAAATAACAAGGAGTGTGCCTACATCTCTGTCAGCACTAGGTCAGGGAAGGAAGCAGTTGCAAGAGATTTTCAGAGCTACTGTGAGGGAGTTGAGGCTGACTGATATTTGTGATTATATTTCAAATTTTGGTAATGAAGAAATGTCATCCAAAACTCTTCCAGAATGACAAAGAACTATTAAATATCTGAAAGAATATCACACTTGAGAGACAAGTCAGATTTCTAATAAAGTGTGTCTCTAGTGTTTTTATTATTTTCAACTGGAAGGAGGATCGCGTATGTCTGCAGTACGCAGTGAAAGGTCTTAATATTTAAATACAATGTGGGTCAATTAAATGATGCAGATTAACATAACAAGAGGCTCACACACAGTGTCTTTCATGGTGAGAATCATGGCGATTTTGAAATATATATCATCGACAGTGCTTGTTTATAACAATTGTTAATATAAAAATAACACATTCTTGTTTAAAAGAATATTATACAGTCAATTATACAACATGTCCCAATACTTAATTCTCACTTCAAGACACTTTGAAAACCATCATCAAAGTGAGAGAGATGTATCGTTTAAAGAATGGCTTGAATTCAGGTGTGGTGATGCATACTTGTAATTTCAGCACTCTGGGAGACTGAGGCAGAAAGAACTCAAGTTTGAGTCCAGTCTTGACCATTTAGGGAATTAGCAAGACCCTGACTCAAAATGAAAAAAACTTAAAAAATGGCTTTAATTGTAGCTCAGTGTGATGGCCCTGTATCAATACCCACTATCACACCAAAAATTCTTTCAACATAGAGGTGTATACAGGAAATGAATTCATGGTTGTCGTGGTAATGTATTGCTTTATTTTGGTTTATGGTTAACATGCAATTTTTCATGGAAAGAGATGTAGAATGAAGAAAATGTCTTTCATTCTGGGAGTACTTCAATCTGTAACTATGTTCACATCATAGTTGTTTTTATATTACCTAAAGGCCATGTTTACAACACAATAGCTGGAAAATATTCAATTTTTCTAGATAGGAAGAATATAGACTTTGAGATATTTTTATGCTTTTGTAATCTAAGTCTCCTTCAAGTTTCCAACTGTCTCAGCTTTATGTCCCTTTTACAGAGAGTGGTAATGTCTCACACCTACTGGTTAAGATGCTTAGAAAGATTGAAAGTAAAACTAGAAGACAATATATAAACCATCTATAAGGTTATCTTTAAATCTTTTTTGCCTCAATCACTTATGATTTGAATTTAAAATGCCCCCCCAAGTCTCACATGTTTGAAAGGTGAGTATATCATGGGGTGCTGTACTCATCGAAGGTTTCATCTATGGATGAGTTCCTGGCTGAATGTGCTGTAGGAGGTGGGGCCTGGTTGGAGGTGATCAATGGGATTTGACCCAGAAGAGTAAGTTCTTGTCCCCAGCTCCTCCCTTGTCTCTCTGCTTCCTGGCCACCATGATGTGAGCATCTTTCCTCCCCCACCCCCATACACCATGATGTTCCTGGCTTGGAGCAGCCAACCACGGACTGAACCCCCTGAGACCATTGGAGTAGCCGACCATGGACTGAACTCCCTGAGACCATTGGAGCAGCTGACCATAGACTGAACTCTCTGAGACCATTGGAGCAGGGGACCATGGAATGAACTCTGAGACCACTGAAACAGCCAACCAGGGATGGAGCCCTCTTTAAATACTCACCCCAAACAATTTTCTCCTCCTTTGCATTATGGTTGTCAGGATTTGTGTCTTAACAACAGAAAAGTGACTAACAACCAACTTTCTGCATCGAGGAAGCAGGTGGGGTATCTTGCACTATGCAGGATCTGAAACTAGTCCTAAAGGGTGAAGCATCAGGTCAAAGCAGAAGCAAATTATACACTTGTAAAAATCCAACCACTATCACTACTGGATCAGAGGTGGGGGAGTTCACCATATCACTTGAAAAGCAAAGAAAAAACTGAAATTCATTGAATGGGCAAATGGCACCACCACCATCCCTACAACCACTGATCATGATGTGTCCACCTGAATGGGCTAAGAAACTCATACCAGATAAATGAAGCACCATTCTGAGTGCTGCTGTTGATGATTGACAGGCAGGCCAGCAAATGAGTAGGAAAGTCCTGCCCTCATGGGCAGCACCAACCAATAGGATTGCAGCATGAATGAAATGAAAAGGGAAAGAAAGAAGTGAGTCTGTCTGGCAGAGTTCCAGTCTTCCTAAGCAGGTCCATCCATTGCTGTCATCTCCATTACAATCATGTTCTTCAGGCTCCAAAATAGATGCATATTAGCAACTCCCCTGGGAGCTTCCAGGCTTTTAACCTTGGACTGGGGGTGCAACCTTGGAACCTCTTATTCTGTGGCTTCTGTCTTCCTGGACTGAGTGGCTACTGAACCCACAAGCCCTCCAGGAGACTTTTCTGCCTCTGCTCCTGCAACCCTAGCTACTACTATTGTTGGGGCAACAGAGAAGACACAAGAGAAAGGTGACCATGCCTCAGTCTGATGTGTCCAGGATGGGGTGTTCCTGGTATGCTTCCTGGCACCACATTAGAAAACCATGAAATGAAATTAGTGATGAACATAAAAGTCATAAAAATCCCAAGCAAGGTCTAAAAGGGGAAGCTCAATGTGTGAGACCCTAGGACTGATGCCCAAGCTCAAATGAAAAAAGAAAAGAGAAAGAAAGAAAGAGAGAAAGACAGAGAGAAAGAGAATGAATCTCTCAGCTGATTTCCATAGTGATTGTGCTAATTCAACATTCCCACCAGTAACACCACAGAGTTCTTTTTTCCACATAGCCTTGCCAGCTTTTGTTTTTTGTTTTGCTTTTGTTTTTTGTTTTTTGGCATTGTAGTCGTCATTCCAACTAAGATGAGATGATATCTCACTGTATCTTTCCTTGGTATTTGATGGTGCATCATACATATGATTGGTAGACATTTGCATTTCTTCTTTTATCCTAGCTACAACCAATATCCAGGTATGTTAAGAAGTTAGGGATCTAAATTGATAGGAAAAAATCTGCTGCTATTAAAGCCACCAGTACTTCCTCAACTATTACATATTTCAATATCAATTCTAATCTGGCAGAGATTCAAGCCATACACCTGGCCTCCAGTGAAAAGGGTAGTAGATGACTTTTCCCTAAAGTGTCAAGTAGCAGGCTCTGTAGCTAAATCCACTACACCACTTCTGTCTCAAGGTACGATCTCCTTGTGACTCATTGTTGGGATGAATTCCAAAGAGAGCTTCCCCAAACCTTTGCATCCAGGAAGAGGACAGATTTGTAGGCAGCTAAACTATCAATCTCTCCTAAACACCAGTGGATGACATTGCACGCCAAGTGCTGCAGGTGTTTATAAAGTGACTTTCTGTGGTCTGTTATGGTAGTCGGTCCCCCTGGATTGACATTCTCTAGTCTCAGTGAGATCAAGAGCTTGGAGTTCTAAAGTGAAAATCTTCCTTTCTCTCTCAATCTCTATGAGAAGCACCAGTTTTTAAGTTGTTTCTTTGGGTTCAAATTTTTATATGAAATATATACTTCAGCAGAGAAAGACTGTAGATGTTTTACATGGTGATTTCTCTATGTGTATACATATAGCATCAGCCTGTGGAATACCATAAATTCGTGTGTGTGGAGTAGATACATGTGCACTTCTAATTTGATTATCTTAGAGTAGATGTCTAAACAGAGGTATTTTTTTTAAGGAAGTAATTACTTAGTTGAAGGAGGAATTCAAACTCATGTCCTCCAGGAGTGGTTGATGAGAAATAGTCATCTTTACCAGATTGGCACCCTGGCTGAGAATTCATAACCTGAAACTCACCATACAAAGATTGTAAAAATGAACAATCTAACCCCTACCTCTCCCACTTCCAATTCCCCTTTGGACCTTTTAAGGGAAAGGAATGAATAGGAGAAAAGGAAAAAATGGAAACAAAATCTTTGTAACTAGGGAAGGGTGGAGGGGTGAAGGGAGAGCAGAGGAATGGGGAAAAAATAAGAACCAAGATACATCATGTACAGGTACAAGTACCCAATGATGAATGTAACTGTATTGTGCACCTCAAATGTAACAATAAAATAAATGAATGCTGAAAAGAAAAAAAAGAGCAACCTAACAACAAACCAACAAAAATGGAGAGAAATGGCCACAGTGTTATTTGCATTAGCACAAAAAGTAGAAACTATTTGGAGATATTATTATACAAAAGATACAAGAGACAGGGGTTAAAACAGATAAAAATTGTTACCCACATTCTCCATCAAAATATTAACAAAACAAACTGCAAAACACTGATGTGAAATGATAACAAGAATATAAAAACTGAGTAGTGCTCTTAGTGTCAACAGTAGAAGAAAGTAGCCGAGCACAAGTTTTCTTGCACGGAAAAATAGCAAGATAGAAGATGACAGGAATTGAGGCTGTGAGGTTCTTATCATTCTTATTTCTTTTTCTGATGCATGGTTTTTCCAATCACCTGCAATTTCAAAAAAACATGTGAAGGTTTCAAATCAGAAATGTGAATTTCTGTTCATGTTCCCTCTTGTGCATTTTTGCTGGTGATTGTAAATTCATAGGACACTCATTTTCCACCAAAGAACTGAACTACATAGAAACTCTATGTCCGACAACCAAGATTGCTTCTCTAAGGTGATATCTGAATCAGGTGTTGAGATGGGAAAGGCTTGTTGCATCATGGGTTCTATTCTTTTGAACATTAAGTATAAAATATTTAAGAAAATAAATAAATGCATAAGCAGGTAACTTCAGGAAGTGAAAGATCTTCCAAGGGAATTACAAGTGAGAAGAGTTAGATTGTAGGAGATCTAATTCAGCTAGGTATGAAAGCCTGAAAAATGTTGCACATACATTTGCCTGGAAGATGGGGTGAAGATCAACTCTTAAAAACAAGAGAAAAAAAAAAAGATCAGCCTCCTTGAGTATCCATGATGATTTGAATCTAAGACATTGCATGAATATCAAAATCTACAGATGTTATGGTTCCTTGTGTAAGATGATGTAGCATTGAATATAGCTCTACACACCCTGCCATATACATATTAAACTCTTTCTAGATGATTTTCTATACCTAATACAGTGAAAATTCTAACAAATAAAATACCTTGTGTATAGTGTTTAGGGAATATCCACAATAAGGAAGTCAGTACATGTTTAATACTAGTGTCAATTTTTTTTTCAAATATTTTTATTTGTGTTTCCTTGAACCCATGGATATGGCAAATGTCCTAGTTATTTTTGTCACTGTGACACAATACTTGAAACACATAGCTTAAAGAAGGAGAGGTTTATTTTGGCTCACAGTTTGTAGAGGTTTCAGTCCATAGTCAAATAGCTCCAAGGCAGGAGGTCATGGCAGAGGCAAATGGCAGAGGAGAAACAGTCCATGGCAGGGCAGGTAGGAACCAGAGAGGAATCAAGGGAGAAGGAGGAAAACACTCTCTTCCAAGCTACATCCCCAGTGACCCACTTCCTCCAGCCAGGCTTCCCTTTTCAAATCACATTTAGCTACACTCATCAGTGGACTACTCCATTCATGAGTATCACACCCCAGGGATCCAATCACCCCCTAAAATCACCACCTAGGAGTACATGAGGTTTTGGGGGGAATTTATAGATACAAACCATAACTGTCTATATTCGAAAGCAGCCACACCAGTACAAAGGCTGTGTGGAGTAGCTAAGCCAGTCAGGGTCTGAAATAAGAAATAGCATGAGTCTTGCTGTTCTGAGAAACAGAGACAAAGGTAAGGGGTGATTTGGATTTAAAACCATGAAGTCAATCACATAGGATCAAATCAGTCATGTTTCACTCTTTGGGTCTGTTATAATACCTGAAAAAATTGTACCCTAAACATTCATTGTCTTATTTACATTTACTGGGACAAAACACTTGACACCCACGACTTAAAGGAAAA
Source organism: Heterocephalus glaber (assembly GCF_053883595.1). Classification (NCBI taxonomy): domain Eukaryota; kingdom Metazoa; phylum Chordata; class Mammalia; order Rodentia; family Bathyergidae; genus Heterocephalus; species Heterocephalus glaber. The sequence continues at coordinate 4,958,847 of NW_028258189.1, forward strand.
AAAGCTAATTTGGGCTCTCTGCTTCAGTCCAAAGTCAACTGGCTCCAAAGCAAGAATGTCATGGCAGAAAGATGATCAACTCATGGCAACCAGGAAGCAGAGAGAAAAAGGAAAAGTGAAGAAAAGACTACACCTTTCCAGGTCACACTCCTGTGACCCACATCCAACTGGGTCCTACCTGCTAACAGCACATTGAGTTATGAACTCATCCATGGATGAAACCACTGATTAGTATAGTACCCCCATGATCAAATCACCTTCCACACACATGAAACTTTGCAGGGATGGTTTAGATCTAAGCCATAGCACTTGTGTACTGAGGGCTTTCTCTTCAGTAAAACAGAGTTCAGAGGTGGGGCTTACAGAGATGATTGGACCCCAGCGGTGCTGACCTCATAATTCTCTATTGATGATTTCATACTTGGATGGACTTATGGGAGGTGGAGGCCTAGTTGAATGTAGTGGGTCATAGTGTCATGACTGTGGAGACTATATCTTGTCCCTGACCTCTTTCTCTCCTGTTTCCTTGCTCTCTGCTTCCTGGCTGACATGAGGTGAGCAGCTTTTTTCCACCATGAACATCCACCATGATCTTTCTGTCACCCAGCCATGGACTGAACCCTCTGAAAAGGTAAGCCAAGTTAAACTCTTCCTTATTTAAGATGTTTTTTCTCAAGTATTTTGTCACAGTGCTGGAACTCCAATATGGTGGCTTATCATAAAAGAAATGACAACCCATTTTTGGACTTCCAACTGAGAAAATAATATGACAAAACTTTCTACCTCCTCAAATATGGAGAGGTGATATTCATTTCTCACTACAGGACAATAGTATTTGTCATACTAATATATCATGCTTCATTTTCATCTTCATTGTCCATAAAAGAGATCCCGCTCATATCACAAATATGTTTTTCTAGGTGGAAACTAAAGTCTGTTGCTTAAAACACATTTTGACTATTTTTTTTACAAAATAGACAATTTTAATGAAAAATTGTAATACAAAATAATATTACTAAGTGCAACACACATCAAGCTTTGTCATGAAATGATCTATATTTTGATTTCAGATCGAAAGGTCCACCAGGGTGTACATAAATATAATGATTAGTTTTAAAATTGTTTCAACCTGGCACTGGAGGTGAGCTCCTATACTTCCAACATTCAAAAGGCTGAGGCAGGAGAATCAATGTGAGTTTGAGGCCAGCCTGAGTTTGGTTACACAGTAAGTTCAAGGCCAGCCTGGTCTCCCCTGTCTGAAAAAACACTTGGATATTCAGGAAAAACGGCTTCATGGCACATTTTCAGAAATGTGAATACCTCAAAGTAGTTGTCTACCATGCCATCCTTAAATACCAGAGGTACAGAACTAGCTGTGTTAGTTTATCTGATAAATCTATCTCCAAGGAGAATGGACACCGCATCATAATATTTTACCCTCAAGTGACGGCTGAAGATACTACGCACATACTTATGACCCCTCCCCTTCCCCCTGCAGGGCGCCTACTTCACAATATGTTATTCACTAGAGAATCTCTATACACAGAGGAATTACTGTGTTTCATGGGGAGGAACAAAAATTATTTCTCAAGAAAAATTAAGAAACATGACGTTATAACAAGTGTATGGCAATGATTGCCCAGAAATCATTCAGTATGCAGGCATTCTTTGTGGGTCTTGCCAGCTACCTATTGTATAATATTATATAATATTTGTATAATATTGGATTTGTGCATTAACTCTAATTTCCAGAGAAACCTGAGTACAATTTGGAAAAATAAGGCAAGATTTCATGGCAGAAAATAAGTCTGATGGAAAACTCAGAACTTTTACACATGTAGTTTAGAAATAATAGAAAATTATTTGAGCTTCCATTTTCCACCCTCCTTGCAATGAGACCTGATGAAAACTATTTCTAAAGATCAGAAATAAAAACATAATCTTAATTAATATCGAATAGTCTATCTTTGTAAGTTAATTCACATGAAGTACTCATTATTTAAATAGAAAATTACAATGTGTCTTTACCAATTCACATTCATGGGAAGTTTGTAAATATTTTGTAAATGGGAAATCAAATCTATACTATTTTAAAAGGTAAAGGTATAGCATGTAATCACACTTTTGAATATTCATAAGAAATTTTCATTGTAATAATGGGGAAAAATCTCTTCTCTGTAATTATACGTTTACTCGGAGTACTAGAAATATAAATTTCTGGTGATTTCAATCTCTTTTCTCCTCTATGTGAAGTGTACATAACTTCTAAAATAATGAGAGATCTGTCTTATTTAAGCTTCTATATTACATGTGCTAATTAACTAAAATTTAAAAATAAACTTCTATATTCCTTCTTGTGATAGAACTTTTGAAAAATTAAATTGCTAACATATACAGACAAGTCTATTTTCATTCCTTCAATAAATGAAATTGTGAGTACACTATTGGCCAGAAAGCATAGTAACTATTTATGCTATGTATTTAATTAAAAGGACAAGAACATTTTCTGAATAATGTTCTTTTTTTAAGTTCCAAACTACTAAAAATAGCAGTCTTTAAGCATACACATTATCTTCCTGTATTTTATGCTTTAGGTACAGAAGTGATTATTTTATTTATTTAATTTATTAGTCCATGTATGAAGTACATATGATTACAATTATCCTGGGGAGTTAGTTCATGTACTTGACTCATTTTATTTTTTTTCCTCCTTTATTTTATTTTTCATTCCCTACCATTCACATGTTTTTGGCTCCTTCCAACTTTGGGTACCCATCCTATTTGCAAAATCTCTAGTTTCCTCGTATTTTCTCTTCAATTCCTTTTTTGCATCCCCTTTTCCTCCTTATCCTAGTACCTCTTTCCATCTCTTCCTCCCTCATCCATTTGCAAAAGATCTGTCCATTTCCTCTTTATCTAACTCCTATTCTCCTTTTTATACATAACAAGCTACAAAGGGGATCACATCAAATTAAAAAGCTTCTATACAGCAAAGGAAACAATCAAAGGACTGAAGAGATAATCTACAGAATAGGAAAATTTTTTCCAACTCTCCCATGGACAGAACATTAATATCTAGAATATATAAAATGTCAACAAACATTTGACCCTCCAAATAGAAGTGATCATATTAAATCTCATCTATCTAATAATAACATACAATATGAGCTTCCAATTTCTTGGGAAATATAACCAACGCTACCCACAGTAATACTGAAGGAATTCAGACAAAGATTTGCAATTCTTCTGCAAGTACTGTAAGTATTGTAAATTTATCAGTGGAAAGGGAGAATATTAACAAGAAGTACAAAACATCTTATTCATGAGAGAATACCAAACAAACTGAGACTTAGCAGCAAAAGACAGTTATTGGATACTTGAGAAATGGAATAAATGAGAAATGTTCACACAATAAAGGTGCAGATCAGGAGGAGAAGGAGGAGAGAGGAGGGGGAATTAAAAAGAACCAAGATGTGTTTTGTCCACGCACCAATTCCTCACGATGAATGTAATCACTACATACTGAAAACAAGCACCAATACAAGTATTCGATGAATATAGACTTAAATATACACAGATATCCAAAAGTGTCTGCTTCGGTTTCAACTGTGCTTCTTACATTTTTTACAATAATTGCAAAGTGGGATGTGTGCCTCCTGTAGAAGTTATCCCTCCCTCTGGGTGTCTAAGAAGTCCAGAGAAGGGCCGGGGTTGGTATTGCTCAGTGGTGATCCCTTGCCTAGTACACACGGCGCCCTGGGCTCCATCGCAGCAAAGCAAATAAAAACCACAGGTACAACATTTAAACAGGTTAGTGCAACTTAGAGAAACCCAGCTATTCTTTACTTTTTCTAATTAGCATTTTTTTCTATTGTCACACAGCCACCGGGTCCTTCAGTCTCCATTTCTTTTTCTCCCGTGAGAATCCGTATCATAGCACCAACTGCTTTTAAAGATATTCATGATACATAGAAACCTCTTTCTCTGCTATCATTAATCATGCCCATACCTTTGAGACCACCAGTTTTAATTAATAATAATTAATAATTATACAGTAAAAATGCAGCTACCATCTTTTTTGTAGCATTGGGAATTAAACCCCAGGCCTTTTCACTGAGCGACGACTGTAGCTCTTTTAACTTTGAATTTTTATTTTGAGGTAGGGTCTCTCTAAATTTCTAAGCTACCTAGGCTGGAATCAAACTTGTGTTCCTCCTACCTCAGCTAAACAGAGTACTACGATTACAGGGATGTGCCACCACCGTGCCTAATTTAACAACTTCTTTAACACAAGTGTAAGAATGGAATAGAAATTGACGTTAAGTTGGAACATGTGGCTGGCATGTTTTCTATTTTTCCCAGGAACTCATTTCATTTGTGCAACAAGAAACTCTGGGTGATCTAGAGAAAGTTTCAATGAAGAAAAATAAATTTTGAAATATTTAAATTTCTTAACCTTGCATAACCTCAAAAAATTTGTAACTACCATTAGTATTCTTGAAAGATGAACCATTTATTTAATATTTATTTATATACTTAACCTCTACAGAAACCCACTTTTCTTTGTATAAGGCCACCAAATTGAGGAAATAGAAACAAAAGACATTCTGTTTAACTTTTCAAGTAAACACAAACATACTTTTTTTTTTGCATGAACGTGTCTCATTCAACAGTGGCAATATGGTTCACTCTGCTGTTTATAAGACATTCCAATGGAAGTGGGCATCCTCTACTATGTAAAACCACTGTGTATTTGAAAAACATTGTAAAATGTGTAGAACATTTTTCACTTTGTGGTGATTGCAACAATATTTTCCACACTACTTCTAAGGACCACATTCAGAAAGACAGACAATTTAATAAAATAATGTGCAAAAATGTAATGATTTTTACTGATACCCAAAGCAGGAGTACAAGCAGTAAGCTGGGCTTAGTGGCACAGACCTGTTATCTCAGCACTTGGGAGGCTGAAACAAGAGGATCTCCATAAGTTTGCAGCCAGCCTGGGCTACATGGTGACCTCAATACCAGCCCAGAATACACAACAAGACCATGTCTCGTACAAAAGAAAGCAAAACAAGATGAAAAAAGAAGACAGGTGTAGTATTTCTCTACATAAGATGCTGTTTGTCTTTCTGCTTCATTATTTTATACTGCTGAAACTTATATTTTGTTCTTTTTGTTCCCCTTCTTTATGAACACTTTGTCTCTCTGTTTCCCTCTAGAAAATTAAAATTGAAAACATTCATGAATGCACATGAACACATAAATCATGAAGATGCCTTCCTTGTAAGTTGAGATGGTTAGATATTATCAGTACCCACAAATTCATGTCATGTAACACAGTTGGCATGTACAAATATCCACATCCCTCCATTCCTTCATTATCCATCTGTCTACTGCTTCACTGGATAGCACATTTTTCAACATTTCGAGTCATTCTTTCACTTTAAAAAAGAAAAACAATCCATGTGATTCAAAATGTAAGCTCAAAATATATAATTTTAGAGATGTTTAATTTTTAATTTATTTTCCAATTTTCACCTAAAAATATATTTCTTTCAAAACAATCTCCAAATATTTCAAAGATTCTCTCTTTTATCTATGGTGCACTGTTTAGATGCACAGTGGAACTCAGCATACCGTGTATGTGATATATTTCAAAATTATAGAAATGCCTGAAATGTACCTGGAACATCAAACATTGATTAAAATAATATTATTTACAATAAGTATAGAGATAGCAATTAACAAAGTATGTACTGTGGTTTTTTTTATAGTACTGGTAATTGAACACAGGGCCTTTACACTGAGCTGTGTACCCAGTCCATTTTTACATTTCTTGCTAAGTTTCTAAATTGCCCAGATGGGACCTCAACTTGCAATCCTCCTGACTCAGCCTCCTTGAGTGCTGGGATTACAGGAGTGCACCACTGCAGTGATTTTAACGAAAAGGAACAACAAAATTTAGAAATTTGTTTGAATATTTTTTGCCACTACAACATTGTAATAATCTAGTCCTTTGCTGGTTACGTTTCCTTGCATCCAGAAAGGGTCTGATTTCTTTGTAAGACACTGAATTCCTGTTGGGAAGCTAATTTTATGCACTGTCCCAAAATAGGATCATTAAAGGCATAATTTCTTTGAAGCTGTCCTCAAATGTCCCCTTAGGAGACACTGCCCTATTTTCTGCCAAGAGAAGCAAACTCAAACTCTTCAAATTGCCTTTTCAAATGGCAGCAATGACCTGCTATTTTAAATTAATTCTATATTTATATATTTCAATTTTAATATGTCCCTGGATTATTTTCTACTTATTTTTTTCTCAATTATATTTTTGTTCTTTCAAGCACCAAGCTCTTGAGTACATAGTTTCTATTGCCTTTAATATAAAAGATCCCCCACATCAGAAACAGAAACCTAAATAGGGCCTGGAGATGGAGCTCAGTGCTTCACCACCTGCCTAGCATGAATGAAGCCCTGGTTTCAATCCCGACCATAGAAACAAGCAAATAACTATGTAGATGATAGATAGTAGATAGATGCAATCATACATACATGGGTGTGTGGATAATAGACGGATGGATGGATAGATTGATGGATAGAGATAGACAGAAAAATGAATGGATACATACATATATACATACTTAGATACATAGATACATAAAGGGGTGGACAGATGGATAGATGGATGGATGGAAGGATGGATGGATGGATAGATGGATGGATGGATGGATGGATGGATTGGTGGATGGATGGATGGATGGATGGATGGATGGATGGATGGATTGGTGGATGGATGGTTGGATGGATGTTCAGACAGACATATAGATAGTTGTGTGGATAGCTAGATGGACAGATGAATGGACAGATCAATGAATAGATGATAGATAAATAGATAGATAGATAGATGAATTTTCCCATTAGCACTTTCAACATTTATTGTTGATTCTTAAAAGAAATCTATGTCAGACAAAAATCAGATGAGAAGAAAGAAGAAAACATCACTTGTAAACTAACCATAAAATCCATTGATGTTTTGTTTTATTTTTCACAAAATAAAAATTTGTAAATAGCTATTAGCCAGTAAGTGGAAAGAATAAAAGAGCATTCCATTAGCTAAAAAAAAAAAAAAGAAGAAGTATTTTTTCTCCTGGAATGTTGTGAAATCTGTGAAGTTGATATGGCACAATGGTGGCACCCATACTCCCAAACTTCTACCCTGGATATTTGCTTAAGACTTCTTATTCATTCCTATCGGGCAGTGAAATCTCTCTCTCCTTATTAAGTGTTTTGGGCAACTGGACCGCAGCACTCACATGATGGAAACAGATACATAATAAAGTCCTTGTCTGTTTCCTCTTCTTCTCATTGCTTCCTTCCCAGACCAGCCTACTGGAGAAGTAGAAGCCACGTATTCAAGTGTTCACTAATTTTCCCAGAGAACTGCCAGAGAATTGGTGAACACAAGTAATTCTGAGACACCCACCAGCCAACCTCCAATAGATATTAACAACAGATAACCAGAAAAAATAAAGATAAAAATTGAAAAGATCCTTGGACCACCCATGTATCTGTGGACCTTACAAGACATATTTATTTTGTTAGAATATTTATGGTGATAGTTCATTTTATATGTCAACTTAACTGAGGTAAGTGAGGCTCATGGCTGGTAGAACATTTTCTCTCAATGTGTCTCAGGTCTGGTATGGTTGCATACGATTGCTGTTATACTAGTCAGCTTTCCTATTGTTGAGACGCAATACCCAATGTTCACAATTTAAAGGAGTTTATTTGGTTCATGGTCTTATGGGTTCAGTCCATGGTTGACTGGCTCCAAGGCAGAAACATCATGGCAGAAGGACATGGTGGAGCAAAGATGCTTAGGTCATCTTGCCGGATAAATGAAGTAGGGAATAGTACCAAAGGGAGGGAAAGATGAGGGATCAGATACAGTCCCCAAGGTCACCTCCATGACCCACCCAGACACTCCCAGAAATGTGCTTTACTAATTCCCTGGGTAGATCCCAAAGCCCATCAATTTGACGTAATGGAAGTTGATGATAACAAGTATGACTTGCAAGCTATTGTAACCACATGAGACAATTCCTGTAATCAGCCGCATGATATATTTTGCTTTTCTTATCCAATTGGCTCTATTTTTCTAGAGAAAAACCATTAACAACACACTTGCTGACATACTTTTTGTATGAATAACCACAGTAAATATCCTCAAGTAGGTTTCCTCTTTTTTGTTGAGATATAATGACTATTTGTCTTTATGTTATTGTAATTTTATGCATGGAAGTGAGATGTTTCCTCTTAATTTTCAGCTTGATTGGTTAGACAGACACTTAGGAAAGTAGTAAAACACAATTCTGTGTGTGGCTGAGTGGATTATAGTAACTTTATGTTGATGACTATATTGGGTACCTGGCCACTTCTTGTCTGGCTCTTTACCTGTAGCCTGCTTCCTGGATGCCAAGATATAAGCATCTTTCTTCCACCACCCCCTTCCACCATGATGTTTTTACCATGGAGTCAGCTAACCATGGACTAAGACCTCTGAGACCATTGGAGCAGCTGACCATGGACTGAACCCTCTGAGACCATTGGAGCAGCTGACCATGGACTGAACCCTCTGAGACCATTGGAGCAGCTGACCATGGACTGAACCCTCTGAGACCATTGGAGCAGCTGACCATGGACTGAACCCTCTGAGACCACTGGAGCAGCCAACCATGGACTGAACCTTATGAGACCATTGGAGCATCTGACCATGGACTGAACCCTCTAAAACCATGAGCCAAATTAAACCCATTACTTCTATGTTGTGTATATCAACTACTTTTTCCCAGAAATGGAGACATAACTAATAAATATACAATGTAAAAGAATTAAATTAAGGTGATAAACTTCTATTTTTTCAAGCATTAACCATCTTTACATGTTGGTGATTTCATATCTTTCTTTTTTTTTGTTACTATGAAATACATCATAGATCATTTTAGCCAGTCATTCCCCTACTGCGCTATTACAGGAAAATTTAATTTTGTTAAATGGATTGGCTAAGGGTTCACCCAGGGGATTGGGAAAGCAAACTTCTTGGTGTGTACAAGTGGCTGAAGTAGGCATGAATTTGGAGTATTATGCAAGGTCCCTTGTCCTTTCCCTTTGATACTTATACCCTGCTCCATGCCCTGTCCACCACGCACTTCTCTGTTGTGTTCTACCACACCTTCTGCTGCCATATTGTTTCTGTCTTGGATGCAACCAACCATGGACAGAATACCCTGAAACTCTGAGCCAAGCTCAACTTCTCCTCCTTTAAGCTATGAGTGGTGAGTATTGCATTCATCAATGCACAAGCTGAATAACATATAAGCTGCAGAAAAACAAGAATAATTCTTGTTTTCTACCTTTGTTTTGCTGTACCATATTGAACTTCTTTCCACCTTCTACCCATCTACCATTCCCAGTCTCTAGTAATGTGTATTTCATTCTATTCTTTTGTGAGATCGACTTATTAATTTAGGGAAATTACTGAGAATAAGTGATACTCATTGTTTAAATTTCTGGCTCATTTCATTCAACTTACAGACCAGTTTTTGTCTCAAACACTCAAGACTTGATGTATTATAGAACCAGTCACAGCAAACATAAGTGGGAATGAATGTAGTTCTGTTATAGTAAAGCATTATTTTCACAAAGTACTGACCATCACATAGTTTAGAGCTCTCTAGTGTCAATTATAGACATCATTGATGTTATTATTGCAACCTATGATAAATTATTGTAGGAAGATCAGTGGATGTGAGAGCTGGGTAATGCTTCTAAAAAGATGCAAGTTTGGAAACCAATTATTAAATACAAATTACAAGAAGGGATTCTTTTGGATTGGGATTCCATACGGGTGCACAAAGGCCAATCTAAAAATAAAAGTGGAGTCATTAATGCTAAAGTTTCAAGGCACCAAACCAAAAATAGGATGTTATCTGATTTGAGAAATCAGGAGGGAGGGAGAGAGAGAGAGACAGAGACAGAGAGACAGAGAGAGGGAGACAGAGACAGAGAGAGAGAGAGAGAGAGAGAGAGAGAGATTCCCCAAACATTTGTTTCAATTGGCCTGATTCTGAATTTCCCTCTTTCTTAATCCTGGCAAAAAGTAACATGAATTCACCTGTTCTCAACTCATGTTTGCTACTGTGTCTCTTTTTTCTTGCCTCACAAGAAATGACCAATTCTTGTTTTTCTTCATTCTTTGTTTCACCTTTATTCAACCTTTCTCTTGCTATAAAACCCACCTCTGCTTCTTGGTGTATAGTTTCATAATATTCTATTTTATGAGATACAGTGTACCCTGATTCTAGAATTGCAAAAGAAAGCCAGTGAAGATCTTTGAACCAACTTGTAAATTTATCCTATGAAAAACAGAATAACTTTACAGTTATATTTAGGAATCTCATCCCAAGTAGATACATTCAAATATAAAACGGTTCATTGAGATACGCAGCCGCTGCTCTGGATAACTGATCCCAGAGTGACAGCTAGCCTTGACTGCTGAACAAGCCACTTCCATAACCAAGAGACTGTATTTTAGTAATCAGAAGTCGTGTGTTTAAATTTTTAATTTTTAATTATGGAATTAATTAAATTTAATTATTAAATTTTAATTTTAATTATTTACCTGAAGTCCTTTGCTTTTGTGGGAGACATCTTGAAGTATGTTTCATAATTATTTGCAATATGCATATTCAGGAATACATTATACATAAATATAATGCATACAGAGACACATACATAAGTTGTTTTATATATATATATCATTGTGTGTGTATACATGCAGTTATCTATCTCTATCTATGGACTCACCTTTCCTGGATTCAACAATAAACCAAAATATCTGAAAATATTATGTCTATAATAATCATCTCCAGATATTTTTCTTGTCATTATTCTGTAAACAATATAGTAAAACAATATAGTATAGTTGCTATACTATTTACATACCACTTACAATATATTAAATATTATAAATTACACAAAGATCATTTATACAGAAAGACGTTTAAGTTTTATATGCAAACACTATGCCCTTTTATAGAAGAGTTCTTTATTCAAAGATTTTGCAACCTAAAAGAAAGTCTTGAAACTAACTCTCTGTGTATGTCAACTGAAGATTAGATTGAAAGAAACATACGTAGGTACAAAATAGGGGTCAGGGATTTAGCTCAGTGGTTTCGCTGCACAAGGACCTGAGTTCAATCCCTGGCACCAAAAAAAAAAAAAATAGGTAGATACATATATAGATGAATGGATGAATAGATACATAGATAGATTCATAGTTACTTAGATGAAATAGATACGAAGATAAGCAGATGAGTGGATACATACATCTATATAGAGGTATAGATGCATAGATACATGAATAGAAACATATTTAGATACATACATAGAAACATAGTTACATAGATACATGGATAGATGGATAGCTTCATAGTTACATAGATACAGAGTTTCATAGAGACATAGATAAATAGATGAATGGATGCCTAGGTACATATACTATTTGTTTACCCACATAGATACATAGATATATAGTTTTCCCTGTTTATAGTAGCAAAATTCATAATAGCTAAATTACAGAAACAGGCTAGATGTCTATTCATAAATGAGTGGGTACGCAAAATCTTGCATATACAACAATGCAGACATGAAGGACCAATTTGAATCATTTGTTAAAAAAATGGATGCACCCTAAGGCCCTCAGGCTAAGTGGAATAAATGAGATACAGAAGTTCAAATACCACGTGGTTTCCCTTCTAAGATAAATGTACAGTATAAATATTTTAAAAATCAAAGTATAGCAGAGATGGGAGGGAACAGGAAGGTAGGGTTTTGGAAGATGGAAAAGGAATCAAGCAATGAGTAACCTGGTATGGTAGGAGGCAGGGGAATAGAGGAGCAAAATTATTCCAGATAAGAACTGTATATATACCAGTTCCATAAGATGATGGTAATTGTGTATCGTGAATGTATACTAAAAAAGTCAATATTTTTTTAATGAAGGGTTGGTCCTTATGACAGTGGTATTAGGATCAGGGGGAACCAAGAAGGAATAGGACCTGTTGAGGTGACTTTTGTTCATCCCAGATGACCTTGAATGCAACATTGAGATCCCCTCTCTTCTCTCTCACTTCCTTTCCACCAGAAAGCCTAAAACAACATGCTCTGGGCTGCCACACACACGCAAACACTGAGCCCAGCAATCATGGAAGAAAACTCTGCAACTGTGAACCAAAATAAAATTTCCCTCTTGCAAATTGGATTATCTCAGACATTTTGCCATAATCTTCCTCCGAACATCCATGCTTCTTTGGCAAACTGAGTTGAATGATTAAATTTTAAATATATTTCCTGACAACCCTAAACTTTATCATTATTATGGGATAGCACAAGGCAGGCATTTAAAAAAAAAATGTGCACCAAAAAGACGGAGTGCCCAATAAAGTAGGGAGAACTTGCCCATTGTTTGATTGGGTCATTGAATTTACAGAGTCTAATTGCTTTGAGTTCTTTGTATATTTTAAATATAATTTCTCTGAGGTAGCTGGCAAAATTATTTTTTCCACTCTGTAAGTTGTCACTTCACTCTTAGTTGTTTGTACTGGTGTGCAGAAGGTTATTTATTTACTTATTTATTTATTTGATACCGGGGATTGAACTCGGGACCTTGTGCTTGCGAGGCAGGCGCCGGAACCACTGAGCTAAATCCCCAGACCTCAGAAGGTTATTTTTAATTTAAGATGACACCATTTGTTGATTCTTGATACTATTTTCTGTGCAACTTAGCTTCTTTTCAGGAAGTTCCTTCCTATAGCTATGACTTCAAGAATTTTACCTATGTTGTCTTCCAGCAGATTGCTTCGGTTCTAACACTGAGTCCTTTGATCCATTTTGATTTTAGGTTCTGTTGTCATCAGTGGTTTTGCCAGGGAATACATTTAATACAGGACAAATAATTTATAGGGTTATGTTATAATATTCACCCAAAAAGTGAAATGAAGAACACGCCAAGCAAGACATCTGCCCATGCCCTAAGGACCTGAAGAATCCAGCCGAGGGCCCGGAGCCCACGGCAATGTCTCTTGCAAGTCGGTAAGCAGGATCTGCCCCAGGAAGGCCCAAGGGCCAGTGGTGGAAGCCGGGAAGTCTGCACCAGCTTCTCCAGGAAAACCAGCACCATGCAATCTTCCCCTCCTGTTCTCCTTCTATGCCGTTGGCAACAATCCTCAGGTGGGTCTTCCATGCCCAGAACCACGCTGACTTGGTTCAGCTGGATGCCCCACTACAATTGACCATGAGTTAATCCACAGTTCAATATCCAGTGAGATATATGGGTCTAGACTCTATCTTCTGCAAGTCAATAGCCAGTTTTTCCAGCACTATTTATTAAAGAGGGCATCTCTTCTCCAGCGTATCATTTTGGACCCTTGGACAAAGATCATGTAGTTGAATGTGCTGGGGCTGTTCCTTCATCTTCTATTCTGTTTCACCCATGGAATGTAAACATTACACACTGAGTATGTGTACTAATAAAAAGAAAGAATTAAGACGTGTCAAAAAACTGGGGGACAAGTAAACTTCTTTTCCTTTTAAATCTGAACAAACAAACAAATAAAACCCAGGATGCAGGCAGAGCCACCTTGTCATCTTCTGGATGTATATAACTTCATTCTCCCAGAAAATTATTTTCTGCTTTTCTGGAGTGTTCTTTCCCCCAAGTTGTAGGATTTTCCCTTTTCTATATTAGTTTTCCACCTCAGGGAGTGAGTTCTACTCACTAGCAATAGAATCTTACATTATCCACAGAGTCGGGGCAGCTTCCCGAACCTTATTATATGATGCTTCGATGCTTTTATTATTCTATTCCAAATCTTCCATCCACCAAATCATAGATTCAAATCCCTACTACTCTTGAGGATACAGATTATTCCTGCCAGGCCTCAAGGAAATGTACATTTTCAACCATTTCTGTGTCTGCCTGCATACAAAATGAAGTGGATTTTAACATTTACAGGGAGGTGTGTTGTTTCTACTTTCTTAAAATATGTATTCTGTGGTGGTCCTCAAGGAGAGATGTTCAATAGCTCGCTGCTGAAAATCTCCTGAGAGAGTGCCTGGTTCCTCCTTTTTCTAAGAAAAGTTTTCATCCAGAGTGGTGCTGTGGTTTTATCCATTAAGGATGGTTCATTGAATGTAGTTTTGTTTGTGAAGAAAATTTGCCATGAAACAAATCAACGTAATTCAATGGTTGAAGCAGTAGTTCTTGAGGAAAGAAAATAATTCTGATAGAGTATTAGATCCCTTGGAAATATGTTTAGACTTGTGCTGGGTTTTCATGATGTTATTGGAGCAGAAATATCAAAAACTGTTTGTTTTCTTTCTAAGCCACTCACCTTAATGGAGTAACAATCCAAACGTCCTCACATCACATGGATTTGGGTGTTGAGAGGTGTATTAGATATGGAGATATGAGACGAACCTCTCTACAAAAATAATCTGCACAGCAATTGAGAGATTATAAAAATTGAGTTGTTGATATTAAGCATACCCACAACTACAATCTTGAACACACAAAAAGCCCACCTGATTCTCCAACGGCATCTGTGGAGAGCAGGATGGAAGGGTTAATGATGAGGTACCAGATCCTCTTGGGGAGCCCCCTTTGACATCAAAAGCTATTATAAAAAGGTCTCATCCACCTTCACCTGCAGCTGACTCACCTTCTTTCTACCTGCGTGTGCAAACTCATCGGCGTGTGCCCTGTGCTGCCTCCTTACTAATGCAGGCCACCACACCCGACCGTCTCCACACAAGGCAGGGTCAGCTGGGCCACTCTGCCTCAGCTTCCAGGAGATACTCCTCTTAGGGCCAGCACCTCCCCTTCTCTGCTTTCTGATTTCCATGCTCTGTGGTCTCCACTTCATGCAAGGATCCTCAAATTCCACATCTTCTGCACCAACTGATCAGGTTCCGTGGTCTGAATTCACCCAACAAAGTAATGAAAGTAGAAGGTCCCTTTGATACTGTTGGAGTCTGAGGCAGGAGGACCACAAGGTTGAGCCCTGGTGGCCCGAGATAACAAATAAACGAGATCCTGTCTCAAAAATTTTTAAAAAGAGGGCTGTACATGAAGGTGTGACAGTCCTGTGTTTAATCTTCAGTACTGAAGGGAGAAAAAGTATATATATTTTTTTCCTTTAAGAATTACATATCCCTTGGTGGTTTTTTTTTTTTTAAAATAGAGTACTACTCAGCCATAAAGGGTGAGATACTAGAGACATTGATAGCTAAATGGATGACATTGAGGCCATACTCTTAAGTGAAATAAATAGGACACATGTGTAAATACTGAATATTTTCTCTGGTGTGAGAAACTGAAAGTGTAAATAATGATCAAAATGTATAATAGATAATGTGAAATAGGAAGAAAAGGTCCAAAGGGGGAGGGGAAGTGGGAGGGGTTGAGGAAAGGAAAGAAGGGAATGGGATTAATACGCAAAAAGGAAAACATGGAAATAAAGTCTGTAAATAGGAAAGGGTGGAGGGGGTGAAGGGAGGGCAGGGGAATGCGGAAAAATGAGAACCAAGATACATCACGTACAGGTACAAATTCCCAATGACGAATGTAACTGTACTATAAACCTAAAATGTACCAATAAAACTAATGAATAAACAAACAAAAAAGAATGACATATCCCTAAGTCAGCATTCACTACAGAAAGGCGAATCTGCAGATAGGTCTGGCTTTATAACTGAGAGCAAGAAGAAACATATAGTTGAGCATGTGGCTCTGCTATTATCAAATCTGTAGTATGTCAGACAAACCACCTAATTAAGGGGACCCAGAAAAGCATGGAGTAAGGGAAGCTTGGGTCTGAGAAGAATGCACTGAAACATCTGCAGCTTTCTTGAGAAGCTCTGAGGAGAAGCTCTTCACAGTTTAGCACTGTGCAATGAGAAGGGCTGGATGTCCCTGGAGGACAAGACAGAGAGAAGTCCTTCCTCATTCCTATTTCTATGTGTCTCTGACACGTGATTTTAACAGCAGACTCATTTCCCCTGTGTCAAAGGAATTGCCACCAAGCTGGGTGTGGTGGCACACACCTGTAACCCCAGCACGCAGGAGGCTGAGCCAGGAGAATTGCTGCAACAGTAAACTCAATGCCAGCCAGAACGACATAGCGAGAGCCTGTCTCACAAAACAAAACACAACAAAACAGCAACAATAAGAAAGAAGAACTGGCATCATCCAGAGTTTTCTTCTTGCAGAATGTACTATGACTACAATGAGGAATGCCATCGTTATGTACTCCAAACATGCACTAACAAAAACAACAAAGAAACAAAAGAGGAATGTACAATGGTACACACAGTTCCCTAAGGTAGAGAGAAATTGCATTTAATTGTGGATACTCTGTAGTGTTTTCCCAAAGGATATAAAATGATAAGCACTAGGAAGAGACATTAAATTACAGGATGTTTTCTATAGTAACTGAACTTTGATATGCAAAATTAGAGTACTTTGAGACAAAGCTGTATGCATTCACATATATCTATCACCTATTTCTATTTATCTATCACCTGTCTTTCACCTCCCATTTCTCTGTCAGTCAAAAATCACCTGATGTCTATTATCTAAGCAACATACATTTATATCAACTATCATCTATCAATCATCTATCTGTTGTCTATCTTTGCCTATCTATCATTACCACATTCTACCTATGTCTCTGCAACCAATCTATCCAACATCTGTCCCGTATCTATTATCTGTTTAACTGCACATATATGTCATCTATCATCTATAAATTACCTATCAATATCTATCATTACCTATATATCATGTTCTACCTACTTATATATTTATAGCATCTATCATGTATATATCAGCAGTTCTCTATCTAGATCGATAGATATATTTCTCTCATTTATTGATCACCTAGCTACCCTTTTCCATCAATTAGGTTCTATCAATCTGTCCTATATCTACATACATATTTATATCACTGATCACATGTTTATCATGTGTCAACTCATGAGCTTTATCTCCTATATTCATACCTATGTCTACCATGTCTTTACCTATCATATTTATTATCGATCCACCCTCTTGTCCATCTAAAATCTATGGGGATGGGCCTGTGTGCATAATTAACGTTTTTAAATCCCTGCCATCCAAGTTTTAAGTTCCTCATCTGTGATATCACTGTCTGGAGAATCATATCACTTGTTTTCATTTTTGAATTAGTATATAAACTTAACCAATCATAGATCTCTACTGCATTAGTAGTGATATGTTTCTAATTTAATGGAAAATTAAATGTGTGAAAGCCCAAATTGATTCACTTTTCTGAAGTTTACACAGTTTCAGTGCATAATGTCATCAGTACAGTCTCCCTTTTTGAGGTAAATTCACATTTTTTCCATCTTTTTGGGGGGGTTACCAGGGCTCAAACTCAGGACCTTCTGCTTTCCATCATTATTTTTAATGATTCCATTTCTCTCTTTCCTTTACTATTGATCCACAATGTCAGGCATCAAATATTGTCTAACTGCACATATGATAGCATTATTACAGTGCAATCACATGATATTTAATAACTGCATCTAGGTAAGAGATGGTTAAAATAGTAAATGATATTCAAGAAAATAATACTATAATTTAGAGTATCATGGAATGAAAGTAATTTGGTGGGTATCGCTACCTACCACTTAATTTCAAAGTGCAGCATGTTTTTGGCAGAGGTGACTAGGAGAGAGCTCTGCCTCAGTCATGAAGTGGTGAGTTTGGAGATGAACTGGTAATGACTCAGGGCCCACGTTCTTTACTCTGTGTCTTTATTACACATGATCGATAAATAATCCTGCGCCAGTGGCTTACTTCACCAGATAAAGCTGGATTTGATTAATTAATTGCTTACAAATGGACATCTCCAGCCCTGAGGTTTACATGGGATGCAAATTAAATCGTCCAATTGATTTCCCTGTTGGTAATCTTCGCATAGTCACATTCTGTACCCTATTAGCTTTAGAGTTGCCTTTGTCTGCATCTGATGGAGTGTTCAGTATATACAGAAGCATTTCATACAGGTAAAGTGGCACATATTTACAAAGAAGCAACATCCCTTAACATATTATTCCTGCAGAAAAAACAAGCATAGAAGAACAAAGGAAAATTTTTATTTAAGAAGATGTTAATTTAGGTGGTAGGTTTGGGCATGTATCTTCTTACTAAGGATTATGGTAACATAAAAGAGCTTACCAGCAGAACCTGAAAATCTCTATTAGTATAAATATTTTGGAGAATACTAAAGGAATTTGTATAATGCATTTATACTTTGAGAACAGTAGTAAGGAATACAAAACTCAAAATTGCTTACAGTGATAAAGGAAAAAATTCATCTCTACATGACAACATATCTACTCTGCATGTTTGTTTTGGACACTAACTTTACAGGCAATGTGAACATGGTGTGTTATTCTGTTATGCGTGACTTAAATTTCATTAAGCATGCATTTCTGTGATAATCTACTCCTTTTTCCAGTCCTGTTTTCCTAAAATAATTATTTGAGGAATTTTATGCATTGAATGAAGTGTGCATAAATAGATATTTAATTGTCTCAGTGTGCACTCTTGGTTATAGAAATAAATAAACCTTTGTTTTTAATTCATTAGACCCTCACACAGAAGAAACTAGTGAAGAAAGGCTTTTACTTCCTGGGTTATGTTCTAAGGGGTGGTTTTACTTTTTCCTTTCTTGTAGTAGAAAGATGAATGCCTATCTGGGAATGATTCTTGGTCAGGAGAGAATTATCATATAATCTGCATTTTTTGTGTAGTAGCTTAAATTGGGGCCCTCATTATTCCTATTGCTCTAGATGGCTTAGTGGGGCTGATAGTGTACATTTTTGGATTTAGCAATACTAGCAGAAAACCAAGGGTGAAAGTTAAAAATCACGATGAGAGAGAGCATTTGAAAGCCAAAAAAGGTTATGAGAGATTATCCTGTTAATTGATGCAAAAAATGCATGTTTTTGCAAAGCATTCGGCAGTAACAAATTAGATAAAATGGAAGAGTGCAATTTATATGGTTCATCACCAAAGTTCACGTGTCTGTGAAGTTGAAATGCACAACCATTGCCAAAACCAAAGGAATGTTCAGGAAGTTCGCAAGCTAAAACTCTAAGGTGGTTGGAGTTAAAAGACTAAGGACACTTCCAAACCATGCGAATCAGAGAGCATCTATTCTGAAAACAGAACGCATCATTTCGCTGATTGGAATAACACAGTAAAGCAGCAAGTTAGATTAGAGAGATCATACCAGCAGACACTCACTCCAGAAAATTAAAAATAGTGCAGAATAGCAACCTAATAGTTTGAAGCATTTCCATGTTTTTCCAATGGAATGAAAAATGCATGGTTACTTGCTTTGTCTCTTTGCTCATTCCCAGAATTTTATGCAATATGTATATTTTAAACACTTTATTGACTTCAACAGTTACTCCACTGATTCATCAAAGCCGTTTCTCTGGCACTTATGCAGAGCATGTCAAGATGCTCACATTTGGAGATGCAAATGTCAACGCAGCATCAGGGATAGAAGACACTATTTTTGCACAGGTTTCCAAATCTGGCTGTGCAGACATCTGAAAAGTAAAGTTCTGGTTACAGATGAGAATTTCGTTCTTTGGGTGTGAAATGCAAATGATTGAATATATGATGGGGGGGGAGTGAGAGGTAGAGGAAACGTGAACTCATGTAGAAAACACAGTCATTTTGAAGTGATCAGAGTGGAATTCCACAGCGTTAGAAATTATGTCGGATCTGCTGTTATTCTCAAGGTACAGCCAGGACAGCGGAAGTCTCAGTCTAGTAACAGAGAAAGGTAGGTGATCTTGTGCTCCCTTTTGACGTGTAGGCCTAGGAGACTGTGGACACCAACCAAGGGTAGAAGTATGCAGACACATACTAGAAAGAGAGCCCTCAAGAACAGAAACAGCCAGGTGTGGTGGTCCATGCTTGAAGTGCCAGCTTTGGGGGAGGCTGAGACAGGAGCATCACAATCTTGAACCCAACCTGGGTCACTTAGCAACTTAGCAAGTCTGTCTCACAATAAAAATAAAAAAGAGCTGGAAATGCAGCTCAGTGTGACAGCTCTGGGTTCAATCCTCAATACTGGCAAAACAAATAAGATCATCCGAGAGACACTTTTCTCTACTGTCATTGAACTTGGACACTGCGCTTTGCATATCGCTTCACTGTCACTGTGGAATACACAGCATCTAGCTATCCCCTTGAAGTCAGGTGTCATGAAACACTCGGCCTTAGTTAACCATAGCTTATTGGGTATTTCAGAATAGCAAAATTTTTGAAAAGGTATTTTGTTTCCAACACAGAAATGATAATTTTGGGGGAAGATGGATGTGCTAGCTGCCTCCAAGTGACAGCGCCACCATGTAACATCAATCCTTCTAGTAATTATGGATCAATAAAGAAGGGGCCGGAGAGGGGCATACTGTTGCCCGCTTATAAGGCAAGCATCCGGGAGGCTGAGGCAGGAAGATTAGAAGTAGAAATCCAACTCCAGGCAACGTGGGCACTGGTGAAAGCCACTCTCACAACAAACAAAGGAAAAATGTAGCTCGATGAGATGCCTGGGTTTCACCCTCAGTACCCAATGCTCCACCCGCTGCCTGAAAAGAGATAATTGCTAATAAACAGGAAGAATGACTGCAGACTCTTTCTCTACCAAAAGATAACTGGCATTGATGACTTGGCGCTGTTTCTCCCTCCACTGATAATTTTTGTCAGACATTAGCGACCCGTTCAGCGGAGGAAGGAGAGAAATTAAAAATTATTTTTGTGAATTCCGAC
The DNA here is from genome assembly GCF_053883595.1 of Heterocephalus glaber. Lineage (NCBI taxonomy): Eukaryota > Metazoa > Chordata > Mammalia > Rodentia > Bathyergidae > Heterocephalus > Heterocephalus glaber. Next base: position 4,979,788 of record NW_028258189.1, read on the forward strand.
AGTTTTGAGGGAATATGAAAAATTCCCATCGAAAGCAATTTTTTATTAAATGCCAGCAATAAAAAAAGAAATTATTGTGATAATGTAACATGTGATGGATGAGCCTTTCTTAAATGTAGAGTAAATTGGAAAATGGAGAAAGTTAGAATTCCTTAAATAAATGACTTTTTCCAAAATGTAGAACTTTCTCAAATATTGGTGTCTTTATTTATCTATCTAGCTAACTAGCTAGCTAGCTATTTATCTATGGTTGTATAGTTAGCTAGTTTAAGATAAAAGCAAGCAGGTCCATGATGTAATTTCCCTATTAACAGGAACAACCAAGTCTCGGCAATAGTGATGAAAGATTTGAAGAAAACTGCATTGTGTGCTCCAAGACATTGAATTTTTTTTTTTAAAGGAAGAGAGACAGAGACACAAAACAAGAGACATCAAGGGCTAGAGAAAGCAAAAAAAAAGCAGAAAAGAGATGAAGGAAAGCAGGAAGGAAAGACTTTGCAAATGCTCCACCAATTATATTGAAGACTTCAGAAAAAATGGAAGGATCATTAAAAATAGACACCAGAGAGTGTAAAAGAATTACCCAAAAGAAAAGACATGCAGTAGGTGCTGGCGAGAATTCAGATGAAGAACACCTTCAGAATCGTGGGTGGCGTCCTTTTTATTTTAATGTATTACAAGTAGATATTAATAAAGAAAATGTAAAAGCTGTTCTATGAAAAAAATAACTTCATAACAAAAATTATTAGAGAATAACCATGGTAAATACACTGTGTATCATGATTTCAAAGAATATGTTTTCATTCGCTAATCTATCTCTCAAAGCATTTCTTAATACTACTGTACTTTTGATGCAATAGATATGTTAAATGTTGACACAGTGTCTCACATTCTGTATAATTTTGGACAATTTCTTCCCATTTCACAACATTTGTCATTCTTTTGGGTACTTGTTTTCACTTTCAGTTTTCTCACACCAGGGAGACAACGCCGTGTTTACACAGGAAAATTCAGCCAGTGATTCCTCAAAGGACTAATACCTAGAACATGTGAAGCATTGGAAAAAAGCAGCCCACACAAATTTAAAGACCCAATCTAAAAGAAGTAAAAGAAGCATACCACAGGGACATATCCACACCCATGTTTATAGCAGCAGAGTTTGTAATAGCTAAAGCTTGGAAACAGCCCGAATGCCCATCAACTGGAGACTGGATAAAGAAGATGTGGGGTTTTTTTATAAAATGGAGTACTGCTCAGCCATAAAGAAGGATGAGATTCAGACATTTATAGCTAAATGGATGGACATTGAGGCCATACTCTTAAGTGAAATAAATAGGACATACATATATAAATATCAAATAGTTTCTCTGATGTGAGAAACTGAAAGTGTAAATAATGATCAAAATGTATAATAGATAATATGAAATAGGAAGAAAAGGTCCAAAAGGGAGGGGGAAAGGAAAGAAAGGAAAGGAATAAATATGAGAAAAGGAAAAATGGAAACAAAGTCTTTGTAAATAAGGAAGGGTGGAGGGGGTGAAGGGAGGGCAGGGGAATGGGGAAAAAATACGAACCAAGATATATTATGTAAACATACAAATTCCCAATGATGAGTGATATCATATTGTATACCTAACATGTACCAATAAACTTAATGGAAAAAAATGGACATCTGAGATAAAGACACACTTGTCCGATGAAGAAATAGAAACTACAAATAAATACATGAAAAAATGTTCAACATCAATGGTCATTCAAGAGGTACAAATTAAGACAGCATTCTCTTTTAGCTGTGAGTGTTGTGTAGTGAAAAGGAATGATCAGGCAAGAGAAAGGGACAATGATTAAGTTTACCACCAATGATTCTTTGTTGTAAAACTGTACTGGAGCATGTGGTTTTATCAAAATGATACATTCTTCCACTGTAATAACTGCCCATCAATAATTTCACGCTCATTCATCTAACTCTATAATACATGTCCATCTCCTTTAATGGTTAACCTAAAAAATAAAAAATGTCACACACTCTAAATGTAAGGAAATTGATGGAAATATCACAAATTTAAAAGCACTTTTTTCCAGCTTACCACGAGCAAATTGAGAGTTGCCTATGAATTATGTCAATCATTGGAAATTAAAATATCAAGTTCATAAAAGTCATCGCAAAAAACTCACATCAATACAATCACTGTTACAAATTAAACTTAAAACAAAGGATGCTGTATCTTTCTTAAATATTTTAGTCTTTTGAATCTTGCATCTATTTATAGCATTTTTTTTTATTATTCCGTGTTCATAGTGGATGATTTTTGCACTCCTTGTGTGGAGCTGCTCCATGTACAGAAAACATCTTCATTCTCTTTCTGACCTCCTTTCCCAACCCTCCCTCTCACTGTCTCTCTCTCTTCATTCCTTTCCTATTTGAGAAAGACCTATTGCCCTACTTCCTGTCATCTCTGTTTTATTTTGCTCTTTACATTTTGAGTTTCTCATGTAAGGGAAACCATGTGATGTTGAAGCTTGGGTTATTTATTTCACTTAATGTATGGCCTTAATGTGCATCGTTTTCCTACAGAAGCCTCAAGTTTATCCTTCTTTATGGAAGAGTAGTACTCTGTTGTGTGTAAACAGTATATTGTTTTATTAATTTATCTGTCGATGGACATATAGGTGCTTCCCACATTTAGCTGTTTTGAATCTCATAATTAACACAGAGTTTCCAACCTGTTTCCCAATATCTCCTCAGAGACTGTAGCTACCTTTTCCTTTCCGTCATGATAGGTTTTGTTTAACGAGCTCTCCATTTCAATATAATTGAAGGTATCCATTTTTCCATATCTTATTAACATTTTTAATGATGCTTTAAAGGATTCTTTCAAGGAATAAATGGAAAAGAATATCCAGTATTTTTGACAACTTTCTTTCAATATCATTATAATAGTCAAAACTAGGAAAAACATTGTCACACCTCATAAGGCACTGTTGATTGAATGAGTTAGGCCAAATTCCTATACCATGATGCTAATAAAAATAACATAAATAACTACTGAAACAGACATGTATAGTATAGGAAAACAAACTAAATTGCACTTGGATTGTGCATATATTATGCTAATTATAATATTACATTCATTATGTGTGTGAAATACATGTGAAGGAGAAGAAATATTTCGGCTAGTTTTGTTTTGCTATTTTTTTCTGCCATGAATATCTTTTGCTTCCACAGCACCAAGTGTGGTAAACATTAAATTAGGAAAAATAAAATGCATTACTAAAATGTAAATTATTTCACTTCATGTCATTTTGTCAGGGTTTTAGAAGCCTTCTCCTTAAAATTCCTTTGATAGATGCTAGATACATTTCCACATTCACTTTTCCAGGTTACTGCATGAACTCCACTAATCAACTCAGGAAAATAAAACTTAGAAATTAATGCCAGATTGAAGCTAAGGCCAAACTAAAAGAGAAAAGAAAAAAAAACACAAGAATATAGCTACTTTGAGGGCAAAGAGCCTACCACATTGCACATAATATTTCCTTGGAAACACTAAAGTGAATAATTTTTTAAAATTCTCCTGCCACCTGGTATAAAATGCCATATGCTGCATTTTCAGAAAAATAACCATAAAATTTAAGAGAAGTCAACAATGAATTAAGCTTTTCTAATTCACCCAGAAGCTTTATGCCTTAATAATTGGGAATGTAAATATTGCTTCCTTAAGAAACAACTTCATTGTAATAATATTTCTGGCTTACAAAGAGTATTTGAAGCACATCCAGAATGCTATTAAATCACTCAAAGAAATAGTGAAGGCCATAATACTGGTCTATTTTCATGTGCATAGTAGCTACAGCTACCTCCCTAGGGAATATTTACACTTCACAAAAATTCTCCAAATTTGTCAGAAGATTCTTTTTTACTGTAATATGTTCAAATATTTGAAAGAAAGAAACAGCACGCAGGATTTTGCAATTGAGTAGAAGGCTGGTCTTTCTCATTTGTTTAGAAATTGATACAGAATAAGATGTTTCTCATTAGAAATTACTTTGAGGCAGCAATCATACTAGGTAGTAAAATAGTAGCAGAACATGTCCACATAATTTTTGAAAAGCACCAGGAATTACATTTATATTCTTGTCCTTCTCCAAGATTATGGCTATCCTCATTATATCCTTGTTGGATTGGCAGATTCCTCAAACTCAATTTTTCCTGAAGCATATATTTTCAGATCAGTTTTATTTTGAAAATTCAGTTATACAGCTGGGAAATACAAACTTCCAACAGAGACATAAAACAGAATGAACTGCTCTATTTGTTTTCTTCAAAAGTTAATGAGACTTTGTACTTTTTACTTAATAAAATGAAACTTGACATTGTGCTAACAACCCCACTTGGCATACTTTACTACACACGAGTCCACAAAAAGGGTCAAAAAATGTACCATGATTTCAGAATTAAAACGTTATTCGTGGCTGTGTGTGTATTTTACCATGTGAGTCCATATACCGTAATTGCAAAATAAATTTTTTAAAAATCATTAGTGCTTTGAATAATATCTAGGGCATGAAATAATATATCTTTCTGTTTGTACTTTGAGTTTGTCATATAAGAGAATCCAGGGGAGGCTGAAAGTTATGTGTCTGATTTATTTTAATTAGCATTATGGTCTCAAGGTACATCCATTCTCCTACAAAAGACTCAGTTTACCCGTTTTTGGTGGCAGACTAATAATCCAATGCATGTAAATAATGGAAAGTAGGGAAATAGACCTTCCCTAAAAGGGAAAGGGATCAACAGGTGAGAGAAATGCAAGGGGATGGAAAAGGAATTAAGATGTGCTCTGGACGTGTGCCAACTCCACACAAGGAATGTAAACAATGCGTATTTCAAATACAGGCTAATGAAAAAGAAGATTTTTTTTAAAGAAAAGAATGAATCTCTCCACCTAACCTTCAATGTGTACACATTAATATTTATTACACAAATATATGTCAAATTCCAAACTTAATTATGGACAGAATTATGTGAATGGAGTCAAAACTATAGCTCAGTTTCTGTGAAAATTGGTGCCAGTAGCAAAGTTTCATGGAAAGAGCCAATAATTAGATTGAGAAAATTTTCAAAGATAACAAGCTTGGAAAACATATATCACTTTCTAATTCCTATCATGATTACAGTAATGTGTGCAGAGGCAAAGAGAGACATGTACAGTAATGGAAAGAATTGACTGCTGAGAAATTCGTGATGCTGTATATTGATTTAGGAGAAAGTTCATTATTGAGAGGAGAAAACTGTATCTCTAGATATGGGGAAGAAAAGAATATTGACATCAACCTTACATGATACATGAAGGCTGATTTCAATTACACTGCCAATTCCATTGTGAAAGTTAATACGAACAGCACCATATAAACTGGCAGAATTCAAGGAACAACCACAAGAGGAAATTGCCAATCTGTAATGCAACAAAAGTCTTCCTAAAATACCCAAATCCTCATTTGGACAAATAGTTCTGCCTACTTTCATATATTTTATCATTTTTACTTTCATATATTTTATCTTTCTTGCTTTCTTCATTTAAATAATTTTCCTGATTTGTATGAATGTGGCATCATAATATATTAAATATTGTTTAATACTTGTTTATCCTTAATGTGCATTGAAAACTGGTTTTTTTACTTAATATCATTAATTTCTAGGTTACAAACTGAATGTTAATTATGTCTGTTTACTTTGGAATAAAACAAGGAAAGGAATACCACTCAAGTTACTATTACATAAAAGGAAGCAATCGTGTTTGACACACTATCCAATTTATATTCTCATTATTCTTTAAAAATTAAACTGATTATTCTTTAATTCTTTAAAATTCTTTAATTCTTTAATTCTTTAAAAATTAGAATTCTGTCCTATTTGATGAAGCAATATGAATCAAAACAAAGTCAAAGTTTGAGATAAATGTGTTCATGCAAAGGTAAAATCTGAAAACATATTTTACTATTCTAGTTGCCTTGATGAGAATTACTGTAGCAAATACTAATATGCATTCACTTAGTTGAGGTATAACTAGGTTTCACTTGTCTATACTTAGACTAGCAAAATATTCTAAGCTGAATATCCAGAAACTGTTATAATGTCAAATAGACCCATCAACAGCCCAGCCAATTAAAATTCTGGAAATTTGACTCAAAGAAATGCACATACAAAACAAATCTAAAAAGATAAAGTGAATAATTAACAAATAATCTAACAAAATTCTGATTAAACTTCAGGAAGAATAGTGTTAAAGGTAATATCTAAAGGCTATTATGTTGAAAATCACAAAGATACTGTATTTATGTTCAAAGAGTCAGGATGCAAGAATTATCATCAAGACTACAGAAAAAAGTTTGCTAAAGTCATTGAAAATACAAAAAGAAGAGAAAATAGAAGCAAAAAATGAAAAAAAAGAAAAAAATTAACTTTTAAAATGCATACTGCCCAAAATACTACACATGCTTTTTGCACAAAACATATTTCAATTTGTTGAAAATATATTAATATGACAATTATAGAGGAACCAAAGCAAAATTAGTGAAACTGAACTAAAGATATTATGTAATGATTGATAATTGTGCAGTGTGTGGGATGTAGGTTTTCTTCCCTTTTTTAAATTCTTTGTTTTGAGACATGATCTTGCTAATTCTCTATGTTATCCAGACTGCACTTGAATTTGTGAGCCTCCCGCCTCAGTTCCTAAGTAGCTAACAGGTGCACGTCATCTAAATATTAATGCACCAAACAACATGGCAACAAAATCCAGGAGCAAAAATATCTGCAAAAACCAATCAATCATCTATTTTCTTGAAAAAAAACTATTGTCAACTGGCGAACATACAAAATTCTAACTCTGCGAGCTCATATCTTATTAATGCATGAGAATGAACTACACTATTTGCCTGGGGTTGAAGACATAAGACAACTTGTCCAAGCTAGGTGTGGTGGTATACCCCTGTCATCCCAGCACTTGGGAGGCTGAGGCAGGAGGATCACTAGGAGTTTGAGGCCAGCCTGGGCTACACAGTGAATTCAAAACCAGTCTGAACTACACAGTGAGACCCTGTCTGTAAACAAACAAAAAAGACAGCTCCTTCAAGGAAGATATCAATTATGAGATTTTTCTAGTGTGTTTTGCCATTAACTTTCAATCTCCACTTCTAATTGAAAACAATTACTCAAGCACTGAAGGTTTTTACAGATATAATCCAAACTCTTTGCCTAAACATTGCTTGCCATTTTTTCTTGCATTTCCTTACATTTACTTTGGGAGGTGGATAAAGGTTCAAAATAAGTACAGTACCCATTTGGGGAAGCTGTGTGCTATCTTCTCTTCATTTCCCTTCTTTACTTCATTTAATTATTTTTTCATGCTGAGTATTCAAACTAGGATCTTGGCACTAAGCTGCTTCTTCAGCCTCTTGCTCTCTCTCTTTCTTTCTTTCTTTCTTTCTTTCTTTCTTTCTTTCTTTGTTGTTTGAGTCGCTGTCCTGTTAAGTTGCTAAGCTGCTCGGGCTGGGCTCAAACTCCAGATCCTCCTGCCTCAGCCTCTCAGAGTGCTAGAACTGCAGTTACAGGCCACCATGACTGACTTCCATTCTTATCTTTTCTCCCTTTTTCCTCTATCTTTAAAATGTTTCACTATTGTTTTTATTTGTTGCTTTATTTTCCTTAGCGATTCCCAGGTTTTTTTCTAAGGTGATAGTGAAATGGATTTTTCAATAAAATGCATTTCACCTGCTCTCTGCAAAGGCAGCAATCAGAAAATCATTAATAAGCTATTTGGATGAGCAGATTGGTTTGGGGTGCTGCATATTTCAGTGTGTTTAGTAGTTACTTGTGGTAAAATCTCATTTTGTTCGCTGGAGCCATTACCAAGTTAATAAAGCCAAACCAGAGACCAAGATTGAAATGGAAAGGCATAGATTGTGATGGCTAAGGAGTGATTTGGGGCAGGGATTCAATTTTTGGCAATTTAAACAGTTTATTTCAGACTCATTTCCTCATTACAGAAATGAAAATCATGAGATCCAGGAAGGTCTAGAATGTTTTAAATGTTTAAAAAAACTCTTTACTTTGCTGTGATCTTACTGAGAAATTGTGACTGTCTTTGAACTGATAGTAGGTTAACATTTCATATTATGGTAATATTTTTAGGTATTTTTAAACATTGGCATTTAAATACACACATATATATATCATATATATATATAATATATATATAAGCTTAGATAGATAGATGATAAATAGGTAGGTAGGTAGACAGATGGATAAATAGATAGAATGTGAACTTTGACCATTACCTTATTAAATTCTCTGTTACTGAATTGACTGCAAAGAAGTTATTTTTGGCAAAGCAAAAATTTTCTGCACTGGTAGATCATTCACCAGTTCAGAAAAGCATTTAATAAATACTTGCAGGATTGCAGATTGCTAGAAGACTCTAGAGTTAATAAGCATTAATAAGTGAATGTTATGTTCTATAAGACCATATGTCATACGATGCTGTCTCAAATAAGAAATGACTCAGCCACAGTTGAGCTCCTCTTGAAATATAAACTAGACTCTTTTTTTAATCCAGAAGACAAATTTTTCCACTGTAAATTTGCTTTCTGAGATATATGCTAGGGAATAAACACAAAAATAAATAAATTAGAAAATTAGAAAATCACTTAAAATGTGCTCGAAAACTATACTCCGAGGGAGCCAGAACATTTAGCTAAGTCTGGTTCCTGGTGGTCTTGTGAAAAAAATAGACAGGAAATCTTTGCCCATCGATTAGACAGACAAAACATGGAAGAAAGAGAAGCTGTTTGTCCTCTCTCATACTCTTATGAAATTCCCCTTTTATAGCCCCACGACCTACAAACTTTTCTATCAGCTTCACGTCTTTCTACCATGGGTTGATGTAAACATCACCTATTAGCTAACTTTCTTGTCTCCTGGATATGATTCCATTTTTATCAAGTCATCTAGGTGCATATAAGGCCAAGAAATATGGTATATATTCTTAGCCTCCAACAAATCCTCTTGTTTCTTTTTAAACCTGCCTTATGTTTGTTCTCTGGGTAGATTTTTTTTAAAAAGTCTTGTCAGAGTAGAAATTATTTGGAGTTAGCATTTTGGAATTGACTCTTCCCTGGGCCATGGATTGGATTAAGTTATTAAACTTACAATTCTGAAGGTTAAAGTTCCTCTACTGAGGAAATTCCATTTTTTTTTTAGGGAAAAAATCATAGATCCAATTGGAATCATCCCTTATTTTATTTTCAAAGTCAATCAGCTAAAATGAGTAAGTGCAAACCATAAATCGACATATACAAAAACTGGTCTGCAAGATGTAGCAGGAATAGAAATCACACTGTCTTTCAGGAAAGAAAGACTACAGTGATTGACCCACTGTTAGAAAACACTATCACACAAGAAAGCCGTATCTTTGCGTGAGTCTGAAAAGGGGCACTTACCATAAACACATACGACCACCTTAGGGAGAGGCACAATGTTAGATAACTTTGAAATTATTATTTTAAGAGTCCTAAAACTGAGGAAACCAATGCTGAGCTACGCTTTTGCAATTGTATATTTAAATAGAATGAACTGATTTTTTTTTTACCACCTTAAAGTGAAGGTAGAGGCCTGGCCTCCTCTGTCTGTCTCATCTCTGTCTCTCTCATTCCATTCCCCAAGACTTTTTAGCAACTGATTCCACATTTTTCTCTGAAGTCTTGTATACAAGAACCTTTCCCATCACCTACAAAAGGGAGGCTCTGTCTTCTTCTAAATGACAAAAGGGGAGAAAGCAAATCCCTTTTGCTCCGCTCATTGAACAGCTATTCTTGTACCGCCTGATGCATGTTGACTACGAGATGTGGGGTGACCAATCAGGGCTTAGTTAATCCATCAAGGACAAGCACACATTCACAATCCGGAGATCACCACGCCAATCCTTCTGGATCCACCGAAGCCTCTTAAAATAGGTCACATCAAACTTAAAGACCCTCATTTGGCAGGTGGTGGCCTAATTAGCATCTCATTTCTTAAGGTACCATTTGGATTCTTCACTCCCTTCCCTGCCTGGCAGGTATTAGTTGAAGACAGCATTGTTTACACATTACATCCTAAACTTGCCAAGTTGTAAAAGCTAAATCATTGAAGGAGTCTACATGTCCATCAGCAGATAAGTGGATAAAGGAAATGTATTCACACACAATAGTCTGCTACTCTGTCATAAACAAGGGTTAATTTGAGGAATTTGTAGAAAAACAGTTTCACTTTGAGACCACAGTGTTAAATGAAATAAATCAGTCATGCAAGCTTAAATATTATGTGGTGTCTGTTATATGAGGAACCTAAAGAATAAGTAAAGAGCAAAATAAAAATAGGCGTAGGAAATAGGAAGATAGATGTTTTTGCAAAAGCAAAGGGGACCAGGAGATGGAGGAAAGAGGAGGGAGTGAGGAGAGGGAAAAAGTGTGAGCAGGGAATTAAAATGTGTTATGTACCATGCCAACGCCCCATGGTGAATGCAATCACTGTGCACAGCCAGTGTGTGCTAATGAAAAGGAAATAAAAAGAAAGGACGGATGTTTTCATTCCAATGTAATCCCTCAGTCTTTATGAGCTGGTCAATTGAGGGGCAACCTTCAGTGAATCTCTGCAAGCTCACTTACCCCCTTTTGTCTTTCTTTTTGAGCATGCGGCGTTTTCTCTCCTTACACCATCGTAACCAAGGGTATATATTCAAGAACACATAAGTGCTTCTCACCCTCTTGTATTCTTTTCTTTCTCCCAGACACAGGAGCAGTTGATAACAAAAATATTCACTTTTCCCCAGCATGCATCTCTTTCATCTTTGCACTTGATGTATTCCGTGCAATGTTGCAGATACAATGACACCTCACAGGTTTGCATTCTGCTTGTCAAGTTAAATATCACACCCAGTTGCTCCTCCTGGTGAGCTCACTTATAATCTAGGTAGGGTACTTGATTTTGTGGTTGGGGACAAGGTGGTAGGGGTTGCTTGCAAATGTGGAGTGTCGCAAAACATTTGGAGAAGACAGAGTGATTTTCATCATGATAAAGACTTGATTTTATTATATCTTACATCCAAGAGAATCATAAAATGCTTAAACAACTCTCCAACTTAAAGGAATATGAGAAGAGTAACAGCACGCACAACTGAAATACACTAGCTTTTTAACAGTGCACAGAAAAATTAGCCAATAATTTAGGGTAAGCGCTGAAGAAAAACAGTAGGAAATTAAACTAAGGAAGATAAGTGCGAGGTAATTAGATAAACTAGGTCGAATTCAGACATTTTAAACCAAAAGTGGTATTTTCTTTTAAGTGCATCAGAAAAAAATTATGCTATATCTATGTCTATCCAGAAATAAAAGTTGAAAATCAACTGATAACATTTTTTAAAAATGAGATTTTCGTCAGGGCATTGGAATATCTCATTTTGATCTGTAACTAGATGGATGTGGGGGGGGGGTCACTGTCATACGATGTCTTTAACTCTTTGGGGAAAGACACCTAGAAGGGGGATAGCTGAGTCAAAAGGAATTTCTCATTCTAGTTTTCTACATTCCCAGCAACAGTGCAGAAGCATTGTTTATTTTTGCAGTCTCCCCGGCTTGTGTTGTACTTTTGACATCTTGGTGGTGGCTGTTCATTCTGGAGTAAGATGGATTCTCAGTGCTGTTCGTATCTGTGATTCTTTCATGCCCAGTGATGTTGGACATTTATTTTTCCACTTACTTATGGACAAGTCTGGTTCTGGGAGGCTACTTTTCAAACCTTTAAGCTGCTGGAACCCGCATCCCTGGTTAGGCCACCTGGGAAGAGCAGGAGTGAGGTGCTGTACCCTCCTAGTGGGTTTCCATAAAAATGTTTCCCTCCCTTCTTCCTCTACCAGCCTCTTCCTGTCCTTCCAGGCCACTGTTCCTTTCCAAGATGCTCCTGGGCTCCTTCCCTTCATGCACCCAGAGCAGCATGGAAATCCAAGTCTCCATCTTGGCCCCCAGGAGAAGTGAATGAACGGAATCAATTTCAGCTGGAGCAGTTGGACATTCTCATGCCATGCCCATGCCCAGCCAACCCCACCTGTGACAGTTGGACAGAAATAATGCAAGATAGCCACATGGTATGGAAAGGTCTCCCTTCTAGATGACCAGCACCTGTGAAAGTGTGGCTGGGAGCCACAGTAAGGAGGACATGGAGAATGCTGAATGAGCTGTGCACATGGTGCAGTGTTGCTAGGCCTTGTCCTGGAAATGTGGATGCTGCCGGGGTATTTTTCTGAAGAGGAAAGAGGCAATTATCTTGAAGAACCATGCCAAAGTGTGTTTGCTTGTTGCTGCATTACTGGAGATTGAATTCAGGAGCTTTGAGCTGCATCCCTACACCTTCACAAAAAAATGTTTTTTGAGACAGAGTCTCACTAAGGCACTAAGTTTCCCAAGGTTTGCTTGAACTTATTATCCTGCTGCCTCAGCCTCCCAGAGTGCTTCGATTACAGATTGGCACCACCACAGCTAGTTCCAGAGATGTTCTCAAAACATGCATGCGAGGCTTGCTTCTCAGTGAAATTCAAAGGATCTCTGGTTTCCATTTGCAACTTCCTCCCCCAAATCCATGCACACACATGCTTGAACAATGCAAACCTTTGATGTTTTATAACTTTAGACACTGGAGTTGGTAGGACCCTTGAAACCAAGATGATCCCTCCACCATTGTTTGCTTCATTTCCACTGGATTTACTTTAAATATCACTGAAGGGGAAATTTTGTGCAATTAATCATAAGAAAGACATTATCTTTGGTATTCTGGAGAGAAATGACTCCCTCTGTCTGTCTCTTTGTCTCTCTCTCTCTCTCTCTCTCTCTCTCTGTCTCTCTCTGTCTCTCCCCTTCCTTCCCTCTCTCTCTCTCCCACATTCATGCACACACCCCCATACCTAAAGCCACCTGATCAAACCCTTAGAAAAGATGATTTCTAACCAGCTTTGTCATTTGGGAAGTATTTGTGCAGAAGTTGTAGTAAGATTCCTGGGACTGTCTGAATTCATAATTTTAAAGATAACAAAGAAGCCTAAAGCCAACTTCAAAGCATGGAAATACATTTCCTTCTCCCTTTAATGAAAGAAATGGATTTTGAAATGAGATGGTAGATTTTCATTGATGTCTTCAGGTAGAGTGTTTTGATTCCTGTTAATAGTGCTCCAGCTGAACAAAAGGCGGATTGATACTTATCTGGCATGATTGACAGCTGTGATAATGCTGGATATCCCTCCAAAATTGAACTTTGATAGGTGCTTTCAATGGTCTAATTTTAAATTCAGGAAACATGTTTGTTTTCACCTGAAATCTGGCTTCCGAGAAAAGTAGCACTGGAGAAATGAATTGGCTCAATGTTTGTTAGTGCTTCCAGCCCAAAAAAAAAAAAAAAAGCAAGAGATTATCATGACTACTTTGAGAAAATACAAAACGTGCCTTTTTGTAAGATAGGGAAATTAAATATGGTCTGAACTCCACAATTTTATAAAAGCATAATAAGTGTGAGCCATCCAAGAGTTGTTTTCACATTTCCACAATTGGTATCTCATCAGTTCTTTTCCTTAATGATGCATCATTCCGAATCCATCCACACACACAGGCCTTTTCTCTTTGTAAGGAAACAATGTGTTAACCTGGTAAAGGAGAAATCAAACCCAAATATGATCAATAGCTGGCCCCACTGCAAAATCTTCTATCAAGAGCATGTCATTCATCACAGGTCTTTGCATGTGGACTCTCCTTGAAGTCTTGCACCTCGTGCCATCCGAAAGGGGTGGACTTCACATAATGAGAGAGGAGTTAAGCACAGAAGCAGCTGGAGACGGACTTGGAGCCCACTTTTGGGGACTAGATCCACCTGCTGCATTGAACATCAGCTGAGATGCAGAATAACTAAGTCCAAACTCAATGGGAGAAAGTAGCCAGGTAACTTAGGAAATACAGAGTAAGTCTGTCCACGTGTGTAGGGTCCAGCAATCCTCAGCCAATGCCACCCAACTCACCAGTCCTTGACTATGCTGATTTTATTCTCTTGAAATTGGATCCCAACCATGACAGTTCCTCCAAGGGCATAAATGGTGAAAAAATCCACCACTTATGGAGGGACCCAGTCAGGCTACTCATTGGCAAAGTCGAACCTTAGACCAAACTTTCAATCCCACCCTAAACGCTAAGATTTAAATCCGTCAGGACCAGGCCCCCCGGAGCCATGAGCGCTTCTTGCTGCCCCACGCCCACCCCCATAGAGTATAATTTTTTCCACTCTTTCAAATAAATCTTTGGTCTTCCTGCTCCTCTTGTGTGTCCCGCTGAATTTGACTTTTAGAACCTTGAAAGCCTGAACAAGACACCCAATCTGGTAACAATAAGAGAATGTAAAGGTTGCTTTTTGGAACCCAGGAAGGAGTGAGTGGTTTTCTCAATATGGCTTATTCAGACAGCTGTCTCAAGATAAAGAAAAATAAAACTCAGAGGTAGTTTTTAAAGGTTTAGTATCAATATTTGTTGACATTTTTCATCAAAGGAGTTAATTTTTTTTTATAATGAGGAAGTTGTGTTTGACGGAACTTTGCAGAGAAGAAAGTAGAAAAAAAATTGCTTGATAAAAATCAAAGTCAATTGATGAAAATATACACTCATTGCTTCAGGTATGGAGTAAGCATTTCCCGAGGCTTCATGGGTTGAAATTTAATCCACACAGAAGACATAAAGAAGGATAAAACTTAATCTGATCACTTTGTCACCTGTAGGAAAACAGATGCTCCTAGAGGCCATAATGTGAAATGCAATACATCAGACACATAAGCTTTAATATTGCGTGATCTTTCTCATATGAGAAACCCAAATTATAAATAAACAGCAAAATTAAAGATAGGTGACAGGAAAAATGTAGACAGATATTTTGCAAAAGGGAAGGGAACAAAGAGGTGGAGGAGGAGGGATAAGAAGGGGAAAAGGACATAAAAAGTGTTACTAGTGCTCTGCCATTCCCCAAATGGACATAAGGAATGTAAGCAGTAGGTACTGCAAACAGACTGGTGAAAATCAAAATGGAAAAAGATTAAAACAGGGCTTTTAGGGGATATTTAGGATTAAATTCCTCAGGGTTGAGCTGCCATAATTGGACCATAGTAGGTTTAGGAGAAGATAAGAGAATCTCTCTACGTTCACTCACACCTGTAATCTCAGCAGTCTGGGGGACTGAGGCAGGAGGATCATATGTTGGGGCCCCACCTATGCAACTCATCAAGCCTCTGTCTCAAAGTGAAATCTTAAAAGGGCTGGGGATATAGCACAGTACATAGGCCTAGTTTCAATACTCTAGCACTGAAACAAAAAATAAAAAGAAGAAGAAAACGGAGAAGGAGGAGGAGAGAAAGAGGAGGAGAAGGAGGAGGAAAAAGAAGATGAAGAAGAAAAGGAAGAGGAGGAAGAGAAGTTGGAGGAGGAGATGGAGGAGGAGGAGATGGAGGAGGAGATGGGGAGAGGAGGAGGAGAGAAGAAGGAAAAGGAGGAGAAGAAGAGGAGAGACACCAGAGGAGATACATCCTGTGTCTTGCCACACGGGATTTTATATCACCTAAGAATTCTACCACCAAGAATGTCATGGTTGGATGAGAACTAGATGTTGAACCTCTGGAACAATATCCAAAAGAAACGTAAAACTGTATCAGTTACCAGTCTTAGTATTTTGCATAGTAATCAGCAGCAGAAAACAAACACAGGCCTCAATGAAAAAGAGGAGAAAGCGTGGATTGTTCTAAACGTTTTATGTGATCTTATTCTGAGATTTTGAAATGAGATTTTCACAAAACAATCAACTCATTTTCATATCTAAAAAAGTTGATCTAGTGATTCCTATAAATATACATGTATAACTATGCATATATATGTATATATATACACACATATATATGTATGCAAGCATGTCTTTCCCTAAACTGTTCATACATCATTTTCCTCCATACAGCATTTGTTCTCTTTAATTTTGAACTAAATTATGTTGGGCTCAGAAAATAACAGTAAATAATGAGTTTGCTGACATCCAATTGGCCACACCAAGCAAAGCACACAGAATTTTTTGTAGGAAATGATTATCCACCAAATAAGTACCACTGTCAACACAATGAGGATGGGCTACATGGAAATGAGCTCAGATTTCCTGCTAACTGGGAGACTTTTTTCTTATAGTTAAGAATATATTAAATAGGATATGCTAGGAAAAGTCAACTAATAACATTGCTAATATTAATAATGGAATTCCACAAGTGTTTCAAGCCCTTGAATTTTACTAAATTAAAAGAAATGAACCAAGAGTAGTGGTGCACATCTGCAGTCCCCACATTCTGGGTTACTGAGGCAGGGGGACTGCAAGTTTGAGCCCAGCATGGGCACTTAATGACTTAGCTAGACCCTGTCTTAAAATTTAACAATGAGCTGTAGATGTACCTCACTGTAAAGGTCCTGGGTTCAATTCCCAGTCCTTACTACAAGGAGAGAGAGAAGGGGAGAGAGAGAGAGAGAGAGAGAGAGAGAGAGAGAGAGAGAGAGAGAGAGAGAGAGAAGAGAGGAGGGAAAGGAGAGATAGGAAAGAAAGGAGGGAAGAAAGATGGAAGAGAAGAAGGAAGGGAAGGACAAGGAATGGATGGAAAGAAAAGGAAAATAATTAAACCAAGACATTTATCAAAGACTTTCACAGACTATTAGTGTAACTGAATAAATGACAGTATGACACACTCTTATATTTATGAGATACAAAATAAACTAAGAGCCAATGAGGAAATCTCTAAGAATAGCTAATAGGTGGACAAAACATTAAACCTTTGTTTTCAAAGCAAAATACCTTTGCAAGTAAACACATTGAGTATTTTGAATGCACATAGAAAATCACATTTCATTGGTTGAATAAGCTGATGGATAGTCAAGAATATAAGGTTATTTAAATAGGCTACCAGATCTACATTTTTCAAAGGCCTATAATTCTCTTTTCTCTCCCAATTTTATGGTGTTGTGATCCATGGAGTCACACATAGAGTTAAGGATCAGGTCCACTGTAGGTCTCATATGCTTGTAGGATAATGTAATGTTATATGTATAAACTTAAATGATCAGACCTCAAAGCTAATTCCCAGGTGAATAAAGACAGTGTCAAATGCACACAGCCTTTTCTGTGTAGTATTCATTTGTGGGTTACTGGAATAAAATCTCTGCAATACATAATTTAAAGGAAAAGAGATTTATATTGGCTCATGGTTTTAGATGGTACAGTCCATGGTTGCCTGATTCAAAGAAAGAAAAATCACAGTGGATGGATATGGTAGAAGAAAACTGCATGGCACCCATGGAAGCAGAGAAGAAAGGGAGAAACTAGGGAGAAGAATACAGTCTTCCAGTCTACCCCTTCCAACAATCCACCTCCTCCAACCAGTCTGCATTTCTTAACAGTGCATTCAGCCATGAACTCTTTAGCGGATAAACCCACAGATGTGTATACCACGCCATGATGCAATCATCTTCCAAAACCCTCACCTTTGAAACCATGAGGCCTTGGTGGGATATTTTATATCTAAACCATCAGAACAACTTAAAGGGGAAGAGGTATATTTTGACTTAGGGTTTCAGGTTTCAGTTCATGGTTAGCTGACTCCAAGACAGAAACGCCATGGTGGAAGGACTTGATGAAGAACAGATGCTCAATTCATGGTGTTCAGGAAGTAGGTTCCCCAAGGTGCTATATCTGAGAGTCACCCAGACACACCCAGGAGTAAGTGTGGTTTCCTAATCCTCTACCTGTCAAGACAATGAAGCTGAAAATCAGGATTATCCATTACGTCCTGTTACACAAGAGTAACAAATAGAAAAGACTAAATTTAATAGATGAGCTTCATAAAGCTCACCCAGCATGAAGAGTGCAAGCAAATTCTCTTAATCTGTCTTCATTCTGTCCTCCCCAGTCTGCTCTTTATTTACAAAATTAACCTCTTCAGGTCCCATTCGTGCATAACAGCTGACATCCTGTCAATACTGCTGAAACTCATCAACGTATCTTCCCTTATTTCACATTATGTTGCAATCTAATGAATGCATATGTTCCAATCACACCTGTAGGATTTGAGGCTAAAGTCTGAGTGAACTTATCTGCTGATAGGCTTGATATTGTTTTGTAAGCATACGTGAAGTTCTAATGTGTGTTCACCGCCTCACATTCCGTTTCTCCTAGTCAGAGGTCTAAAGGTTGGTTTGTTCACATTATCATCGATACTTGCCAGGAGCATCGATTTTAGCTAACAGCTCTTCAGTGGGTTTTTTTGTTTGTTTGTTTTTGTACCGGGATTGAACTCGGGTCCTTGCACTTGCGCAACAGGCAGCAAAACCACTGCTCCAAATCCCCGGCCCTTCAGTGGTTTTTTTGACAGGGGTCGTATTATTGGATTGTTTTCAAAAAATGCCAAACAGAAATTATTGACGAATTTCTATACATAGGGAGAATAGATGAGTAATCAGTTATACACACTCTTCAGTTTACGATGAAATTACTTCTCGGTATAATGTGAAGATATTGTTAAGTCAGAATACAGTGAAAACCTGGCATATGCCTCTAAGTCCAGTACTCTGGGAGGCTGAGGCAGGAGGATCTCAAGCCTGACTTGGACAACTCAGCCAGACCCTGCCTCAAAATTAAATAGAATAGATACACAGATTAATTAACTAATTAACTAGAAAGCTGGGTGTGTAGCTCAGTACAAATGCCTTGGGGCCCATCCCTATTAAACACCATAGCTTAGCAAATCTATATTCTACAGACTGTTGAACATTTACCTCCCAGAATGTGCATTTGACATCTTCACTTTGTGGCCCCTGTCCAGCATCCTTAGCTGTGATTGTGCAGCTTCTGATTAGCCTGGGGAAGTTGAAACCACCATTTCTATCAGATGCCTATTCCTCTCTCACCACTTCTGCAAAATGGAAAAAAAAATCTCTGACACGTTATAGGTTAGGGAGCATCTCTGTTTTATTTTACCTGCAAAACAGCAATAACTGTACTAATGATGGTGCAAAGAAACGATATACTAATAGCACAAGGGGGAAAAGAGCAGCCGTAATAAACAGTCAGAATGGAGGAAACAGTCAATTTCCTGTCTGTTTCTCAACAGCTGCATTCAAAGCCAAGATCACAAATAAATGTGTCAGGAGATGAATTAAAACACAAAGTGAAGCGGAGCACAGAGCAAGGTGGCAGAACATTCAGGGGAATCATGTCCTAGTTTCATTTTCTTGTCTCTTCACAGCTGCTCTATTGAACTCTGAAAATATTCAAGGCAGGCACTGGCCATTCCTATCTTGGAATTGTCCTGAAACTGTAAATTCTTATCTCAGCATGAACTGTGACCAAGCCTGATTTTCCCCATGAAGGATAGTGATTGTTATAAAATGAAATGAAGATAAGAAGGCTTTGGCCCAGATGACTCAAATCCAATTTTTTTTAAATATCACTGGAGTTAGTGAAAATAAAAAAATTAATACCACCTAATTATTTATTTGCAGTGCAGAATGCTAGCATCTCAGGGGTGGATTGTGGTTTTAAAGTTTCGATTTTTTTCCTAATTAATGTCATTGTTTTTGCTTTACTTTTTATATTTACTACTACTTCCAGCAGTGCATCGTGATTACACTCATCATGGGGAGTTGGCACATGAACATGATACAGCTTAATTCTTCTTTTTTGCTTAGGCTGCTTTGTAAGAGTGCTATTTATTCACACTTGAACTTAGCTGAAAGGCTGAGAAACAATGAAAGTGCTGTTTGTTTAAACTGGTGGGAAAACAGAGCTCGTCGGTGCAATCTCTGTGTGGAGGAAAGGTAATCTTTTTGGATAGATTTTCAATTTCCAATACTCTGGTCCTGTGATTGAACTTAACATATTACCCCAATACTGGCTCAAAAGTAGAGAACAAACATCAGTAGGAAGAGAGACATATCTCAGAAGCATGAAGAGCTCAGCTCCATCATTTCTGGCAAGGAGATGGAGTAACAGAAATTTTGCAAAGCCAAATGTGATTTTTGAAATAATTTTAGGGGAATAAAAATATTGCTAAAATAAAGCACAGAAGAAACCTGCTCCCAATTTTGTCTAATATAAAAATCTACGCAGCTCTGGTGCATTTATCAAACTTAAAATACTTTCTCCTGATAGGGTCAGGTAAACTACAGGCCCAACTGAAATTCCACCTTGGTATCCTGAAGCGCGTCACATGCACCGCAGAAGAACCATCCAGCGGATCAGTAAAGTGGTGGATGGTCCTATGGATGATTGACATGTAGGCCAGCAAATGAGGGGGAAGACCCACCCCGGATCTAGATGGCACTAACCAATAGGCTTGCAGCCTAGAAGGAATAAAAAGGAAAAGAAAAAGGAAGTGTTTGTCTACGAGCTTTGGTCTTTACCACGGCATCTGAAAACCAGTCTCCACTTGCCTTAGGGTTAAAGTCAGACTCACTTGAACAATTTGTCTATTTTTCTGCTCCACGATTCATTCTGTGATCCTCTATTGAATGGTTTACATGTCTCTTTAGCCTTCTCTAATCTGATGCTTTCTCTTTCCTGAATTCACAATTGGGACACATATAAAAAGGGATGGACAATTACTGAACAGAAATCTCTCACTGAGGCTCTGTGATATTTTCTACATTGGATGGACACAGAAGGCAAACTCAAGGGGTTCCTGATGCTGAAAGGTGAGAAAATTTGAGCAGCGAAATTAACAACTGTATTGATTTTTTTAAATGATTTGAGTATGCCCAAATACATACAAATATTATAAATAAACATTTTTAAATGATCCCCATGCCTTGTAGAAGTATTTCTAGTTCCTGTAAAGGAGTGAAGAAAAAATAAAAATCACCACAAGGCAGATAGTACAGAAAGAGTTTCACACCCAAAATCCACCACCCGATGTTCAAATTAGCAGAAGTTTGAGGAGGAACAATGTTTATGTGGCTCCATGGTATCTTTCACAAAATACATATAAGATGAAAAAGAAAAAATGGTTTTTGAAAGAAGTTCAACAAACCACAATGTAATTAAATCATCAAGGTTCATAATATCATCAATAGGATGTGCTAGAAAAAAACCAAAAACATTGACCTTTTGACAATGTCTCTCTCTCTCTCTCTCTCTCTCTCTCTCTCTCTCTCTCTCTCTCTCTCTCTCTCTCTCTCCCTTTCTTAAAAAATGGTACTTGGGATTTGAAATCAGCACCTTTGAACTGAGGTATCACCCCAGTCTTTTTCTTTTTCTTGTTATTTTAACAGAGTCTCTCTAAGTAACTAAGTTCCTCAGGCTGGAGTCGAACTTTTGATCCTCCTGCTTCAGCCTCCCACAGTCCTGGGATTACAGGTGTGTCCCACCACTGCCAACATTGTTAGCAACACTTTTTAACATCCTTGAGAACATTTTCAACCTGCTAGAGGAAGTGTAAATTAATTGAAACATACACATATCCACTGAAAATAAAAGTGAATAATACCACCACATAAAGCCTCGCCATTCCATTTCAGGAATATGATTTATGAAAACCCATGTACAAGAAATAGCAATGTGTAAATTGAATGGCCTTCATTCATGAGCTTGCTGTGCTATAGCTATGAGAAAGGGCAATAAAAATATTCATACAGGGAGGAAAATGCCTTGCAAAAGATTGGGACACAGCAGTGAAAATAATGGTCTTTACCCATGATCCAAACACTGATATCAAGCACATTATCTTAAATAAAAGTTGCAAAGAGGTGTCACTAGTTTGTATTTTATATAGCACATCCCTAATTGCATCATTTGAAGATATTCAAAGTTCATACTAATGTCAGACATATAAATGAGAAGAACACACAACAAATCCACCCTGTTCTTTGCTCTGTGAGAGAAGAAGGCTGTAAAGGGATGGAAAATGTTTGCAAATAATATATTCTAGGTATTACATTATGAACATTATATTAATTTCTATTTTTCCTACATTTCTCTCTCTCAGCCTGTTTTCCTCTCTCTAAATGTGCATAGAGCAATTGATACACACACACACACACACACACACACATATCTTCTCTTAGTTATGTAGCACAGTTATCCATTGTCAATTGAGAATACATTGAAAAGATTTAGGAGAAAAATCCACTGCATTCTGCTCTGGTGAAGCTTAATTGTCAACCTGATTGGCTTGGAAGCCACCTAGGGAACTAGTAAAGCGTGCTTCTTGGGGTGTCTGGATGTATCATGGGGGTCTGCATCTGGTCCATGGCAACTTCCTCTCTGGCTCTGTTCCCCCACCTCCCCGCTTCCTGATTGCCATGAGGTAAGCAACTTTCTGCCACCACATCCACCCACCATGTTGTTTCTCTCTTGGAGCCACCCACCATGGACTGAACCCTCTGAACCATGAGCCAAAATAAACCCTTCCTCCTTTAAACTGTGCACATTGGGTATTTGGTCACAGTAACAAAAAGATAACACATGTTTGAACGTCTTCCTGACAAAAAGCTAATATCCCAGTAACAAAAAGCTAATCCATGTTTGAACATTTACTTGAAAGATTTGTGAACAAATATCTAAAGTGCTGCTGGACTCTCACTTCAGGTAAAGCTCTTTGCATTTCACTTTGCTTTCATCTCCCCCATTTATTATCATATGCACTTTGGGAAGCAGGTGCATTTCCTAAATCTAACTTGAGCCTCACAGATTTCAAATAACCAGGCAATAGTTACATGATCTTTTGTGTGTCACCATTTGGATACCAGTAGCTGTGCTCTTCCAGCTGTGTTACATTGATTTAAAAAAAAGTCTTCACCAAGTTCCACATAAAGGTCTGCCACATAAAAGCAATAGGAACAACACAGACATAATTGCTAATTAAATGCAATTATTCCTTGAGTGAGAGAAGAACTGATCTAGACAGTATCCATTCTATATGGGAATCGTCTATGCTGTATCTTTCCATAAAATCACAACAAAATTGACCACTTTTTTGTCTCTTTTGTTAGGTTCTGATACTTTGTTTGCTTTGCATTTCTGCCATCAACATTCCCCAAAGATGCTGCTATTTCTTTGTCATTTTAACTGTGTGTGTGTGTGTGTGTGTGTGCATGTGTGTGTGTGTTGAATACATCCTGTTCTGCAAAGGAAAACAAAAACTTGTACCAAGCCTCATGTATTTGTCTTTCAAGTCATCCTTGAGACAACTGACTTTTCCCAGACCAGCTGTAGAGAAAATCATAACATTCTTCAAGTTAATGCCCATTTTTCTGAGGATGAGACACATATTTGGCACCAGGGGGAAGAGGGGGAGGATTCCAGGCCACATTAGAATAATTCATATCCTATTGTCTCTCTAGTTGCTCATCCTTCCTGCCAACTTATTATAAAAGTTTCTACCCTACAGCATTCTTCATCCAAGCAGTTCAGAGCAGCTGGATATGACTGCATCCCACGAGACAGGTACCGTTAAGCATGCATAGGCTTCTCATCTATAGTTGGCTTTCATTCATCCTTTCATCAAATATTGATTGAGTTTCCACTATGTTCTTGTGGCTAAGCAAAAAGATAGGACTGAGATGCTGCTGAGCACCATGAAGGCTGGACATAGCCCACCTCTCCACAGCTGGAAATTCTTGCCTCTCATCTGTCTTAGTCTGAGTGAGAGCTGCCATCGTGAGAAATGAAACCATCACAGAAATGAAAGCGTGACCCTCCTCCATCATTTGGTGATGCAGAATTCTGTTACAAAGCTTGCTTGGAGGAGGAGGCTGAGATCAGACTGCAGAGACTGCGTTTTTCTTCTCCGCGTAATTAAAAAACAAAAACCACTCAACTCCGGCATCCCAAGTGACCACAGGAAATCGAATACAAAGAAAACCAAGCTCAGCACCGGGAGTCCATGAGATTTAGGACTCACTGTCTCATATCACTTGCTGCGACTGTGGCTGGATATTAGAGAACTTGAAAATTGATTTAGAGAAATGGAGATTCCCGTGGCTCTCGGTTCAAGCAGCTGGAGGGACCAAGGTAAGGTGGCTGCAGGCAGGGAGATACTTTGTGTTCGGGAGCATTCTGGAGAGCACATGGGGGCCCAGAGAGACATGGGACATTCTGGGTTAGGCTTCTCTCCGTCCTGCTCCTCATCTTCCTCATTTTCTTCTTCTTCGTCCTCCTCCATCTCCTCCTCCTCCATCTCCTCCTCCATCTCCTCCTGTTCCATCTCCTCCTCTTCCTCCATCTCCTCCTCCTCCATCTCCTCCTCCTCCATCTCCTCCTCCATCTCCTCCTCTTCCTCCTCCATCTCCTCCTCCATCTCCTCTTCCTCCATTTCTTTCTCCTCCATCTCCTCCTCCTCCATCTCCTCCTCCATCTCCTCTTCCTCCATCTCCTCCTCCATCTCCTCCTCCTCCATCTCCTCCTCCATCCCCTCCTCCTCCATCTCCTCCTCCTCCTCCATCTCCTCTTCCTCCATCTCCTCCTCCATCTCCTCCTCCTCCATCTCCTCTTCCTCCATCTATATCTCCTCCTCCATCTCCTCTTCCTCCATCTCCTCCTGCTCCATCTACATCTCCTCCTCCTCTTCCTCCTCCTCTCTCTCCCTTCTCTCCCTCCTCTTCTTTTTCCTTCTCACCATTTTCCTTTTCCTCCTCCATTTTCTCCTCCTCCCTTTCCTCCTTCTCCCCATCTTCCTCCTTCTTGTCAACCTCTATCTCTTCTTTCTCCTCCTCATCCTGTTTGTCCTCCTTCTTTCCCTCTTCTTCCTCTCTCTCTTCCTCTTCCTCCTTCTCCATCTCCTCCTGCTTCTCCGTCTCCTCCTCCTCTTTCCTTGTCCTTGTCCTTCTCACCCATACTGGGGAATTAAATGCAGACCCTTCACCCACACCTATTATTATTATTTTTTATTTTGAAACCAAATCTGTCTAAATTGCTAAATTTCATAGGCTGCACTGAGCTTTCCACCCTCCTCCCTCAGCCTCCTGGAGTCCAGGAAATACAAGTGTGCTCCACCATGCCCAGCTTTCCTTATCTTCTTATCAAACCTCAACCCCACAGGATGAGCGACCCAACCTCATGACTTCATTTTTTCTTAATTATCTTCCAGGCTTCCCAACTCCAAGACCATGCTTCCATTACTTTTCTGCTCTCTTCACATCTCACAATGAAGACTTAATTTCAACATGAGTTTTGGAACCATGACATTGATCTAAAAGTCACAGTGGTCACACAGTGCCTAGGTTTGGACCATAGCTTAGCCTTAAAGGAAGCCAGGAAATAGTTGAACACAGACTTCACCCTTTAAACAATATCATTAAAACTGGTGAATTGCACAAACCCCCCTTTCCTCAAAATTTCGGTTTCATTTTGTGGCTCTGGTGTTGATGATGCTGGTGATGGCGGTGGTGTTGATGATGACTATGACAATGGTCTCGGTCATGATGGTAGTGATTAGACTGATGTCAGTGACAGTCATGATGACAACAGTGATGCGTTTGATGATGATGGTGGTGGTGGTGGTGGTGGTGGTGATGGTGGTGATGATGTTACAACCAGCAACAAATCCTCCAATTTTTCTTCCAAGGGTTTCCCCAATGTCAAACCAGTTTCCATACCTGGAATGGAAGGTATAATCATAGCCACCCAAGCAGGTGCATCCTCATCCGGGATGCCTGTCCTCCTGACATCTCTCAGGGGGAAACAGGCTTTGCAGATGTGAGGAACGTGGAAGACTTTGCTGAGAGACAATCCTGGATTATCCTAGTGCATCCAACAGGGAACATATTCAGTGTATGATTTTGGTGGGTACCTGTCCACATCTTCCTGTTGCGTGTGAATCTAGGGGTAGAATGGCAACATCTCAAGGAATATGGATGCTCCATATTTATTTTACTTATTTGTCATTATTTATTTATGTATTTATTACTTATTTATTTATTTAGTGATGCCAGGAATGAACCCTAACCCTTTGTGCTCAATTATATCCCATCTTCCCTTCCTTCTTTCCTTCCTTTTTTCCTTCCTTCTTTTCTTCCTTCCTTCCCTTCTTCCTCTCTCTCTCTCTCTCTCTCTCTCTCTCTCTCTCTCTCTCTCTCTCTCTCTCTTCCTTTCTCTTAGTCTTCACACAGGCTCTTGCTAAGTGGCTACAATCACCCAGGCAGGGCTTGAACTTGTGACTTTTCCTGTCTCAGCCTTTCAAAGTGCTGTGATTAAAAGCACACTCCACCACACCTGGCTTTAGAAGATCAGTTTTAATACTTATCACCATATTTCTTTCCATAATATCTGGAAATGCATGTGCCTTGCAACTGTCCTTTTAAAGTACATGAGAAATGCAAAAGTCATGCATGTGTGCCCAGGAGCATAATAGCAGATGCTAGCATGCAGGGAGCTCAGCAGGATGCTATAGAAACTCCATTTGTAGTGCCAAGATTGATCCATTTTTACCTTTTAAAAATCCCAAGTGCATTCATTTTCAGTGGTTCCTATGACAAATTATTGCAACTTTAACTATGAAGACACCACAAGGGTATGGTCTTTCTATTCTGGAAGTAAAAATCATAAGTGATTCTCATTTGGTTAAGATCAAAGTTTGGGTTTCTCTGCTTTAACAGATAAAGATGATTTTATTAGACCCATTTGGAGAATTCAAAGCAATCTCCTCTTCTCCTGCTTGCTTCCTCTACAGCATTTGCTTCTCTGAAAGTAAACTGCAGCTACATCCTGTACATATACATTCAGATACCTGGAATTCACTGTACATGAAATGTATCACACTGTAGCCACATGATTCCCAACAGTAGCTCAGTGAGTTACAAGTCATCCAGGTTCCTTAATCTGGTTTCTCTTGGATCTCTAAGGGTGGTGGTTTTTATCACATTCCTGTATCACAAACCAGAAACCAGGTCTCATTCTTCAATCCTTACTTTCTCCATAAGCCTGCATTTAACACGTATCCCTTATACATTTTAAATTCATGCAAATGGCACCTTAGAGAGTGGTCACAGCTTGCCTGCCCCCTGAAATATAAAAACAATGTGTTCTATTTTCTTAACTTAAATTTATCAATGATTTAATCTTTTATTTAGCTCTACGCAGCTATTTGCTGATCTCTGGAAGGTTCTATTTCTGATCACTGATCTGAAAGCACTATTTTATGGAAATAAAGGTTATTTTATACTTTTTTTGTTTTTGAGATAGAGTCTCTCTATGTACTTCAGGTTGGACTTGTCCTCACTGTGTAGCCCAGGCTGGCCTCCAACTCCCAGTGATCCTCCTGCCTCACCCTCCCGCCTGCTAGGATTACAAGCGTGCACTACCACAGCCAGCATACTCAAAGACTTCTAATGTGAGAACAGCTTTGTTTCTTACTGAGTGGGTAGTCTTTCCTGCTTGAAAAGTTCCAGGATTAAGGTAGATGCTCTGTGTAATTAAAACTTCTACTTTCTATGCCCAAGCATGTCCTAGGATGGATGATAACTTATATTGTCTACCGAATAATTCAATCAGTCAGTTGCAACTGTGGATCCTGCATCCATTACCACTAATCATGACTGAAAATATCCCAAAAGAGTTGCATTCGTAGTGAACACGCACCAAGTTTTTATACTGTTCACAATAAAGTGTATCAATGCCTTAAAATATATTTATATTTTATTGGCCTGATAAGTCATTTAGAGATGATTAAAGTATCCAAAAGGATGTCTCCAAGCTATATCCAAACCTTTCCCTGCTATATATTAGGACTTGTGTATTAGCAGGTTTTGATATTCATGGGTGTCTCTGGGGCTATTGGGTGACTTTTCTTCAAAAGGAATATCTTCATTCTGTATATTGCCTTGGATAATCACTATCATGGCATGAAATGAAATAGAGGGAATCAAGACTACTAATGTAAAAAACTTTCTTATATCCTTGAGCTTTAATTCCATTTGCTTTTGTTGCCTTCAACTCAGCCATGAGACAGTCATTTTGTGGTCTGGACTGAGCTTTCAAACACCACTCAGGATAACAAAGACATTGTCACTTTCTCACAAGTGCCTTTCGCAGAGAGAATTTCTGCATCTGGCACTTGGAATGTAGTTTTGAAAAGTAATTGTTTTGTCTGGGAAGCAGTAAGTGTTTCATGTCGCTCTGTTAACTGTCTTAGAGACTAAGGAAATGATAGAAAAACTGAGGTTCATTCTTTTATTCTTGGGCTTCCTCCTCTGCCTCAGTTCCTAAAACTATGTAAACTTAGCACTGCTACACTTAAATACTTTCTTTGAAAAACAAATTCTTCTCTCTGAAGATATTCTGCATATATAAATAACATACCTCAACCATATAATGGTTAATTTTCCGAATGTAAGAAATTTTGTGCACCTTACTTTTGAGAAATTGTGGGTTATGTTGTACAAGTTGGCTACTAAAATACCTTTAGTTATATTGGGCTTTATTGAGTGATTCACAAATGTGTTCATAAATGATCCTTGTGGAAAGTTGCAGCTTAAAAACAATTCTGTTTCATTGATGTTTTATTTCCCAGGTCCCAGGATTTAAATATTTAATCAAATCTGAATGGAATTGATCATTCCTGGCTATTTTCTTGGGCTTTTGGGTTTCGTTCATTCAACTGGAATCTCCAGTATACATTGATCAAATACTTATTCTTTGTCAGGAAAGATATTTTTTCTTTGTCAGATTGCTTGATTCCTGACCATGAATCTGAAATCACTCTTTTAAGTAAATAAAGGTTATTTTGTACTCAAAATGTTCTAAAAGCCCAGCCCTGAGAATACACTAACACAAAGAAGAGTGGTAACACATACACATATCCGGTGTGGCAGCAAATTCTGAGTTATGGGCTCTGTAATCAAAGTCCTATGGGATTAGCAAGGGTCATGCATAAATTATAGCCAGTATGCCAAACATCTGACTGCAGTTTTTTAAAATAAAATTTTATTGGAACACACTCCCTGTTACTCCCAACCATTTTCAGTAACAAGATGAAGATACAATGTAGCCGACAATATGTTCCCAGCTAACAACCTGTACCCTGGAAGACAAAGCCCAACATAAATACAACTTTTCTCTGATCCTTCCTGGGAGGAGGACCCCATGGTAACCCTAAAGTCTCCCCGGCCTAGGGACTCAAAACAATGGTGCATGATACAGGATAATTTTCTCCTTCAACATAAGAAGACAAATATTTGAACCCATAGAAGTCTCCTGTGAGGACAAATTGGAGAGACCCACCCTCTATGCATCTGGCTAGGGAGACATGGATGGGAAAATTGGTGGGAATAAGCCCCTAAAGATATGTTCAAGACAGAAGCTACAAGAAAGAATCCAGGAAAAAAAGGGGAACAAAGTCTTTGTAAATAGGGTAGGGTGGAGGGGGTGAAGGGGGATAGGGAAAAAATAAGAACCAAGATACATCATGTACAGGTACAAGTTCCCAATGATAAATGTAACTGTATTGTGCACCTAAAATGTACCAATAAAGTTAATGAATAAAGAAAAAGAAAGAATCCAGGACTGCCCAAAAGAACCCATCCATCCACTCAACTGAGAATTTATTTGCAGACTTGCAGAATTAACCATATGAGGCTTTCATGGAAAGTTAACTGAGGACATTTCCATGGAAAAATCTCTCTCTCTCTCTCTCTCTCTCTCTCTCTCTCTCTCTCTCTCTCTCTCTCTCTCTCTCTCTCTCTCTCTCATCTATTGTCTGACCTTATGAAACAGATTTAAAAAGCAAACCAATACCTATAGCCAATATTCCCCTTGGCTCCTGATGAGTAACAGATATTTTAATGTAGATGATTGCCTGTCTGATGAGCCCTGTCAAGGCACCATGGGCAGAGGGAAAGGATACTTTCTTATCACTTTAGAATGTAGTGTGACAGACAGGGTGTGGGAAGGCTCTTACCTGAATAGAGAGTTGCTATGGCATAAGGAAGAGAAAAAGTAAAGCATGACAGATTCAGCAATTATGTTCCAACATATAACATGCACAGGGACAATTAAAATTTTAAAAATTACAATAAAAGACACAGTACCATCAGACCCCCTCAAGATCCATCTTATCACTATGAATGGTACTTATCCCATGGTTCTTGCCCCTTCCCGCAGCAGCTCTGGAGTCCTCTTTCCTGAGGTCTTCACCAGGTGTAATCACAAACACAGTGACTGCTTTGCCGAGCACTGTCCAGGGGAAAGGCAGCTCGGAAACACACGACGCTGTGTCCTCCTCCACCCGACTCACCGCAGCTGGCACCGTGTGACTCCCGGCTCCTCCCCAAGGTCAGGATGTCCAGGAAAGGTCACCGTTTTGAGTCCACTCAGGACATCGAGGCAGCTGGGACAGGGCAGCTAAAGACCCTCAGGAAAGAGGACTCCAGAGCTGCTGCGGACAGCGGCCAGGACGGTGAGATGAGCTTGTTAAAACCAGGGGGATTCATGGTCATGTGCATTTTATGGTATTTTTTTAAAAATCTAAACGTTCACTGTGTGTTGAGCTCCCACCTAGTACTCTGCAGCTAATTAATAAAGTTCCAGAGATATGAAGCACAATTCCTTATATGAAACAGACATTAAAATCATCTATTTTAACTCGCATGAAGAAAATGTTGCAACTGATGCTTAAAATACACACATAAGGAAGGAGCTTGTGATGAAAGGAAAATTAAACTGCAATTCGGGAGAGTGTACATTTCCTGACTTTTAAAGATAAATTTCAAATAAATGCCCAGCCATACTTGCACAGTTGTTTTGAAACAAGGGGCTTGATAATAAGATGAAATATATGGTGCAGTGGCAGGCTCCGTGGTGCACTACTGTAACACCAGACTTCAGGGAGGCTGAGGCAGGAGGATTGCAAGATCAAGTCCTGCCTGGGACATTTAGTGAATTCTTGCTTCAAATTAGAAATACGAGATGGGACAGAGTTCTGTGGTACCAGGTCCTGGATTCAGTCCTCAGGATAGGCAAAAAAAAAACAGCAACCGTGACAAAAATAACAAGCAAAACAAAATATATAAAAGGGTTCCTTTTCCTCCACGGTCTTGCCAGTATTTATTATTTGATATCTTCATTATGGCCATTCTTTCTAGACTAAGATGAAATCTCACTGTTCTTTTAATTTATATTCATTTTAGGGCCAGCATAGGAATAGAAACAAGTACAACTTTGGAGCTCAGTATGGAAGTTCCTCAAAAAATTGAAACTAGAAATTTCAGTGGACCCAGCTATTCCACTTCTAGGTATCTTCCCAAAAGTATTAAAGCCATCATGTTACAGTGCTCTGTGCACATCCGTGTTTATAGCAGCACAACTTATAACAGCTAAATCTTGAAAGCAGCCTGTATGTCCATCAGTTCATGAATGGGTAAAGAAAATATGCTGTTTATATACAATGGAGTACTACTCTGCCATAAAGAAGGACAGCCTTGAGTCATTTGTAGGAAAATGGATGAACCTCAAGACCATAATGTTAAGTGAAATAAATCAGACACACAACCTTAAATATCACATGGCTTATTTTATATCGAGTAAAGAGTAAAAAGAAAAGATAGGTAATAGAAAGTAGGAGGATAGATCTTTCTCAAATGGGAAATGGATCAAGAGATGGAGGAAAGAAGAGAGAGAGAAGGGAATGGGGCTAAGCAAAGGAACTAGGGTGTGTTACGCACATGCACAATTTCCACGAGAGAGATGTAAACATTATGTACCGCAGACCTGGAGTAAGAAAATATATAAATAAAAACAACAAGAACAAAAAGCACTAAGTGCAACAAATGCTAAAATTGAGCTGACACAACCTGGTTTTTCTCATTTCCTTGAAGTTAGCAACAGAGTAGTTGTCCCGCCTTGCTTAGGCCTATAACACATTCCATCGAGGGTTCCACATTCTTCCTGTTCTGCAGGGTTGACAAAAATGAATGCATGTATGTATATCTAAGTTTCCCTAGGTGCCAATTGGCAGACATGAGCCATTAACATGGAATCATAGTATGATTACACATGATGATTTTTCCCTGAGAGCACACTGAAATTTTCTAAAATGACATACCTGAAACTAGGAATAATATGTGTCCAAGTGAGGACGACAGCACAGTGATGTTATGAACATGAACACAGCACTCACTAGAAGGCAGAAAATATCCAGGTGTGGTGGCTCACTCTTGAAATTATACCCACTCAGGAGGCTGAGACAGGAGGATTGTAAAGTCAAGCCCACCCTGGGCAACCTGAAAGATTCCTGCTAAAATAAAATAAAATAGGATAAAATGGTTGGGTTGTAGCCCAGTGTGAAAGCCCTGAGTTCAATCCCCAGTACTGTAAAAGTAAGTAAATAAATAAAGTCAGAAAAATAACAGAATAGTGAAAGAATTGCTTTTGAAAAAAAAATCAATAAAAAGATTTACTTTAAGACTGGCATGGATAAAAGACTTCTATAATTATGCTTCTGAAGATTATTTTGAAATCATTCATAATCTACCTTCACTACAAGAATTTAATAGGAAAGTATACTCGGTCATTTAAATATGTTATTTATGTATCTGAGGTTCAGAGGAAAATGTCTGGAATTAAATAAACATTGAGTAGGAGCTCTTCATTAGTACATTTCTACATCTGTGATTTTTTTTAAAAAGTGAAAGAAAAGTCAAAGTTTCTATATCAAACAACTAGTTATTTTGTAGTTTTAGGGTATTTATACATGTTATGTCTCTAGATTGGCTTTTCTGCTCCCAAATCAAGATCTCCCTTTCATTTCCCAGTCAATGAAACTTTTCAGAGTTTGTCTTCAATTCAGAGTCAAGACAATGACTGTTAATACTGATTAGATATGTAAAACTGAGAAGGGACTATACAAAATGAAATGAATGAAAGAACTTCTACTGACCAGGTAAAGCAGCCTTTTACACACACACACACACACACACACACACACACACACACTCACAGTGATTATTCCTGTACTTTGCTCTACAGAGTTCAAGACATATCATCTCAGCTTCAAGCAGAGAGTAATGCAACCATCCACAGAAATCAATGAAATGACTTCTGTCCTTTGTAGCATTTCCCCAAGTCATGGAACATGCATGTAAATCCAGTCACTTGAGTGACTCCATACTAATGAGGACCAATTCTCTTGCTCAATTTTTTTGTATGCACTTTTTATTCTTCTTTATGTGTTTTACCGTTTCTTGGTTGATTTTAAATGTCTTATTTTTTGTGAGTCACCTTTCATTTGTGTTCTACTGCTAAAAATTGTAACGTTTCTCTTGGCATATTTTGGGTTTGTATCTAGCTATGCAATTTAAAAAATTGTTCATCCTACTAATTTAGTCATCATTTAAATGTATAAATTTTTGTCATTCTTGATGACAATTGTATAGTATTGTTTATTTTTCTAAGTCAACCATATTTTAGTGGGAGGTATTTTTGCCTTAAACAATAATCATCAGTTTAATTTCATTCCATATATTATATATTTTTTACATTTTACTAACCTATCTCTTTAAAGTTTACTGATTAATGAATGTGAGACAAAAAATACACTGAGTTTTTCTATTTGTGCCCATATAGCCACAGTTAAATCTTAATAAATCCTCTCTAGTTACCTCAGTCACTTTTCCATTGCTGTGCAAAATATGCAATATCTTCAAATTAAAGAAGAGGTTAATTTTGGCTCATGGTTTCAGAAGGTTCAGTCTATGGTCAGGTGCTCCAATGGTCTCCGGGGGTTCAGTCCATGGTCAGCTGCTCCAATGGTCTCAGAGGGTTCAGTCCATGGTCAGCGGCTCCAATGGTCTCAGAGGGTTCAGTCCATGGTCGGCTGCTCCAATGGTCTCAGGGGTTCAGTCCATGGTCAGCTATTCCAAGGGGCTCAGAGGGTTCAGTCCATGGTCAGCGGCTCCAATGATCTCAGGGGTTCAGTCCATGGTCAGCTATTCCAAGGGGCTCAGAGGGTTCAGTCCATGGTCAGCGGCTCCAATGGTCTCAGGGGTTCAGTCCATGGTCAGCTGCTCTAATGGTCTCAGAGGGTTCAGTCCATGGTCAGCTGCTCCAGGGCAGGAACATCATAGTGGCCATGAACAGGAAAGGAAAACTGCTCACAGGGCGGTGGCCAGGAAGCCCTTAAGAGATGCAAGGATGCGTGCCTCTCCCCGCCTCCGCCCCCTCCCCAGGAGGTATTTTTCATTCCGGTGGGGGCTGGGGGGAGGGGGAGGGGGGAGGGGAAAGGATGAAGAGGAGGAGGTAGCGGAGGACCGGAGGTGGGGACCTGGCGGGGGCATCCGGCGGAGCTGGGGTCCCCGGGTTCCGTCTGGAGGAAGGGAGGCCAGGCTGGCGGGGCGGTCGGAGGGGGGCTTGCCCTCTCGGTGGCTGCGCCGTGGGGCCCGTCCTGCCTGGCCGCAGGTGCCCTGGATGAGGTCGCCCGTGCGCCGTGGCTGGAGAGCATCCCCTCCATCGCCGGCTCGGCCCCCGGCGCCTCTTCTTGCCCGGTGCCCAGGCCCCCGGCGCAGTCCGCCTCCAGCCAGCGCCCCCCGCACCCCGCGCAGGCAGCTCCAGCCTCCTCGGGCCGGGATGGGCCGGCCGGGAAGAGGACAGGAACCCCCGGCCCCCCGGAGGCCCTGCACGCCGCGCTGCTCATAGTGGGAGCTGGTGCGTAGTAGGCTCCGCGGCGTTTCCGGAGAATTGCTTTTCTGGTCGGAGGAAGATCTAGTAATCAATGGATAAAATGGGAAAAATGTAGAATACCTTCAAGTACAAATGTCAGAATCTTTTCGGTCATGAAGGAGGAAGCCACAGTGACAATGTGGACATGAACTCCAACAGGTGTTTGCTGTCAAGGAGAAAAACATCAGTCTGGTAGACTCTGCTCCTCAGCAGCAAAGCAGTCCCTTAAGAGAAAATGTTCCCTCACAGCTGGGATGAAGTCCTTCAAAGAATTCTTCAAGGAGAAACCAAAACCGTGCTACTGAAATCCCTCAAATTGTTGAAATAAGCATCGAGAAGGATAACGATTCACGTGTCACCCCAGGAACAAGACTCGCACGAAGAGATTCCCACTCTCGACATGCCCCATGGGGTGGGAAGCAAAAGCATTCCTGTTCCACAAAGACCCAGGGTTCTTTGGACACTGATAAAAAGTTTGGCAGAGCTCGAAGTGGACTGCAAAGGCGAGAGAGGCGCTGTGGAGTGAGCTCAGTGCACGACATGGCCAGAGTTTCCCGCAGAACCGTTGGGAGCCGCTCTCTGAGACAGAGGCTACAGGACACCGTGGGCTTGTGTTTTCCCATGAGAACTTACACCAAGCAGTCAAAGCCCCTCTTTTCCAATAAAAGAAAAATACATCTTTCTGAGTTGATGCTCGAGAAATGCCCTTTTCCTGCTGGCTCAGATTTAGCCCAAAAATGGCATTTGATTAAACAGCATACAGCTCCTGCGAGCCCACATTCAACCTTTTCTGATACATTTGATCCGTCCTTGGATTCTACAGAAGATGAAGAAGACAGACTTAGAGAAGACGGCTTAGTATTGAAGAAGGGGTGGATCCCCCTCCCAATGCACAAATACATACGTTTGAAGCTCCTGCACAGGTTAATCCCTTATATAAACTGGGACCAAAGTTAGAGCCTGGAATGACAGAAATGAGTGGGGACAGTTCTGCTGTTCCACAGGCTACTTGTGACTCAGAAGAGGACACAGCCACCCTGTGTTTGCAGTCACGGAGGCAGAAGCAGCGCCAGGTGTCTGGAGACA
Organism: Heterocephalus glaber; assembly: GCF_053883595.1. Classification (NCBI taxonomy): domain Eukaryota; kingdom Metazoa; phylum Chordata; class Mammalia; order Rodentia; family Bathyergidae; genus Heterocephalus; species Heterocephalus glaber. The sequence goes on from NW_028258189.1 coordinate 5,015,654, forward strand.
GCCATGCTCATGTTAGCAGACAGGGAGCTTGGAAAGTCCATACACAGACTGATTATATACACTGCCTCGTGCCGGATTTACTTCAGATTACAGGGAATCCCTGTTACTGGGGAGTGATGGATCGGTATGAAGCAGAAGCCCTTCTGGAAGGGAAACCTGAAGGCACATTTTTGCTCAGGGACTCTGCACAAGACGACTACCTCTCCTCTGTGAGCTTCCGCGGCTACAACAGATCCCTGCATGCCCTAATTGAACAGTGGAATCACAACTTCAGTTTTGATGCCCACGACCCGTGTGTGTTTCACTCTTCCACGGTAACAGGACTTCTAGAACATTATAAAGACCCCAGTTCTTGCATGTTTTTTGAACCATTGCTTACTATATCTCTGAATAGGACCTTTCCTTTTAGCCTGCAGTACATCTGCCGTGCAGTCATCTGCAGGTGCACTACGTATAATGGAACTGATGGGCTCCCTCTACCGTCAGTGTTACAGGATTTTTTAAAGGAGTATCATTATAAACAGAAGGTCAGGGTTCGCTGGTTAGAAGGAGAACCAGTCAAGGCAAAGGAAACTCTTCTGTCCCCAAAGGGCATTAACTAGGCTTGCTTTCATGTGCATCAGTACACCTCTCAGAAGCACAGTATCAGTGCTAGGTTTTCTCACACAGTCTGTAAGTTTAGTTCTTAGTCTCTGTCAGATGCAGTCTGCTGTTACTCAGACAAACGTGGTGCTTACTGAAACAACAGGTGTTTAGTAACGCTATGAAAACATTTGCCGGTTTAGCTAACAGTTTGGTTTTCAATGGCTGGCTGTAGTAATTGAGTGAGGCAACTCTTGGGTATTTGCTATGAAGGATTCTATTTCTTACTAAAGAACAAATTACTAGTATTGGATGAGTATTTCAACAGTGTGACTAATGTTTGAAATTATTTTTTCTAAGAATTTTTCTATAACTTTCCAGAAGTGAGTGATGTTTGTAGTTACTATAAATCAAGCTTGGAAGTCCAAAAAAATAGAAGAGTGCCTTCCTTTTAGAGGAAAAAAAATAATGCAACTTTCTGGCCACAAGGGCATAGTGCAGTTCACTTGAGGGTTGATGTAGTTTATAGTCAGTCTCCTTTTCTCTTCTTTGAAAGGTACTGTTAATTAAACCAGGTTTTCTAAATAGTCATTCTTAAAATTTCAGACTTAACCAAGTTTAGTTGTAGAATTTTATTCAGAGGTCCTAGGTATTAATTTTTTCCAATGAACGCTTTAACTTAAAACTTACAACATTTGAAATAGCTGCTGGAGTTGCAGTCCTGTGTGTAATTTTTTTTTAAGTTAACACGTGCAGTCTAAACATTGTTTCATTAAAGTTGGATGTTTCCTGTGCTCAAGATGAGTTTGTGAACCATGAAGAAAATGAGACTAGAAATTGCCCCAACAAGTCAGACGAGCAGTAGTAACTACAGTGGTTGCTGGTGTTGAGATTATTGTTAAACTATAATTAATAATTTGGATGACAGTATTTATCTCTTTCTTGTAAACTCTTAGCTGAATTGTTTATAATTTATAGAACTTCGGTGCAGTTAATTCTTCATGGAAAAACCTGAAACCTAAATTGCAGATTTAAAAGGTACTGTACAACCATTGTTACTGTAAATAACTTAGCACCTTTTTTTCAGAATAGTATGTAATACAGCTTTAGTGAGCGCTTTGGGAAGTATTACCAAGTTCTAGTGTTTGCGTAGTATTGAACTGAATCTTCAGTTCTGTCCTAGACATTTGCACTACGGTAGCCTGATCCATTCTTGTGTCCTTTGTTACTGTGCTCTGTGCCGCTGGCGAGTATCCTTCACTTCCTTACCAGTTGCTACAGAAGGTCATTTTCTATCCCTCTGGCTGTTGCCAAGGCTACAGCAGAGAAAAGCTGTATTTCTATGCAACACTAACCCTTTGACTGCTAATGTATGTTTCTGCTTGCTGTGCCTTGTTATGGCTGCTTTTTGTGTGCTAATAAAGTATGTTTGGTGTTCTCAAAAAAAAAAAAAAGAAGAAGAAGTGATGAAACAAGGAAGGAGAATCATTCCTCCAGGTATCACCCCAGTGGCCCATCTCTAACCAGACCTCATCTCCTAACAGCAAATTCAGCTGTGAAGTCCTGAGTGGATTCACCTACCAATGGCTCCAGCATGCACATGATCCAGCCACCTTCCAATAGCCCTCACTCTGCACAACATCCCAGTATATGAAGTTTTAACATGGTTTAACAGCTCAGGTTGCCTAAAACATACTTCGTTAGTGGATAATGAGATCAGTGCATGTCTGATCAGCCTGAATTTCTAATTCTTTCTCTCTCCTTTTGTCTCTCTCTGCCCCACTCCTCCCCCTTTGTCCCCTCCCACTTTTTCCCTCTCTGTCAATATCCTCACTAGTCACGTAAGATACAAAGCAAGGCCATCAATGGCGGCCTTCACCTGTGAGTTTCCAGGATAATTAACATGTGTGTGGCAGAATGGTAGAAAGTTACCTGACCAACTGTCTGAATTTCATGGCCCTGGGAAGCACCTGCCTCCTATCTTCTGCTGGACCAGGGTTTTCTGTGTCCAGGAAAGTGCAAGAAATCATTAAAATATGTTCCATGGGCCATTCTGGATGACTGAAAGAGATACGCTCCCAACATCAGTACTCTTTCAACATCATACTGTTGAAATTTCTGTATGTCTCACTTATTAGAAACGGTATTTCATAAATAGATAGATATGTAGATGTAGATATAGATATGGATATAGATGTATTGAAACTCCAGGACCTTCTTACTGAGATAAATCCCCAGTCATTTTCAATTTCTTTTTTTTAGTTTTGAGGCATGGTCTCTCTAACAGCTTCTAGGCTGTAAGATATGATCTTCCTGACCCAGCCTCCCAGAGTGCTGGCATTGCAAGTGTGTGCCATCGTGCAGGTGTGTGACGTTTTAAAACTAGCATTTGAAGACAAATTCAAAAATGACTTTTAGGCAAATTTTGTTTATTTATTCCCCAAGGTTATGAAAAACTTCAAGTGAAACTTGAGGCAACTTAGAGGATAGTGCAATAGAAAACTGCAGCTTTCCCAGTGTATAAACTAATGTAAGCCACATTCAAAGCACAGAATGTATGATTGCTAAACCTGCATTTAAAAGGCTAATTAACTGTGTGGCCTCTTAAGCTTGTTTTGATAATGACAAAAATTTGTATTTATTAAACTGCAGGCACTAAACTGTTTTCAGAATGCCCAATGTGTAACTATTAGGGTCCTCCTCTTCTTCCTCTTCCTCCTTCTTATTCTTATTCATTTATTTGTATTCTTCCCCTCCTCCTCTGTCTTTCTCTACTTCTCCTCCTCTTTTTCATTTTCCTGCTCATCCTCTTCTGTCTTGCTTCTCCTCTTCCTGTACTTCCCCCTTCTTCTGATTATTCCTCTAATTCCTCATCTTATCCTTCTCTTTGTCTTCTTCCACTTTCTGCTCTTTGTCATTCTGCTCCTTCTTCTAATTCCCATTCTTGGTCATTCTCTTCTCCTCTCTCTCCCTCTTTCCCTCCTTTCCATTTCCTTCCCCTTGTCCTCCTTACAGTTCTTGGACTCAGCCCAGGCCCTCCCTCAAGCTCATGATGAAGTTACAATATTTTTCTTTAAAACAATAATATTTTGTATAATAAAGAGCACTGGTCTTCTGTGGATTAGAAAGGGAAAAGGTACAGAGATATTTTCCTATTTCTGTGTAACAAAATTTTGAATTAGAAAAAATAAAACATGGATATTTTAATTATCCAATGTGCAATCAATTGCCAGAAACTACCTGTATTTGAGGGCCCTTAGTAGGATCCTAAATGGTGCATGGATAACATTTCTGAACTCATTGATTAGACCTTCACTGTGTATGTGTTCTTGGATTATTGAATTTTATTATGAATTTCACTTGATCTGGTGATTGAATGCCAGTACCTATTTCCCCAATCAATGCCCAGTTTTAAGTATTTAAATGATTTACATAAGCAGAAGACATTTAGAATGGTTAAGAAATGTGGAAAAAGAATGTCTGAAATCCCCCTGACTTCTCTCTTTGCAAACAGACAAGGAAACACGAGGCAACTCTGAAAAACTTACAATTCAGAACAAGCCTGATGGGTTAAGGGGTTTGATATTCTGGTTAGAACCTCAGTTTAAAACAATGAGGAAAACATAAATCAAATGAAGACTTGGATACTAAACATTTTCCTGTTCTTAGCTACTCACTAGTCACCTGCCAGCCCAATCTGTAAGTTCCCGTTACTAGAAGGAGATGAGAAGAAAAATACCGCTGCCACAAGAAGTGAGATTTGGGATCGCGAAGTGAACGGAGGTGATTTGGGGATGACAGCCTCATTTTTCTGGGCATAAGTCTGACTCCTTGCTCGAGCCTTTCTTTACGGGAACTTCATAAATGTCCATCTGCCTTTCGCACAAATCGGAGTTGGATTTCTGCATATTTTAGGTACGTTTCAAGCAGGTAATGACCATGTAATATTCCTCTGTATTCAATTAATTTCCTTCTTCCACTTGGTAGATTTTATTTATTGGTGTTTGCTGTACTTCTTTGGGGGAAATCTATCTCTCTACCTATCTATCTATCATCTATCTTAGATACTGAGGGACATCCAATCTTCATCATTTTTAATCCCTGTACCTCCTGCTTTTTTCACACCCCTCCCCATACTCCTTTATTTTTCTTCTCAATTTCCACTATGTCTCCCTTTTTGCCTCTGATCATTTCTCCTCTGCTTGGCTCTTTTATTTATTTGTTTTTCTTTTTGTATAGAAGAGAAACGATGTTCTATTTAACTTCCTATGTCTTATTTCTTTTCTTTTTTTGCTTAAATTCTTTTATTGGTACATATTAGGTATACAATACATTCACATTTATCATTGGGTGCTTGTACTTGTACATGATGCATCTTGGTTCTTATTTTTTCCCCATTACCTGTGCACCCTTCACCCCCTCCACACTTCTCTATTTACAAAGACTTTGTTTCCATTTTTTTCTTTTCTCATAATTTTTCCTTTCCCTTCTTTCGTTTCCCCTTCCCCTGCAACTTCCCCTACCCCTTTGGACCTTTTCTTCCTATTTCAAATTATGAATTATTCATTTTAATCATTTTAGTCCTTATTTACACTTTCAGTTTCCCACACCCCAGAAACTATCTGGTATTTACACATGTGTGTCCTATTTATTTCCCTGAAGAGTATAACCTCAATGTGGATCCATTCAGCTATAACTCTCTCTACTCTCTGGTTCTTTATGTCTGAGTAGTATTACATTTTATATAAAAAAAAAAAACACATCTTCTTTATCTGGTTTCCAGCTGATGGGCCCTTGGGCTGTTTCCAAGCTTTAGCTATTACAAACTGTGCTGCTGTGAACATGGGTGCACATATATCACTGTGGTATGATTCTTTTAATTCTTTTGGAAAGATACCCAGCAAGGGAATAGATGGGTCAAATGGAACCTCTAGACCTAGTTCTTTGAGGTATCTCCATACTGATTTCCACAATGGTTGCAACAGTCTGCACTCCCACCAGCAGTGGAGAAGGGTTCCTTTCTCCCCACAGCCCCACCAGCATTTGTTATTGGTTGACTTCTTGATAGCAGCCATTCTTTCTGGAGTGAGGTGGAATCTCAGTGTTGTTTTCATCTGCATCTCTCAAATGACCAGTGATGTTGAACATTTTTCATATGTTTATTTGCTCTTTCTACTTCTTTGTCTGAGAAATATCTGTTCATTTCAGATGCCCAATTTTGAATTGGGTCTTTGAATTTGAGGGGTCTGATTTTTTTCAGTTCTTTATATATTCTAGGCAGTAGTCCTTTGTCTGAGGTAAAGCTGCTAAAAATTTTTTCCCACATTGTAGGTTGTCTCTTAGCTCTGTTGGTGGTATCTCTTGCAGTGCAGAAGCTTTTTAATAAGATGAAATCCCAGTTGCTGATTCTTTGTGCTAGTTTCCGTGCTACTGAGATTTTGTTCATAAAGTCTTTTCTTATGCCATTATCTTCAAGTGTTCTACCTAAATTATCTTCCAGCAAGTTTAGTGTTTCTGTTTTAATATTTAGATCTTTAATCCACTTCCATCTTAGTTTAGTGCATGGTGATAGATATAGATCTAGTTTTAACCTTTGGCAGGTTGAAAGCCAGATTTTCCAACACCATTTATTAAACAGGCTATCTTTACTCACTGAGGGTGGTTGGCTCCTTTGTCAAAGATGAGGTGGCTGAGTATTTCTGGAGTTGTTGCTGCATCTTCTAATCTATTCCATTGATCCTCAGGTCTGTTTCTTTGCCAGTACCATGCTGTTTTTATCACAGTAGCTTTGTAGTATAGTTTCAAATTGGGGATTGTGATACCCCCTCCCATGTCTCTGTTGCCCAGAATTGCTTTAGCTATTCTAGGTCTCTTCTTGTTCCAAATGAATTTTTGGACTCTTTTCTCTTGTTCTGTGAAATATATTGTTGGAATTTCAATCAGCATTGCATTAAATCTATATAGCAGTTTTGGAAATATGGCCATTTTCACTATATTGATTCTTCCTACCCAGGAACGAGGGATGTCTTATTTCTTTCACATAAGATGATGTTCTGAAGACCCATCCATTTTCATGCAAATGCTGTGACTTTTATTCCTCTTTATGGCTGAATTATATATATGGCAGTTCCTTCATCAATTCATCCATTGGTGAACGCAAAACACATCTCTACAATTTCTGGCTGCTTGTAGATAATTGTGCATCTCCTGGATCCCAAACATTTGTAGATCTCACTAGACAATTTTCTCTAATGTTGCAATGATTTAAGTGTAGTTGCTAGTTTTCCAACATGACAAAGAAATGAACTTCCCTCCTCTACATAACAAGAGAGGAATATTTTCTTTTTTTGACGACTGCAAGTTCTTGTGTTAGCTTCATAAATCACATTTATGCCACACATTTACATAATATATGCACATATTTATTTTGAATAAAGTTCCAGCCTCAAAGATCCTCTATCTTATTCATGACTTGCAGCTCCCATAGCAAGAACCATAATTGGTTTTCAGTAGCCAATATAAATTTGTTGAGGAGTTGAATAGTTTCTGGTATTAAAACCATACCTTAAGTCATTGTCACACACAGCAGAAGATAATCCATTTTTATCCTCAAATTGAGTGTTCTCTGAAGGGCATGATGGCATATTTTCACTCATGTTATTAACTAATTAAAGAATGATTGCTCTCTTGAACAGTGTCCTTGACATATAATTACTGTCATTAATCAAATTTTAGTGATTTCAAGTGTGTTTAATAGACTTCAGAAGCCAGGGTCCTCTCAACTATGCTAAAAAATTAATAAGAATAACAGCCCTATGGTTTATCTTGAATAACATGATGAGAAAAATACAGACACTAAACACTGAATACTCCTTATATTTTTGTTTAGAACACCAGGGAGCTGAGACCAAGGAGAATTCCTCACCTCTGTACTTTAAAGAATACAATTGTGTTCCCACTGTGATTCTTTCCCTTGCACAAGATGAAGGATTATGATAATAAACGTCAAAACAGCTAGGTTTGCTATTTAATGGCCTCAGATCCAAGCGTCATCTATTAGGGAATCGTTTCCCAACACAAAATTGCACACACTAGGTTCCCTCTACAGTAGAAAACTCAGATTTTCAAACTTACAGTTAGAAATATTTGTTTAGATATTCCTTTTTATTTTGTCCAAGCCAATGCAGGCACCGGGATTTCTCCCTCAAAACTGATAAGCAATTTCAGTCTCTCTCAGGAATAGGTTAAATTTCTGTCAAGTAGGGTGAAACTTTTTAATCCATCAACTTTTTTATCCCCCAGGTTCTCTGCAGTAAAAACAAAGCAACATATTTTATTAATGGTCTCGTGGAGTTTATAACAAAATGTTATATGAAATGAAACATGTTGCATCAAAAAACACCATCATGTAGGAGTTATTTGAGGAATTTCCTCACCCAGAAGTGCTTACCTAATAATATAAAATAATCTTTACTTATAAAACTTTCAGTGAGCTGCAATTACAATGACTATAAATTGCTTCATTAAAAAAAATCAATCCATGTTCCTCCACACTGTCTTCTATAGGGAATTTTCCTAAAGAACTAGTTTATTGAAGATATATTTTTTAAGTTAAGTATCTGTTAGGTCAATCAATGCAGAAAAATGAGATTATTATATATCTGCTTTAATTTGATGTGCAATACACTATCAACATTAGTTTTATTTTTTAATTATTGACTATCCCAATGATATTCATACCTAGATATCATGAGAAGAATGTTCTGCTTAATAAAACTGAAACATCTTTAGGTAGGAATTCAACAGTAGGTTTTTGTTTGGTTGTTTCTTTTATTTTAATTGAAAAAAGAATATAAACTTGCAAATCTCAGGGATCCTTCTTTAAAAAAGGGGAGGGTTTTTAAATGGCCATGGTTGTCAACTCTGGAGACTTCAAACTATAAATTGGGAAACATTAAAGAAAGCACATTTTTGGGTGGTTTTGTATCAAAACGTAATTTTGATTCCTTCAAAATATTTGGGTAAGTAAAAGCCTCCACTCACAGCCAGTTGTTGAAGGCTTAATGCCATTGTTTCTGTTTCGGTAATGTACTTTTTGTATCACATTCATGAGCCTGAGCCACTATCTTTCTATGCAGCAGGATTTATTACTTTGGGGTCTGAAAAAATAATAGTATATTCCTCAATAACAATAATTCCTTCTGGTATAATTTAATGCAATTCTTTCTGGTGCAATTTTAATGCAATTACTCCTAGTATAATTTTGTGCAAAAGATAGATAGATAGGATAGTAAGATAGATTGATAGATGGATGGATGATAGATAGATAGATGAAAGAGTATAGACAGATGGATAGATGATAGAAATGATAGTCAGATTGATGGATGGATGATAGGTAGATAGATGATAGAAGATAGATAAATAGATAAAAGATAGATGGATGATAAGTAGTTAGATAGATGGATAGAGATAAATGATAGATACATACATACATACATACATACATACATACATACATACATAGCTGGATGGTAGGTAGATCGACAGATGGATGGAGATCAATGATAGTCAGATAGATAGATATAGATAGAAATAGATATGTGAAGAATGTGAATGTGTCATATTTATATTTGACTGATGTAGGAAAGGCTTGTTTTCTGATGCATCAATTAAAGATACTATAACAACAACAACAAATTGAAGAAGATGACAGCAACACATATGTTTAACACTATATTTAATACAAGATATATGTGACCCGGGAACCTGCAGATATGAGAGTCTGAGGAGGAACCTGTGTGTGTGCGTGTGTGTGTGTTTGTGTGTGTGTTTATGTCGCTCCCATGTTTGGGTCTGTGACCTGTTTCAGGGAAAGGAGAGAGGTGCCATTCTGTCTCTACTGTCTCATCAAACGTCAAGGAGTTATATTTTGTGGTCAGTACTGCCTTTACTTCATCTTACCTTAATATGACCGGTTCAGACCTTTCCTTGCCATGTCTTCGCATTGGAGATCACACTAAACATTAATCATTTTTTTAAATCTCTACTCTCATCTCTTTTCCTGAACCAGCACTATCCCAGCCAACTCTTTTTACCTCATGGAAATGCTCTTATTCTTCAGCCATCCAACATGGTACCCAACAGCCAAGTTGGCTACATTTGAAAGATGGCGACACATCCAGCAACTGAATTGTTTGTCGTGACAAATTCTAATTAACTTAAGTTACCATTTATAGCGAATGGCAGTCATATTGGACAAGACAAGTCTTGCCAAAGCCCTTCTGCATTACCTTACACAATTCTTTTTCACATGTCAGGAAAATCTGAATCCACTTCTTTGACCTATGCCACGAAAACGTATTCAAAAGAAACATCAGGAAACATGACCTGCCCTTTTGTCTTTAACTGCTTCCTTTACAACCCTGAGCATTGTTGCCTTCCTCCAGGATACTTAGTTGGTAACTGCACTCCCTCCCTTTCTGTTTTACATAGATCTCATAGCCTTTTCCTTTGTGTAAGCTGGTTTAGAAGAAGAGAGGGCGGGTCCAAGTGTTAATGTTTGTGGCTCACCAGTGAGTTGGAAAAATATATGACTGAATCTTTGCAATGAGTGCACGAGATCCTGGTAAGATTGCTTGGGCCAACATATCAAGGAATATCACTGACAACTGAAAGAACATTAATGGTCATGAAAATTAACTTCCTCTACCAACTGAAGTGATACCAGTATGATAATTGATAGATAACTGAACCGAGTTGAGTATTCAGTGATAGTTTCTTTTAGCCCCACATAAAAAGCAAATAAACAATGTCATGTAGAACTTTGATTGAGAAGTTTCTCTTGATGGCCCCGAATGTCAGGGGAAAAGTACTGACTTGAAACTATTAACCATGTAACTATGCAATGTCCTGTGGCAGCTGGGGTAGAGTGTCAGAAGATTGGCTTGGGTGACTTGTAGAGGATCAGTAAAGCTCACTTCTGGTTGTATCTAGGTGGGGCACACAGGGGCGACTTTGGGGTGTATCTAGTCCTTCGCCTCTTCCTCTCTGGCACTGTAGCCCTGCTCTGCTTTTCAGCCTCCATAAGCCAAGCATATTTCCTCTACCACTTCCTTCTGCCATGATGTTCCTGCCTTGGAGCCAGCTGGCCATGGACTGAATTCCCTTAAAACCTAAGCCAACTTAAACCTCTTTCCTTTTAAGTTGCGGGTGCTGGGTATTGTGTCCTGCAACAAGAAAACTGATTAATGCACAATATGCATCCATTTAGCTATAAATGTCTCTAGTTTCTCATTCTTTATGGCTGAGTAGTACTCCATTTTATTTTTTAAAAATCATGTTCTTTATCCAGTCTCCAGTTGATGAGCATTAGGACTGTTTCCAAGCTTTAGCTATTACAAACTGTGCCGCTATAAACATGGGTGCATATATACCACTGTGGTATGATGGTTTTAATTCTTTGGGGAAGATACCCAGCAGGGGAATAGCTGGGTCAAATAGGAGTTCCAGTCCTAGTTCTTTGAGGTATCTCCGTACTGATTTCCACAGTGGTTCCAATAATAAGTGCTTTAATAATGCACCATGGGTCCCATCAAAAATGTTAATATTTTAACTTAGGGACAATCTCTCTCTTTGTCATTGATGAGAAATAAGGCCTAACTTTTGTTTTTGCATGACAAACAAAAATCCCATGAACTCGCAGTTTGAATAACAGTATGCAGAGAATTAGCTACTAATGAAATAAATGTGTATTGAGGCATTCAACTCTGCCCTGAGCTGTAACAGACTAAATACTAAAATCAATAAAAACCACGGAAAGAAATAACAGGCTATTCTTGAGCTGACATCAAAATTGACCCTGTTTTCTCAGAACAGCTTAAGTGTGGAATATCTGAAATTGTGTAAGATGGTCCTGTGATAAAAGGCATTGGGCCAAATAAAGGAAGAATGCAATGCATATCCAAACTGTTTACGGAACAAGACACTGTCGCTCTCACCTTGTTAGGTAGAATCGTGGTGTTTCATGTTGACGGTCACCAAGCTACTTATGGAATACGGCAATAATTACAGCATCCTTCATACGTATTCCCTGGACTGAAAGCACATGGCCTGTTAATAGGTTCCAAGATGCTGGAAAAATAGCTTTTCAGAATCATATTTGTGGGTTGTTACTCTGAGCTACTCTTTCATGATACAGCCAGAAGGACTCCGCATGGTTACATTTCCATTCTCTTTGGGCTTTGGAGGGAGCATATTATGAAAATACAATAAAATGCAAACACGCTTTGGGAACATCAACCTGAAATATAAAAGGATCCACAATATATACATTCAGAATTCTGTCATTTTATTTCTTTAGATTTTTTCAAAGTTTATCTCTCAGTTAGTTGAGATGTTAAATTAATTAGCACTCAAAACAGCCCAAGTGTCCATCAACTGGAAGCTGGATAAAGAAGATGTGGGTTTTTTATAAAATGGAGTACTATTCAGCCGTAAAGAATGAGAAACTAGAGTCATTTATAGCTAAATGGATGCATATTGAGGCCATACTCTTTAAGTGAAATAAATAGGACACACATGTGTAAAAACCAACACTTTTAAATTTGGCTGGGCAGGAAGAAATAAAAAGAGTACTTCATAAATGAACCATAAGAGAGACTTTATGTAGCCTGAAAGCAATTATCTAAACATGTGCTTCCATTTTTTATCAAATGACCCAATGTCCTTGGGATATCAAAGGAGTAGGGGAAAGGTTAGCGTAGGGAACTCCTGGACTGAAAATTAGTAAATAAATTAAATTGTATCTCTCCAATGCCAAATGTTGCACAGAGGGAAGAATGTCAAGTGTCCCACTTTTCAAAATGTACAATAACCCCATTGTTTTCTGTTGGATTTAGATAAAGTTACAAATGAGAGAGACCTTGCCAATCCAGCAACCCAATCATTTGCCATGCCTGACAATGAGATTCTAAAGAGATATGTGACCTTCGCTCAAAGAGCTCACAAGAATAGTAAGAGAGTTAAACTGTGTGGTATCGTCACATGGATTTTCTTGAGCGGCCACTAGATGATTGGCCAACCACACTTCTCAGTGTGTCTGGGTTTCTCATAGAGACATGGCCTTGGGGATATATCTAGAGCTGGTGCCATATTCTCAAACTCATCCAATCTTCCTTGCCCACTAGATGCCATAAATTGAGCAGTTGGGATTACAAGTATGTATGCGATGCCTTGCCCTTCTTCATCTTCAGTTCTGTGTCCTCCTCATACCTAAATGGACTCTGGAATCAGTGATACAGTTTGGAGCCAGAATGTTTCCCCGTCATCTCCTGTGTTGGGAGGAAAGGATATCTGAAGACAATGGATCATGCGGGCCATACAGTGGATTAGGTTTTGCAATGAGAGGAGAGACCTGGTCGGAGGAGGTGGATCACTGCGGGTGAGACCTGGGAGGGTCTCTCTCCCTCCCCCACTTCTCCCTTCTCTCTCTGATTCCAGGCTTCCATGATGTGAGCATCTTTTTCCACCAGGCCCAGCCACCATGATGTTTCTCCCCTGTAGCCAGCCAACCATGGATGGAAACCATGAGATGAAACAAACCTCTCTTCTTTTGGACTGCATGTGTTGGATGCTTGGGGCTAGCAGCAGAAAGCTGACCAATTCATGCACAAATATATCCAAATGTCCCATGGAGGAAAATCCCTGTAATCTCATAAAGCTCATTAAGTCAGTGTGTCTACTAATTTCAGAACACAGACATGAAAAAAATCACAGATAAGCTATGTGGCCATTTTGCAACAAAACAGTGATGATTTTTCCACTGTTCCTACACCAACATAATAATTACAGTAGGCTACATTCCCACTTTTTATTGCAGCTAGTGTTTTAAAAAGTAATTTAGACTAGTCTTACAGTGCAATAACTGATTGGTAAGATACATCCCCTCTTTCCTGTTCTCAACTCTTTGTATCTCTCCTGCCCAAGCATCTTTCCTTAGTAGCATGACAGAAAAAATGAAGGCCAAAATGCATGATAGATATTGAGAAGGAGGAAGAAATGGTTCAAGTGGGAAGGGGAATAGGAGAGAGGCGAAGGGGGAAAGAAAGAAGGGAAAAGTGGAGAAGAGACTCGAAGGAAAAAATGAAACAAAGCTTTTATAAATGAGGGGAAGAAGGGTTGAAGGGAGTGGAGGGGGGGATGGAAAAAGACAAATCAAGATGTATCATGTACAGGTACAAATGCCCTATGATGAACGTGATCATTGTGTATATCGAATACCAATAAAATTAACTTAAAAAATAAATGTCTGGAATTTGGAGAATGTTTTTAAGACTTAAATATTGAAGAGTGGGAGTAGCCTGACATAGAGTGGGCATAGTCGAAGTTATACTTCTTTTTGCTCTCCATGAGTTTTTCTTTTTGGGGGGAAATATCAGGAAATCTCCTGAAAGACTTCATCATCTTCGGATATCACTTTGGTATATAGACCAAATTCACTTGGCATTCCTTCTTTAGAAGCGCTATTAGGAAGCATGTAATTTAATTACTGAAGTTGCTGATTTAATTTTTATTTAGATGCCATTTTATTTTTATTAACCAAAAAGGATATATTTTCTTTCTTTCTTTCTTTCTTATTGTTCTGGCAAAAGCAATTGTACTCAGTGCCTTTGCATTGAGCTACATCCCCAGCCATTTTTACTATCTATCATTATAATATTTATTTGGCACAGGGTCTTACTGAATCACTACATTGCCCTAGCTGGACTTAACTTGTGATCTTCATGCTTCAGCCTCCCAGAGTGCTGGGATAATAGGCAAGTGCCACCACGCCTGACTTGAAGTATTGGATTTTGTGCAGCCTCCTTTGGTATATTAAAGAGTAGACCCTCTTTCTGAAAGGTCGCTCCTCATGGACATGAATGGGCACACAAAAGCAAGCTGGTTATTTATGACTGTGTTCATTTTCTCTGTATTCTTAGTTTCATTTTATATCTACCCCAACCTTCACAAAGCCTCCAGTAGTGTCTGAATGCAATGATGTTATTTTCAATGTATGATTATTCCTCACACACACAGACACACACACACACACACGTATTACTAATGTTAATATACAAACTCATGATACGTATGTCTATAATCCCAGCACTCTAGGACGTTGAGGCAGGGAGATCGCAAGTTGGAGATCAGCCCAGACAACTTAGTGACCTAACAAAATAAAAATGTATGGAGCTGTAACTGGGTGCGAAATCTCTGAGTTTCATCCTCAGAACTGAAATAAAAAATCAGAAAGTGGATCTCTACTTCTTAAAAACCTTCTTCTCAATCAACTTACTGTGCTTAACCTAGAACTCTGCCTTATCTCATATTAAAATTCTCTTATTACATTATTTGTATGTATGTTCGTTGGTGGATACTTGTCCGCTTAATATGCAGCTTTACACATATGCTTTAAGTATATTCCTAATGAACGATAATTTAAGTAATTTGACTAATCTTAAAACTTGAGGGGATACATTTTCTGCTTTTTCTTAAACAGGAAATATAAGCCATTCATGTTCAAAGTGATAGCTAATGCATTGTATTTTATTTACTCCAATTGACTTTTAAGTATCAGTTTAAGGTTACATTGTTCAATTTGAGTTGTTTCTATATTTATGATTACTAGATGATATAATGATCAATGATATAAATTACTTCTATTTCTATTCATTGTGTGGAAACTTCAGTATTTGCTCTTATTGTGACTTAAACATAATATATTATTTATTTAAATGTTGCTATGTATATAATAAACCACAAAGGAATATTTCAATAAACAGTTATGGAATTTTTCTCTCATTTTATTAATAATATTCCATCATCCATATCTATTACCTACAATCTAGTTCTCATTATCTATTTACCTACCACCAACTTCTTACCTGATCTTTCTTTTTGTCACCAAAAAAGCCATTGAAAATAAATTATAAAATTGGTGCCTTTCAGCCATAAGGATTTTGATACCTTCTTCATTTTAAACAACTCTATTTCTTGCTGTATAACATATTATTGCTAGGACACATAATATCCCATAATGAGCTATTTTTATAGTTTTTGTGTATTTTTCAGTAAAGATATTGGGGTATGTAACATTGAAAATTAGAGATGTGTTTTTAAAATGATTTCCTAAGAGTGAGATTGTGGAGCAATGAAACAGATATATGTATGAATGGATAGATGGGTGGATGGATGGATGGATGGATGGTACATGGGTGGATGGGTGGGTGGATGGATGGATGGATGGATGGGTGGATGGGTGGATGAATGAGTGGGTGGATGGATAGATGGGTGGATGGATGGATGGAGAGATAGTGATGGACAGATAGATCAATTTTGGTAAGAGTTTCCAAACCCCCTTTCAAAAACTATGTCCATCTTGAATTAAAATGCTCGATGTAGGCAAGATAGAATTCTCAATAGTTTCATCAGAAGGAGATGTCCAACATTCGTTCTTTTGCAAATTTAACAACAGATCATTGATACTTTAGTTTTAATTTTTTATCATATTTCTGGTGAAATTGTACATATATTCAATACTTAGTAACTTTTTTACTATGTGTGTGATTCAAACATGCAGCTGTTAACTCTGTGCACATACTTTGTCATTCAGTCTTTGCATTTTTGCCACAATATTAAAATTTACTTTAACATACATTGAAAGAAGTAGCCCTTGTCTACAAAATATTTTTACCTTTTTCTCCAGTTGTATTATTTCTTTTGCAAGTTAACTTATACCCAATGGAGTTATACCCTTCTGTCACCTGTCCATCTAGCTATTCTACAAGAGGTGATCAAAATATATGTTGAAGGTTTAGAGAAATAAAATAATTACACAAAAAGACACATTGTCATTAATGTTCCTCCAAAACTTCTCACTTCGAACACACTCATCCTACCATCCTTGCTGCTTTCTGCAGCAGCTCTGGAGTCCTCTTTCCTGAGGCCTTCACCAGGTGTGATCACAAACACGGTGACTGCTCTGCTGAGGGCCGTCCAGCGGAAAGGCAGCTCGGAAACACACAATGCTGTGTCAGCATCCGCCTTATTCTCCGGATCTGGAAATATGAGATTTCTAGCTCTCCCTCAAGGTCAAAATGACTATGAAACATAGAAGTTTTGAGTCTGTTTAGGACATTGCTCTGGCCACAGCAGGACAGCTAAAGGCAATCACAAAACGGGACGATGTTTTCTACATGCTAATTGCGTTTAGACTTCGAATCAGCTTCAGACTTTGGTACATTTTCAACTCTTACAGCAAATGCACATGGAATAGAAAATCAAGTTTTTCAATGTACCAATTTTCTCACGTATCTGTCTTTTTTGTGATAATGACAATTCAAAACTACTCTAGGTGATTTTCAAGTATAAAATATTTTATCGTTAACTATAATCACCAGGAGCCAAACTTAATCTTATGAATTAATTTCTCCTGACTAAAATTCGATATCCTCTGACCAACATCTTCCCAATCTGTCTACCCTCCAGCCCCTGGCAAACATCACTCTGTACCTTCCCTTTCAATCTCATATTTTTCCCTCTTCTGCTCCACCTAGAAAAGTGTCAGAGCTGTAAGCAACATCCAGCAGTACAGAATATAAGAAATTTGCATGCAAGCGCCTTCCTCGTTGAGCTTTTGTTTCTGTGAGTCACATCACACCTGCTAACCCACTCTGCACTGTGCAATTGAAAGTATAATGAAAACCTCAGAGCAGCTTCCATCCAAAGCGTGGCTTGCCTCAGTAGATGGACGGCCACAGTGCCATTTAGGTTAAACAATAACAGATCAATCCAGGAGTGGCCTCTGCTGACCCAGCCTGAAAATCGTTGTCTCCTGGCGGCTGCTGAGTTGCAGCACCCAACTGAAAAGTTATCTCCTTAAAAAGAAAGCCATAGGCCACGTGCTGTGTGGTTGCAGGGGCCTGAAAGAGATCCAAGAGGTTGCTGGCAAAGGTCAGGCTGTCCGGGAAGGCCTTCCACGGGGAATTTAGAAATGCTCTTTTTATAGACACCTTCTGTGCTCCACTGGACATCACTGTGCAGAGTAGAATTTTCAGAATGGATGCAAGAAGGGGGAGAGGAAAAGTTCCTTTTGCAAAAGATCAATGTGTATATGAGCTTTCACTAAGATTAGAGTCCTGCATTTGCTTAAAGCATGTTGAATATGTATAGTGCGATGCTCCAAATTTAGAAAGAATTTCTGCTCTATTTATGTCATCTCAATTCCCTATGGTGCTTAAAATAGAGAAGCCAGCTGTATTTTCTATTCTTCTGTTGTACCAAGTAAATCATAGGTACGGCCTTATAATCTAAACAGATTTCCTTAGAGCAGGGACTGGCAAAAATATTTCTGTAGGCCTTTTTTCCCTTGTAAATGGCCCAATCCTAAAGCTTTTAGCTTTAGGTAGTCTCTCACTGCTACTCTGCTATGCTTTGTACAACACAAGAAGGTACAACAGACAGGTCAAGGGACACAGATGGTAGTGCTTATTTCAGGACACTGAAAATTGGGTATGATATCAGTTTTTGCCTGTCACAGAATGTCCTTCTCCTTCTCAACTACTTATTTCTCCATCATTTAAAAAAGAAAAATGTTAGGGCCAGGGACTTAGCTCAGTGACACCGCGTCTGCCTCGCAAACGCAAGGTCCTGAGTTCCATTCCCAGTACTGGAAAAAAACAATGTAAAATGAATCTTGGGTCATCAATCTATATTCCATACACAAAATTCAGTGTAAGCAATTTGGCTGGTTGATTTGGATAAGTGAATCCCTTGTTTCACAGGAAAAATCTGCTAGAACTAAGGTGGACATCAGTGCCTCCGAGGCACCTCAGTGACTGAGTCTGGTATTGATTTACTGGTTGATTTTTGAGTCCATTTTTACACTGCATAATGTTGATATTCCTTGTGTGGAATTGGTGCATGAACAGAACACAGCGTCATTCATTTCTTTCCCTTCTCTTCCTCCATCTGTTTGTCCCCTTCCCCTTTGAGAAAAACCCATCTCCCTATCATGACCTTTTATTTTGCTCTCTCTTTATACTTTGAGTTTCTCTTAGAAAAGAAACCATGCCATATTTAAGCTTGTGTCTGACTTACTGCATTGAACATTAGGGTCTCAAGATGGTTAGTTTTTACTCATTTTCCCTCTGCTCTACAGGAGGCAACGGAAGCAGAGGAGATTTGGGGTGAGCTCTATTCCTTCAGTTCTATTTTTCCTTGAGCAACGTACATTCATCGCCCTGTTGGAACATACAGATCTCCAAGGTGCATGGAGTCTGAGTCCCATTCCCCAAGAGGAGCATGGGGCATTCATCACATGAAGATTTGGGACACATATTTTTAAAATCATCATTAAGACATGAAATGCACACGGCCCAATTCCCAAGATGCCAGTACTTATTATCTATCTCAAACATTTACCAATAAAACAGGAAAATGAATTTGAAAAAAGAGTCACCACTTCTCATGGACTGGGTGTTCTGATCAGTGACATACACAAATGATTTCACAATACATTCATGATTTTGTAGCAGATAATTGACAATAATGAAATTATGTCTATCTTGCAATTGACACCTTGTTAAATGTGAGAGAGACATGTGCTTGGAGAACTGATGCTGTGATTTAAGGATCTACCTGGAGAAATGAGAAATTGTGTGAAGCATTGATTTGAATAAGAAAAGAGAAAGACAGGAAAGTGGAAAGCAAGGAAAGTAGGGAGACTATTTACAGATAGCTGTATATGCATACATATGATGCGTTGTATACATTTATGAAATTGTACACAAGGATTGTGTCAACTTTTTCTCTTTGATGTATAATTAGTGTATTTACACCTGTGTGAATAATTGTGGGTTCATCACCAAATTCAGCAGTGCCAAGTGCTGCCCGGTAAGCAGTATCATGAAAGAATGCAGAGTGCATTTATTCCTTGTAAAGCTTATACTTTGATTAAGAAGTGGGAAGGAGGAAGAGAAACTGAGATGGAGAGAGAGAGAGAGAGAGAGAGAGAGAGAGAGAGAGAGAAAACAAAACACAGAAAGAAGTATAGAAGGAGATGAAGGAGGAGATGGAGGAGATGGAGGAGGAGGAGGAGATGGAGGAGGAGGAGAGGGAGGAGGAGGAGATGAGGAGATGCAGGAGAAGAAGATGGAAGAGTAGGAGATAGAGGAGGAGATGGAGGAGGAGGAGATGGAGGAGGAGGAGGAGATGGAGGAGGAGATGGAGGAGGAGATGGAGGAGGAGGAGATGGAGGAGGAGGAGATGGAGGAGGAGATGGAAGAGGAGGAGATGGAGGAGGAGGAGATGGAGGAGGAGGAAGAGATGGAGGAGGAGGAGATGGAGGGGGAGGAGATGGAGGGGGAGGAGATGGAGGGGGAGGAGATGGAGGAGGAGATGGAGGAGGAGGAGGAGATGGAAGAGGAGGAGGAGATGGAGGAGGAGATGGAAGAGGAGGAGATGGAGGAGGAGGAGATGGAGGAGGAGGAGATAGAGAAGGACATTGAGGAAGAGATGGAAGAGGAGGAGGATGAGGAGGAGCCACTTCATATTACCCTATTGCTATACACAATTTATGTTCCCATGTATCAGATAAAAACTAAATTTAAGCCATACACATTGACATGCACCTGCAATCCCAGCACTCTGGGAGGCTGAGGCAGGAGGATTATACATTTAAAATTAGGGTGACTTAGTGAAACTCTGTCTCAAAGTAAAAAATAAATAAATAATAGTTTGAGTATGTGCTCACTGGAAAAGGCTTGGAGTCAATTTCCAGTACAGGGAAAAAATTAATTTAAATATTTTACCTAATGGAAGGGGGAATGTACCAGAAGAGCAGTGTCTATTGATTTATCTGTTGTCTTTGAGCATGATTTCACAAGCTTTTCTTTTTTCTCCCTCCTCTCCTACTAAGTCCATGCCTAACTTTAAAAAAAAAGAATGATTAGGTCTTGAAAACACTCTTCCCACCGTTCCTCTTACCCTCTTGTTACTGTTTATTAAAAAGCTGATAATGGTTATTTATTTATCTTGTATTCACCTATTTTCCCAAATCACCTTATTCCTGTAGAGGGATTTTCGCACCTTTTGTCAGGTAAACTTTCATATTATCAACTAATGTATTCTCACTTCGTTCTAGCTTATCTTTTCTTTTTTTTTCTTTCCAGCAGTCATAGCAAATTTTTTGTTTACAGCTTTCAGTGCACTTGACTCAAACTTCAGAAGTGCTTGGGTAATAATGGAATAAAAAGAATTCCTATCTATTCCCTGGTTCTCTTTGAAGTTAGCTTAGTAGTTTTTTTTTAGGATGGTAACTAGCATTAGATGGTAACTAGCATTTACAAAAATCTTGTGCGTGTGTGTGTGTGTCTGTGTGTGTGTGGTGTGTGTTGAATTCTCTTTTCCCTCTCTTCTTTTATTAATATATATATCTGTCATACATCATACACACATGTATCATGGGGAATTGGTATATGTGCATAGTATGCCTTGGTATTTTAAGGTGACAACATTATTATTCTGAAGGGTATTTTCTAGGCCTACATTGATGCAATAATAAAACTTTCTTGCCTTGGATAAGCTATTGCATGATAGCCATTATTTTTTAATTTTAACTTTTATTAGTTCATGTTTGCAGGGTCTAATGATCACATTCTCCATGGGGACCTGATATACATATTTCACTGTTTTTGTTTTTGGTACCAGGGATTGAACTCAGGACCTTGCACTTGCGAGGCCGGTGCCAGAACCACTGAGCTAAATCCCCAGCTATATTATATATATATATTATATATATATCCACATACATAGCCATATATAATATATATTATATATAGCCATATGTAATTTGTATACCCATATATAATATAGAGCCACATATGATACATAGCCATATATAATATATTTAGCCACATAATATATGTAGCCTTTTAATTCTTTTTTCATGCTTTTCCTTCCCTCTCCCTCCCTCTTCCCTCCATCTATTTGTCTTCCCTTCTGCAAAACATCTGTCTCCCTATTTCCTAACACCTCTCTTTTATTTTGCTTTTCATTTATATTTGGGTTTCTCTTACAGTAAGAGAGTTGACGAGATATTTAAGCTCGTGTGTCTGATTTATTTCAATTAACTTCATGGTCTCAGGGTGCCTCCATTTTCCTGAGTCAAATTTATCTTTTTCTATGGCAGAGTAGTGCTCTGCTGGGTTCCGTTTTGAAACTATTCCATATTTCCAGTTCATCCTTTTTTTTCAAGGGAACTCTGCTTAGCCATATCGGGGATTTCCCCTCAGACTGTCACTAGGTTTTAGATGATTACGAGGGCATCTGTATAATTAGAGATCTTGAGTTATCTCAGTACTACACCCATTCCCAAAGTGCTATATACTCGTCTATGGATTACCTAGTGAGTACTTTCACTTATGACCTCTCTTAACCCTAACATCATTAGCAGGATGGAGGTTTAAATATAATTCTGTTGATAGATAAAATTTCCCTGGATATCTGTGTGTTCCTGTGTGACTCTCTTCAGTTTTAAGACAAGTTATACTACCAAAAAAAGAAAACTAGGGACAGTTTGTGTTCAGGTCTCTTAGAAGCTGTGAGCTACAGGTGAGCAGCCATTTGGTTAATGAATCGTCGTTTTTGGAAGGGTAATAAAACTCATCCCCCTGAAGCCAAATGGTCACCATTCACTTTTGTCCGTGTTCACTTTTGCCTCTTAGCAACTGAGATCCGAGCTACCGTCCAACTGGGCATGGAGATTTCCAGGGTGCCTGGCCCCAGATCTGAAATTCTTCCCTGGGTCATAAAAGATGGGGTCTTGAATGCCTGGAAAGCATTTACTTCGGATTCCAAAGAGTTAGAGGAAATGTGGGAGGTTTTCAGCACAGCAGGCCAGCAAAAAGCTCCAGCCTTCCCTTTATAAACACACCAGTCTTGTTTTCCTTCATCCTTTAACAAGAACAATAAAAAAGTCAGGCGACACTGGTTGAGGACTAGTAATCTTGTTCTCCCGTTATTCTGTCAGTGCAAATGGCGTCAGAGGAAGAAAACACACTCATGATTTGCTGTGGGCTTTTTTTGATAAGAACTCCAGCTCTGAACTAGAATGGGTGAAGTAATAATTAGTCACGATGGAATGAAAACCACTTTCTCTTCTCTCTGGACCCACGAAGACCCTCAAGTGACACCAGGAAATGCGGAGCTGTGCTCTGAATTGAGGACCCAGGCACTGTGTGTGTGCTATTCAGTTATTCCGAGTCTCCCCATCAGGATCTTAGGGGCTTCTCATTATTATCTGGGGGACACAAGAGTTTAGAGAACATAAAGGTGAGGATTTTTCAGCCGGGCAGGATGACACACAGCTGTCAACCTAACACTCTGGGAAGCTGAGGCAGGAGGATTCCAATTTCAAGACAGGCATGGACAACAGCAAAAGATTGTTTCAAAGCAACCAATCAAGTACAAAATTTAATGAGAGCTGAGAATGTAGCTCAGCACAAATGCCTGGAGTTCAACCCCCGGCATCCCCCAAAAAAAGCACAATTATGATTCTTCTTTAAATTTGAGTCGCAGTTCACTCAGGAAACAGCATATTTCCAGTGCAAATTTCTATGATAGATCTTTAATCAGTTTGCATTTTCTTGAATGAAAATTAGTCTATTTACATTTTACATTTCCTGGTTTTTCTTCCATGAAATTCAGGAAATCTTATATGCTACGACATCATCTGGTTCTTCTGTTTCCATTTAAGCATCATAGACTTTAAGTGGCTTTTTTTTCCCTTTCTGAGACAAGGTCTGTCTATGTAGTTTAGCTGGTTCTGAACTCACTAAGTAGCCCGGGATGGCCTCAAACTCATGGAGCTCCTCCTGTCTCAGCCTCTGGGATTCTGGAATTAAAGGCTTGGGCCATCATGTCAAGCCTAATATAAATTTCTCCACACTTCTTTTTATAATTTTGGTGGTCGCATCTTTCTCTACAATTCATCAGATGCAGACTGTAGCTGATGTATCTTTAAATTTTTTAAAACGTTTTTATTAGAACATGTTTGTGGTACATTTGGTGGCATTCCTCACAGCAAGTGCGTGCATGCTCAGAACCTAGCTTCATTCCTGGTCTTTCCTCTCTCCTCCCTCACTTTTCCCTTCATCTTTTGGTCCCCTTCCCATTTTCAAAAGATCTGTGTCCCTATCTGATGCATCTTATTGCATAATTAATTTTTGCCATATTTTATTCCTTCATTCAATTAAATAAACACTGATTTCCCTTTATCGCTCTCCTTTCTCCTAAATACTACAGGAGTCAGACCTGTGTTTCTCTCTGTGTACCTGCTGGTGGTGTCATGTTATCACTGCAATTAATTTCTGATACTTTAGAGGTCAGATTTGACATTTTCTTTGAACACAAAAATATCTCAAATTTTCTTAATTTCTAAGTAATATTTTTATTACTTTATAGCTTTTTATTACTAATAGCTTTGTGCTATTTATGGCTATTTTCCACTTTTAGAGGATTATGGTTTCAATATACAGCATGTAAAATTTCTACATTTTCAGATTTGTTGAAGTTTACCACATAGAAACAATATCTATAGTTACTTAGGTAATGGCTATATGCCTTATATGAATGCAAATTGATGACATATATATA
Source organism: Heterocephalus glaber (assembly GCF_053883595.1). Classification (NCBI taxonomy): domain Eukaryota; kingdom Metazoa; phylum Chordata; class Mammalia; order Rodentia; family Bathyergidae; genus Heterocephalus; species Heterocephalus glaber. The sequence goes on from NW_028258189.1 coordinate 5,039,930, forward strand.
TATACCTATCTATTTTTGTCTATATGGATATACATATATGCAAATATATTTGTGGAATAATAATTTGAAATGACGGTTTGAATTCTAATATTTTCCTATTTACTCATTGTAACTATGACATTTATTGAAATCTCGAACTCAGAAAGTAATATATGTAACGTATGCCTTTATAGTTATATTCCTATCAATATTTCTCTGTGTCCAATGGTTTTGTTTCAATCATTTAGATGCTATATTTTCTTTATGGAAATAGGATTTTTATTTTCCTACTTTTTTGTATGAGTATATTTTTTCCAATCCATATTAAATACATTCATCCTTAGGACTTGGTGAATATACATATCACATCATGATCTTTTTAAACTCCCCTCCCCACTAATTAGGGAATTATTCTCTCCAATTCCATTTTTCAAAAATTAAATCTCACCCTGACTTAAATTATCATTGCTATTTTTGCATAGTACTACTTGTTAATTATATATTATAACAATTTTATTATTTTTTCTATGTTTTATGTGACTATGATGCAATTGAAGTTTTTGGTATTGATGAAGTACTGTAATAGAGTTCAGCTTTTAATGAGTGGTTTTTGCTCTATTGCATTTTTTATTTCATTATATATCATATTCATCTCATATTGAGCATACTATGATAATGTTTCTACTGTTTCAATTCCTAATTATTTACAACTCTTTAGCATTAAGAACTCTTCTTCTATTTACTTTTTATTCTTCTTTATATTTCACTATTCCCCCAGTCATATTGAACTATAACAGACAAATAAACAATTACCTGTACTTAAAGCAGGCAGTGGGATATTTTGATCTACATAATGCAGTGATTACTACAGTAAAGCCAATTCTCAAGCTCATCAGCTCATATACTGTGTGTGTGTGTGTTGCTATTGAGTAAGATGTACTATTTCAGCAAGGTTCAAGTATGCAGTACAATATCATTATCAACTACGGTCAACATGGTATATTTTAATGTCTAGAATTTATTCGTATAGCATTTCATTGTTTTGGACTATGGTTCAGAGTGGGTAACCAGAATCTAGAAACTGAAACTACAAATAACGTAGTGTAAGTTGTCAACAGGGATCAGTGAGTAGACACAGGGATGACTTATCAATAGATAGATCAAAAGATTGATAAATGATAGATCTATACCTATGTAGATGACTAATGATAACAGATTATAGATAAATTGATAGCTGGTAGACATCTGACATATAGCTAGAATATAGATCATAAATTAGATAATGAGAGATAAGCAGTGGACAGACATAGGTAGATATACATATTTGTTATAGATTAATAGATGATACATGTAGGTGCATGAAAATGATAAATAATAGATTAGATAGATGATCCATGAAAGATAGGCATAGATAGATATGGATAAATAAAATAGACTGAAGGACAATAGATGGAAAATTTGATTGATTGACAAACAGATAATAGACAAAAATGATCCATGGCAGACAAGAAAGTAGATATAGACAAATATAGATGGATGATAAACATAGACCGACAAAAATATTTTACATATATCAATAGACAAAACTCAGAAAGGTGATTTGGTGGATGAACAGATGAAAATAGATCAGAGAGAGATGATTGGTAGATACATAATACATAACTGCTATGTGATAGGTAACAGAGATAAATATGAATACACAAAAGATACAAAACTATCTACAGATAGATAGATATACATATCTATATATGTATACAATCTAGAGATAGCTAATCCATAATTGACATACACGTAATAAGTAATCATTCAGATGGCAGATGGGTGATAAACATAGATATAAATATCTTAGATGATACCCTGGTAGATGATAGACATATACATAGGTGGATAAAATTGATTTGGTAGACGAACGATAAGTGATCGATTGCATAACACTGGTAGATATATAAATATATAACATGATAGATAGATAGATAGATAGATAGATAGATAGATAGAGGAATGGATGAATGGATGGATAGACAGATAAATGGGCTGGATAGATGGACAGAATGGATGAATAGATAGATAGATAGATAGATAGATAGATAGATAGATAGATAGAACAAATGAATGGATGGATGGATAGATAACTGAATGGTTGGATGAATGAATGATGAACAAATGGATTAATGAGTGGAGAGGTGGATGGATGGATGGATACGTGGATGGATGGATGAGCGGGTGGATGGGTGGATGGATGGATGGCTAGATAGATAGGTAGATAAGAAGTTGGATTGATAGGTGGATAGATATATTAAGAGATAGATAAATAGAGTGAGATAGATAGATTGATAGATGATACATAGATAGGTGAATGGATGGCTGAATGATGGCTAGGTGGATGGATAGATAGATGATAGATAAGATAGGCAGATAGAGGATAGATAGACTGGCAGACAGACAGACGATGACAGGCGAATGGATGGATGAATGATGGCTAGGTGGATGGATGGATGACACCAGGCTAGGATGAAGAACTACAACTATCTACAGGATGAGTCAGTATCTCCATCTCAAGGTCTGTCTCATACCACAGTGCTATTACGGAGATAGTTCCATTCTTGAACTGAATTCCCTGCCATCCACCGGAAGTGCTCAGCTCCCCCTATTTTGCCTTGAAGTTGAGCAGGCTAAGGGGAAGAAAGCCACTTTCCAGTCCTCTCCCCATCCACATCCACCCATCCTAAGCTTCCCGCATCCCTGTGGTAGCCCACAGAGTCTAGATGTTCAGGGAAAGCAGTTATTGCCATCTATTGCATTGGGATAGAGAACTAATTTTTAGATTTAGGAATTCAGAGAACTCTGTTTCTTTATCATGCATAATAGGTTATTTTGAAATATGTATACATTAAGGAACAGCTAAAGTCACCCTGATAATGTGTGCATCATTTCCCGTCATGGTCAGGTATTTGAGGTGAGATCACATAATATCCACCCTCTTGGTGATTTTCACCAATAATGCCATTTCTAACAGATAAATGGAATAAATATACACTTGTCTGATATTGCCAAACACATACTTTATATCCTTTGAGTCTTCATTATTTTGACACAAAAGCTGCACCATAAAAAATGCTGCTGAATTTGCTATCAGATGGTTGCTTTTGAAAATGTACTTTTGTAATAAATGTAAGAAAGCTACATATTTAGAGCCAAGTGTGGCGGTGCACACCTAATCTCAGCACTCATAAAGGCTGAGGTAGGAGGATTGCAGGTTTGACTCCCACCAGGCATCTAAATGAGACCCTTTCTCAAAATAAAAACTACTGAAAGGGGTTAGGAAGTAGCTCAGTGTGAAGGTCTTGAGTTCAATTCTCAGTATCACACACCACACACATACACACACACACACACACACACACACACACAGAAACAAAGAAAAAGAAAAAATATAAACAGAAATAAATTTAGCTGAGTAGCGTAATTTATTTTTTCTGTTTTGCCTATTTTATAAAGAATTGTTTACAATAACGCATTTATAAACATTGCAATAAGCCTTTGTCTTCTGTAACTATATGATGCTATGGAGAAGTAAAATGTACTGGTGTAGGATTAATCTTTTATGGTTTAAATGCAAAAATGTAGGCACTTTTATATTTCTGCTCTTGAAAAAAAAAAAGATACAATGCATTTAAATGGTCACATAAGCACCCATCTTTGACTTCACGTATTTTGGACTGTGACAACAATTTAGAATTTAGGATTTAGTTATTTTCCCAATTAAATTCCCTTCGGAGTTATTAGTGGGCTAAATTGAATTTTACTGCGCTGTGTAATTGCTTGGGATAGTTAATCAGCAATAAAGTCACAAGCATCTTTTGGTTTGGAAAGGTTTATTTTTGTTTCTTCCACATTAGCCACAAATGGAGATACTGTAGAGAGCTATATAGAGAAGTTCCTATAGCTCAACGAAGCCCTCTCTCCCTTGTATTTTTGGCTTTTATGAGCTGTTCCCTGAAAACTACATCCTCAAAACATCTCTTCCCTGGGGAATTACTTTGCTTTCTTTAAATGCTGCTGTTTTGAAAGTATTATTTTACAAAAAACTACGCATTTAAAGTGAACTCTTGTTTTAATTTCTAGATTCTTGAGTCATGCTACTTAGTAAATCTGGAAAATAACCAGATAACATCATTGCCATGCAAAAGGTTATTACTTAAGGCAGAAAATCATAATCCATAGAATGCAAACAATAGACACTATTCCAAGGGAACAGCAAAACTGAACTTATTCTTCAGGACAAAGGAAAGCAATGCTCTTAAGGAGTTTGTGGAATATTTCGAATCTGGAAGTTTATTTCTCCAAGAAGAGCAAACTGTGAATGAGTGATCAAAATGACTGGAAACATTCATGATTGTTCATTCCTAAAGTCGCTTTGCAAACACTTAGGCTGAGATGGTTCACCAAGCCCCTTCGGATTGCACATGAACATCACTTTTTCAAAACTTTAATTTGGGAATAATGCTAGAGTCATAAGAATTTCTTTTAATTTTTATATTGAACTGTTCATGCTTTCGTTATTACTGCTTATTAATTTTACAAAATATTAGGTTTCAGTGCTTACAAAAACACTTTTATCACATTCATTTCTGATTGCACTCGTGTTTCCCTTCCTCTGGTTGAGGAATAGTCGCTGTTCGCCTTCTTTATCATCCTTTTTAGAGTCCATATACAGGGACAGCATACTATACAGTGGACCCTCGAGTTACAACTTGAGTCATGACCAAAATTTTAGTTTTAACTTATGACCAAAGTCTTGAGTTAGGACCCAAGTGCCTGCTGCTTGTGGTTCCAGATGGCCTCAGGTACAGATTGAACCCTAAAGAGCTCCGGAAGGAACAGGACAGCATCCTTTCCCATGTGGGGTTCACTGAGAAATCCTGGGTCAGGGTCTCTCTAAGGACCCTGAGCTCTGCCTGTGGGCAGGAGAGACTCTGAAGGCTGTGTGGAGGAGTTGAGCCTCCACTGACCAACGTGAGTTACAACCAGCCCCTTTGGAATGCATTGAGTTCGTAAGTCAAGGGTCTACTGAGTTTGTTTTTCTGGGTCTGACTTATTTCACTCATCACAGTGGTCTCTGGTTCCATCCATTTCCCTGCAAATGGACACCATTTTTCTTCTTCGTGGCTGAGTAGTACTCCCTGGGGTATACACAACACCTTTTCTCTATCAATTCATGTGTGCATTGGCATCTAACTTGCTCTACATCATGACTACTGTGAATTTTGCCACCAGAAACATTCATATAACTCTAGTGTGCTGACTTTAAAGCTTTTGGGATCATACAGACCAGTGATATAGTTGAGTGGAATCAAATGTGTATTTTTAGTTTTCTGAGGAATCTCCCTACAGATTTCCATAGTGGTTGTGCAGTTTACATTCCCCTCAACAGTTCAGAAGAGTTCCTTTTTCCCCACAGCCTCACCAGAGTTTGTTATGATTAGATTTTTGTGGATTGCTCTTCTTTCCGAGGTAAAATGGGCTCTCAATGTAATTTTAAGTCGCAGTTCTTTAATGACCAGCGATGTTGAACATTTTTTAATGTATTTATTGACCACTTCTACTTTTTCTTGTGGGACGTATGTGTTTATTTCGGTTGCCCATATTTTCACTGGCTCTTCACATGAGGGGCTCTAATTATTTTTTGTTTTTATGTATTCTCTATATTAGTCCTCTGTCAGTTTAGCTGGTAAATATAATTTTTCCCACTCTGTCTCTTCACTCTGTTGGTTGTTTCCTTTGCTTTGCAGAAGCTTTTTAATTGTTATTTTTGCCTGTGCTTAACTTTTTTTTTAAATATACAAATGTATATGTTCAGAACATTTTTCTTCAAATGAGGTATTTTGTAGTTTTTCTTTTCACTGTAAATATATCTGTATATCTCAGTTTCTATGATACCATTCTAATTTTGAATTGCATTTCTACTTCTATATTATCTGCAATGCAGAATAAATGGTATTTTTATGCACAAATTTGGCATACAACCTAACTGGAAAGTCATTTTTAGCCACACAAGCTCATGAATGCTTACTATGTACAAATAACATAATTCTCTTGATTAACTGAATATTTTGTCTTAATATACTAGTAGCAGCTTCTAAAGGGTCATCCTATTTCCTTATAATATTTGACTGAGATTTTGGTGTAATCCATTTAATATGTTGTTTTGTACACAAATACATTTGCTTTATATTTTGTCATGAGCTATTTAGGATGTTCTCATTGTTCACAATTAAAGAATACATCTATGAAAACTACATATTTCAAAATAGTTATAAGAATGGAATATGAATATTCTCATCCCATTCATTTAGGGTTAGGTGATGCATATGCTAATTATCCTGATTGCATCATGATGCAGTGAATTATTTTATAAACGTCACATTATACTCCATACCTATATAAAATTGTCACGTATTAATCAAAAGTGAAACACAAAAGAAAATTTGTTGAATAATAAGAGTTTATACTTCTCTGGTAATGAGAGAGCGGAAGACAATTGCAAAATCCATTAATTCCACTGCCCAACAATTTCAGAGATCTTGAGTATAATCACTGCAAAGTTCCTCCCATTCTTATTGGGCTCAAAATAGCTGCAGCAGCTCCAAACATCACATAGTATCCATACACTATCCAAAGCTAGGAAGGACCAGTGGCATTTAACACATTTATTTGAGGCTGAGTACTAGCTCTCAGGGACAAGCATGTGCTCTTTCCTCAGAAAGAAGGCTGCAAAAGAAATTGAGCAGGTGGGTTGCAGTATTACCTCCTAAAACACAATACATATATGCAAACACGGATAAGAGTGGCCAGGGCTGAGATCCAGTGCTGACCCAAAACTCCGTCTTCTCGATGCTACCCCTTCACCTTTTTGTTAATATTTACATTCGTGAATGGGGAAAACCACCCAACTGTCTGCTGTGTTTACTACTAATAAATTATATTTACATTCCCATGTGGGTGTGTGCTGCTGTTCATTTTAGCATCTTCCTTTTTATACTGCCTTGCTGCACAACATTTAAAAATCACACAAACTGAGTTTTTTCTTTATAGTCTTATCTGACTGTCTTTATTTTGACAGGAAAACTGATTGTCCCATGCCTACTGTGATCACTGATATTGAATACTTGACTGTTTTCATGTTTTATCTTAATCTATGTATAACAGATGACTATTATTTCTTTCTCTCCCTCCAAAATTTTTTATTTGAAAGACAGTCCTGCTGTGTAGTCCAGGCTGGCCTTGAACTCACTATGTAGCCCAGGTTGACCTCAAAATTGTCGTGATCCTCCTGCCTCAGCCTCCCGGATGCTGGGATTACAGGACCATTACAGCACCATTGTTCCTTGGTCATTGTCTTGTTCTGGATATATATATATATATATATATCTCCATTAAATCATTTTTTGTATTAGGAAACATAATCACTTTCATCCCTTCATAAGGTCTGCATGTTACTCTATAAAATGATATGGGGCTTTTTATTTATTTATTTATTCATGCAGAAATTTAACTTATTATATCTATTAATACTTTGAGCAATTCTGTGTAACTTTACACTAACATCTTGAGTTACCATTGAGCATTTTGGGGGGGGTTTTATGGCTTTTTATGAATTCTAACAATTAAAGTTGCAGAGACAACAAGGGAACATTTTTAACATTGCAAATATTTCAGCAATATCTCCTGAAAAGGCTGAATCTGTTTACGCCATCATCCAAAACCTGGGAGAGAGAGCACGATTTATTTAATTCAGCAAACATCTGCCAGCACGTCAGAAAGCTTTTCCATTTTTGACAAGATTTGAAAAGTGTACATTTGCAGTTAATATTTGCATTTTTTTCATCATGTGTCAGAGAGATAATCTTCAGGATTAAAGTCAACTCTCAGCTGCAATTTTAAGCCAAACTGATGGTTTAATTTTCAATTCAAACACTTCTCCGAGAACAGTAGGACTCCATTAGATTATTCAATGAAAATATTAACTACTACATCTCTCTTGCGATATCATCCCATGAAGACACTTAATTTCTCTTTTTTTCCATTAAGTTTATTGGTACATTTTAGGTATACAAGACAGTTACGTTCATCATTGGGAATTTGTACCTTTACATAATGCATCTTGGTTCTTACATTTTCCCCATTCCCCTACCCTCCCTTCACCCCCTCCACCCTTCCCTATTTATAGAGATTTTGTTTCCATTTTTCCTTTTCTCTTTTCCTTTTTTCTTTTTCCTTCTTTCCTTTCCTCTATGCCTCCCACTTCCCCTACTCATTTAGACCTTTTAAGACACTTAATTTCTATTCCTCACCTAGAATGATGGCTCTCGGTGATCTTAAATGCTCATCAATATGTACAGTTAATGTAATGGAACCTGAAGTATTAAAAAAAACTCATTTCTATATAGTGTTTCAAATTCTCACTATCTTAAAGCTCTTCAAAAAATGTTCTGCCTCACTCTGCTCAAGATCTTCCTTAAGGAATTTGATTAGAGACAGTGAGTCTTACTTAAAACATTAAAAGTGGGAAAAATCTATAAAATATGACTGAGGTTTATACTTTTCTTTCTTTCTTTCTCTCCTTCTGTCTTCTTTCTTTCCTTCCTTCCTTCCTTTCTTTATTTCTTCTTTCTTCTTTCTTCATGATTTCTCCATTCATTCATTGGTTTTTTTGAAACTGGGTCTCACTGTGTACCCCAGGCTGGCCTAGAACTCATGCAGGGTTCTTGCAAGAGACAATGGTTTCTAGAGGTAGGAGTGACCTGTGTGAATGTAAGAAATCATACATAAATCTTACCTAAGCCTCAAATATTATTGTGTGAAAAGGCAAAAACTTCCAAGACTGAGAGGAAGATTGGGTGACATTTATTTTCATCCCATAACTCAATGTTGAGGAGTAGAACCGCCCCGTTGAACAATTATCTCTTTGGAGACTTTTTTAACCTCAGCAATAGTCCAATCCATGCTTTCTTTTCTCTGTGTAAATAGCCAATTGTGCAGCTTTGGTCCAAATACTTACTCTTTCTCAATTTGTCTCTGAAGTTTAAGTACTGAATTAAGAACAGTCCCTGTGTCTATGTCCTTTCCTGCAGAAATCAAGAAGAAGAAGATACAACGTAATTATCATACATCTCAGGCTACTAGCAGAAAGAGAAAAAGGAAAGGAAAGGCAGAAAGAACAAAAGAGAAGAGAAAAGCAGAGAGAAAAGAAAAGAAAGGAAATGTTGATTAAAAAGCGATCGACTCAAGGTGTATGCATTAAATGTACTTCGCGGTAGGTTTCAAAGTTTGCTTGGAAAGTTCTGTTTAGAATTTCACCATCAGCAAAGATTTATATCAGAAGAGACCCACAAAAAAAAGAGGGCAATGATAAGGAGACTGAGAGGATGACTACCCGCTAAGCAGAGAGAATGTAGCACAACAAGCCAAAGCGGCACAGACTAGGTCAGCTCTGTGCGAAGGATAAAATCTGCAGCTGGAGGTCGGCTGACAAGTGAAAAAGTTGCAAAACCTGAAAGGTTGTAATAAGAGTTTGTGCAACTTAGAGAAACTTTGGGGGTTCAATTCTAAGTAAAAAAAAGAAGTCGCAGACGTATTTTTAGACGTGAAATGGCACCATGAGCTGTAGACAGCCTTTTGTGTGCCAGGGAATTAATCATCCTCTTTTGTTAGCATCTCACATTATAACAATATTTCTGAGATAGTCGATTTATCAGGAGAAAAGGTTTATTTGGGGTCACTGTTCCAGAAGTTCCAGGATATGACCAACTGGTTTTGTTCCTTTGGGTACAACTGAGGCAGAACAACACGGCGGAGAGGATGCAATCCAGCAAAGCTGCACAACTCCTAGAAGGCTGGAAGAAGGAAAAAAAGAATATTGTGTTCCGGATGTGACCTTGAAGGACACAGCTCCAGTGGCTTCTCTTCCTCCCACCATGCACCACACCTAAAAGTCCCCAGCACCTCCCAGTAACACCACAGGCTGTGGAATAAAACTCCCACACTTGGGCCTTTGGAGGACGTGCCGGATCCAAACTGTCATAGACAGTGCCTTCGCGCTGTGTCCTCACCTGGTGGAAGCCGAGGAGCTCTCTGGGGTCTGTGAGGACAATGCAGATCCCATCCATGCAGCTCCACCCTCAGGACCTCAGCACCTCCCAGGGCCCCCGTCCTGACACCACCACCATGGGGTAAGGAGTCAACATAGGAATTCTGTTTTGTTTTGCTTTTTTCCAAATACCAGGAGATCAAACTCAGGACCTTGTGCTTGTCAGGCAGGCGCGGCACCACTGAGCTAAGTCCCGGGTCCCATAGAAGAGTTTTGATGAGGACACACAGACTCAGTCTACAGCAGAACTGACATTTAGAGATTGGGCCAAGAACCAAGTGGTACTAAGACTAATCTAAAAACTATGGATTTTTTTTTTCCTTAAAGCATTTAGAAAATTGCTAAGATTAAAAAATAAATAAATGGATGAATAGCATCATTTTATAAACAACACTAGGAGTGTTTTAATACGTAAGTAATAATGCCAGTGCTGAAAGAAATTTTGTGTCTCTAAGAAACTACAGAATTTGCAATTTCTACTCACACATTTATTTGTGATCAGATACGCGTTTTCAGTAAATTGCAGAAACATTAGAGAAAAAGATGAATACTGGGATTAGCAAGTTTCCTCAGGGCATTTTAATTATAAAAGAGATGAATTCTTAAATATTATGTCCCAGGGTGATAATATTACCCAGGTGGGGAATAGAGCATTTCACACCTTCAAAAGAAACCCAGTTTGAATTCCTCGTTTTTCTTCCTGTGTTCAAAATCTATTTAGCACAACATGAGTGGCTTTCATATAAACATATTCGGTTTCTAAGAACCAAATATCATTACCAATCATAAAGAGGGAAATAATGTCCCATTTAAAAGGCAAGTCCTCATCACCAGGAATATTAATTTATTTTTCCTTTTCCTTGAAAGATAATACATTGTTTTGAAAGGTTTTGAAGAAATGACAAGGGGACTGAGATGAATTACTCAGTTGTATGAAACAACATATTGTGGTTAATATATCCCACTTCACGGTACTTGGCAGTAGTACATCGAGTTGTTACACTTTTGAAATATTTGGATGGAAAAAGGATTACAGGATTTAAATGGTAAATAATTTGAACCCTATAGTTTGTATGAGAAAAACACGTGATGTAATATGTTATACCAGGTCCTTGTTGTAGCAAAACAAAACAATACAGTGGGTAAAAAATTGCAATACTGGAAATCATTTCATAAGTTATTTGCTTTCTGAATTGGAACAAAGTTTGTATGTGAGGAAATTGTTCTGAAAAGGTGCAAATCACACCTGCACCATCCAGAAATCTATTTTAAAGAAAAAACACCACAAGAATTTTCCACTGCTTTCATAAGCTCAAAGATCTTACTAGGGAAGTTATTCTCCCAATCTTGAGGTAGCTTGTATTCTGGAGATACTTAATAATTCTCTTGTGGATTTTTAATGAATTGTATATTGAGTCTTACTTTATATATAAGTTTTTGATAAATACAGGTAATAGTCCCAGAACAACTTGGCACTGTTTTTTGAGGACCTCCACTAAGTTTTTCTACATTATTTTTTTTTAAAGAGGGATGCACATGGGACAGGATTGTAGAAGAAAAGAACTCACAAACAGACTTATTTTCCATAGTCTTGATTCTCAGTAAAGCCATGGAAATACCACCATTTGGGCCAAAGACAATGTTGTATTTATGTGTTAGGGCAAATGTGATTTCAATCCAAGCTGAAAAACACTTTATTGATCTTAAGCCAATATCAAAGCATCAGTCATGTTCCCCATGTCAGAGTCTGATCAAAAATCAACAAATACCACCCTAATATTTTGTCTGCCCATAGTGTGCTGGGAAACTTTGCATGCCAGATCTACCCAAGGTTACTGGTGGTGAACCTATGGCCCATAGATCACGGGGGGCTGTTTGTTATCATTGAAAGATGTAAAACTTTAGCCATCCCTTGTCTACGGCCATCTTGAAATTTATCATTCAGGATCAGTACAGTGGTATCAAATTGCATCTGTGCAGCAATGATTAAACATCTCATCTAGATATTTTGCAAAACAAATATGCCATGTGTAAAGTGTTATAGAGTGTATGTTAATTGATTTAGTTATGTATTTTAGGCAATGTTGTGCGAAATGGGAAAATTTTCCCTTACAACTTAGAGTCAAGAAAGCAAGGAAAGGTCTTCCTGGAGAGATAGGATATATTGGGGTACCAGACTGCTAATCTACATGGTGGAAGAGTGATGGAAAAGGAGGTGTGTGTGTGTGTGTGTGTGTGTGTGTGTGTGTGTGTTTCTTTTACCAACCCATGATGTTCCTTCCTGCCTTGGAGCCAACTGACCACGGACAAAGTTCACTCAAATGGTGACCCAAATAAATCTTTCCTCCTTTAAGTTATGGGTGTCAAGTATTGTGTTCAAGGAATGGGAAAGCTGACCCACACACACTCCGTATCAAGGCATACGTGAGACTAGCAAACCTGCTCACTTCATGGCAGCCAGGAAGTGACAGAAAGAGATAGGATGTGGCCAGTTCCCCACTGACTTAACTTCTTTACTCTGTTCCCATTATCTAGGCACCACAGGCTTTGATCCATTCATCCACTGATGGGTGTGTAAATTGATTCTATATCTTCCCTTAATAGTGAAGACAGAGGCAATCAGTGTGAGATTCAATCTGCTTTCTCAAGTTGGTCTTGTTTCCTTTGGGTATGCTGGATATCATGGACACAAAACAACCCTATAATGAACATACCCCATAGCCTATACTCACTAAAGTGTCTTCTGTCTTTAACCCTCTGTTTTCCAGGTTGCCAGTTTCCTCTGGGAAAAGTGTTCTTTTTGCAATGTTTGAAATTCATTTTATTAGTATATGTTTGCAGTTCATAATGTTGGTATTCCTTGTGTGGAGGTGGGACATGCACACAACACTCGTTCATTTCTTTCTTCTTTCCTTTCCCTCCCCTTCCACTCCCCTCCCTCCATCTCATTTATCCCCCTATTGCTTGAGAAAGATCGAGCTCCTTACTTTCTATCATGTTTTTATTTTGCTCTTTACGTACAGTTTGGATTTCTCGTGTAAGAAAAAACCATATGATATTTAAGCCCACAAACTTGATTTATTTCACTTAATGGTCTCAAAGAGACATTGAGACTTTATGGTCTCAAGGTGCATCCATTTTCCTACACATGACTCAAGTTTGTCCTTCTTTATGGCAGAGTAGTACTCCATTGTGTGTAAACACCATATTTTCTTTATCCATACATCTGCTGATGAACATATAGGCTGCTTCCAAGATTTAGCTATTATGAGCTGTGCTGCTATAAGCATGGGTGTGCATGGGCTGATAAAATATGAAATTTTTTTTTATTTTAAATTAATAGTTTCTGTAATGGACCTTTCCCCCCTGCTATACCATTCACTATGGATCTGAAGTCCTCAGCTCCTCAGAGATACAGTAAGGACAGAGAAATGTTTAGGAAACATTTCTTAATGTTACATTTCAAAAGTTAAAAAAGAGAAGCCCTTTTAATCCCCCAGCCCCTATTCCCACTGTGAATAACATGGTTGAGTACAAGTTCAGTCTATAAATAAATTATCCTTTTCAAAAAACCACTTAAGATACTTAATAGAATATTAGGTTAAAAAATTTTCACTGAGAAAAATGAAAGTACCAGTCATTGCACTCCTGTTAACATAAGGTGGTCAAGCATCCGGGTATGAATGCTGTTCCAGCAGAGCTGCCTTTGAGCTGTTCCATCTGCATGTGTCTGAAGGTCCTGCTAATCATTCTTTTCTTCTCCTTGATAACGCCTGTATTCTGGCTTCAGCTCCCATGTGTTTTTGTGGATGCCTTTTACATTCTGAATACCAATTTCTTTCAGCATTTCCTTCAAGTATCCCACAGGTTGTTTTGTGATATCTACCAAGTCTTTAAGATTATAATATTGGTGTTTTTCAAAGGCTAAAAAGAGCATGTCTAGGACATGCTGTTTATCTGCTCGAGCTCTCTTTCCATCTTTCTTCTTCCTTTCATATTCAATATTGTATTGATGATTAGCAACAGGTTTGTAATTGGTTGTTACAACTTTGTCCAGTTGTTGCGATAGCCTTACAGGTTTGGAAGATGCTTCAATTTGCAATCTCTTTAATCTCATGTAGTTTTCACTGGCAGCAGGTCGGTATTCAGCTCTTTGAACCACTATTCCTTCCAATGAGAGTTTATCTGATGAGCTTTCAGTAAATACTGTTAAGGTCTGTCCTCCAACACTTTGCAAGACCAATGAATGTTCCCTAGGAGTGCCGACTGAAGCTGGCTTTCTGCCAATATCATGAATATTTGCAAGATCCTCATTCAAAGTAAATGACACCTCAGTCCTTCCTTGATTCTTGGCAATCTGCAGTTTCCCAACTTCACTTCTTCCAGGGGCTTTAGCCCATTGCTGTGACAAATATTTAGGAACCTTGACCAGCCACACTCCGTTGTTCTGTTTAGGGCCGGTCAAGACGAGTTCCCAACGCTCCGCCATGGGTCTGTCGCCGGTGGAGACTTGAAGGACCGAGCAGCGGCCCCGAGAGCTGGAGGGCTGCGGGGAAAGAGCTTAGAACAAAGTGTGAGTCGCCGTGGAAGGCAGACTGTGAGAGCCCTCACAGTCCAGGATACTAGGAAACCAAGGGAAAAAAAATATGAAATCTTTTACTCATTTAGGAAGATACTCAGAAGGGGAATAGCTGGGTGAAATGAAATTTCTAGTTTTAGTTTTCTGAGGAATCCCTATGCTGATCTCCATAGTGGTTGTATTAATTTAAAAGGAATTCCTTCCTAAACTGCTGGGATAGCTCTAACTTTGTTTTTCTAACTTCTAAAATACTGTCACTTACTTTACCCACTTGCTAAACTATTCTACATGTCTTTGCTTCCCCTCAGATGGTACATTTTTTCCTGTACATTCAGCTACTGCCAAAAATACTTGCTTTCCTATCTGTGTGTTCAACACAGAGATTTTGCGAAACTCACTGGGATTTTCTAAAAGGTTGGAACCATCAGCTCCCACTGGATATCTGGTGACATCTCACAAGTGAAAAGTCAGGTATGAACCTGTGGGTTTGGCTGAACAATCGGAGCACAGGACGCTTGTGAGATAATTTAGAAACCATGGTGCCAATTAACTTGGAAAATTATTTCTAGCAAATTACAAAATACAAGTTAAAACAAATGTGAAAATGTCATTTCAGCCTTCAACATTAAAACTAGTCTTTATGATCTCTTAGTTAAAGGGAAAATGTCAGCGATTGTGTTTTGTTTTCTTTTTACAAACCTTACCCATCAGAATCACTAAATGTGTTTCCATAGAACAAAATGATTTTAGCCTCAATAATATTGGCATACAAGTCATAAATGTTAGCAATCGGTACGAATATGTGTGGGAGAACTCATGTATAGTTGGTAGGTCATTAAAGAAAGTGCATATTTTGTTTCCATTAAGTAAAAAGTCAATATTACTATTCCCTGTTTAATTAATGAAGAATGTGGGAATATTTCAAAATGTCCACAGTGTTTTTTTCATTGTATTTTCAAAGCATGAATTCTTTTGTCCTGTTTAGGAACACATGCCTAGTGAAAGTAGAGTAATTCTCACTAAAACTCAGAACAAACATCACACTTTTGTTACTTTCTCATGAGCCGATTTATGAATAAACGTCTTGAGTTTTATTTCTTGAGGGCTTTTATTTGCTTTCCATAAATATCCTTTTGAGGGTAATTTGATCCTGATGTTCAAAGAGCCTATCCATATTTTGGACAACCTCCAATTCAGAGAAGATAATGACATAATTACAAAGTCCTTCAAATTAGGTAGAATTGTAGCCACCTTCATTATTCCGTATCTATGTGTTATTACTGTGTGATTGTCTCCAAGAAAGAAATTAATTCTGTGCTCAAATGTCAGCCTGTCTTTCTATATATCCTCTGTCTATGTATCTATGTATCTATGTATGTATGTATGTATGTATGTATCTATCTATCTATCTATCTATCTATCTATCTATCTATCTATCTATCTACACCTACCAGAGCAGTTATGGTCTAGGACCAAGTGAGAAGAGTGATATGCTCTACACATTTTCAAATCTCCCTTTTCTGCATCATATTAATTCATATAGGCTACTACAAAAATAAATGATAGATTCAGTGGTATAAACAACAGGTATGTAGTACTTACAGTCATGGAGCTTGAGGTCCAAAGTCCAGGCATGGCAGAGCCTGTGTCAGAAGAGGGATTTCTTGGATCACAGAGAATGCCTTCTCTCTGTGTCCTCACATGGTAGAATGCATAAGCTCTCTGGGATCTGTGATGAGGACATGGGTCCCATCCATGAGGCTCAGCCCTCAAGACTGAGAACTGCCCAGAATGCCCACTTCCTAAGACCATCTGGTTGGGAATTAAGATCTCAACATATAAAGTTTGAGGAAACATATTCTGGTCATTGCAATGACATGAAACATATTCAAGTCAAAGGGCTGGTGTAGCACTGGATTAGTCAGCCCAAGTCACCATATGCAACCCCACAGCCCAGGCAGCTGAGCTTGGTGCCCAGGCCTGGAGGCTGAGGTCCACTGCACTAGTCTGTCCTTATCTCAGTCCATCAGGGCTACCATATGCAATCCCACAGCCCGGATGGCTGACAGAGAGCAGAGCTTGGTGCCCAGTCCTGGAGGCTGAGGTCCAAGGCCCAGGCATGGCAGAGCCCATGTGTGGTGAGGCTGCTTCCCAGGTCACAGGTAGCACCTTCTTGCTGTGTCCTCACCTGGTGGAAGGTGGGGAGCTCCCTAGGGTCTGTGATGAGCATGCAGATCCCATCTATGCGGCTCCACCCTCAGGATGTCAGCACCTCCCAGGGCCCCAGTCATGACACCAGCACCTAGGGAGGCAGTTTTACACACGTGGATTTCAAAGGGACACACACATTTAGACCACAGCAAACCATGTTACCTGTACAATTCCTCCCTTCCTCTGCTTTGTGTCATGAGGATAAACCTATTTCCATCTACCTGCTCCCACATTAATCCTGTCAATCACCATGGTTGGATATAGACCTTCACACTTCTAGATGTATTTCTCTCAAAAAATAGTAATACATTTTTCCCAAAATGATAGTGTTGGTTCATAGCTTAAGCCTCAAATATTTGAACAAATTTCATACCTGCTCTAGATAGATTTCCAAATATCCATGACCTTAGTGCAAGTCATAGAATGCAGTTTTAAGATTTATTGGAGTATCTTTATTGAACAATTTTAACAGACTGGAGGAGTGGAATATTTTATGGGACACTGACCTCCCTTCTTTCTGAATAGTGTGAAAGGCCTTGGCTGTATTGCAATTCAGTGTAGTAAGACTCGTGCAATTTCAGGGATCTTTATGTAGTTTTCTGCCAACAATATATTTTCCACATCAGGTGCTCTGGGTGGAAAATCTTCCATTCTCTACAAGTGCATATTTTTGAGATGAACCCAAGAATATTAAGGATAGGAACTGCCCTTTCAGTGAGATGATATAGCTCAGATAACAAGGGCTCTACTCCAATTTCAGATCCAGATGAAGGAATGCTAGCATGCAAACCTTCTGTGATTTCAAAGAACATGGCTGGTGGAAATACAATCAAAATAAAGCTACTAAAACATCTGGTAGTAAAAGCAGCTCATCCTATGAAATTCTGGGGAAAAAAAGTGTTACAAAATCCCACCCCTTTGGAAAAACTTAAAATCAAGTGTACTATGTCCGATTAATCCATCAGGAATGCCTTCCAAACTAATATTTTATGTAAAAGGATGGATATCCATCCACTAACAAATCTATAAATCCTTCCTGAATCTTATTGATACAGAATATTTTGCCCAAAATTCTCAACAGATTCCCTGAGATATTTGGGGATAATCATGTACTAGGCCTCTGAAACATGATTATAATCTATTTCAATAAGAACATAATTAATAAGGAAAAGAGATTCGGTCCAGGATTGGGAAAGTAGTGAAGGATTATTTGTTCTAAGTTTCTACTTCTCAGTTAAACCATTCTTCTGACATCTCACAGAAGTGTTGGTCATTTCAATTCTATTTATTTGTGTATTTCTCTTCATCCATATTTGGAGTACACACTGTCACCTTCCTTGTGTGGAGTTGGTGTGCACATATAACACATCCTAAATCCTTTGTCTTCCTCTTTCTCCCCCTTCCTTCCTCCTCCCTGCATCTCTTCATCCCATTCCAATTTGAGAAAGATCTATCTCCTACTTCTTATCATCTCTCTTTTATTTTGAGCCTTATTTATACTTTGGGCTTCTCATTATAGAAACGATGTGATGTCTAAACTTTGCATCTGATTGATTTCACTTCATATTATGGTCTCAAGGTGCATCCCTTTCCCTTCAAATGACTCAAGTTTATCCTTCCTTACGGCAGAGTAGTACTCCATTGTGTATAACTATTACATTTTCTTTATCTACTCATCTGCTGGTGGACATATATCTCCCAGGGCATAGAATCCATTCTCTTGAAGAAAGCAGAGCTGATATCCGTTTTATTGAAGTGACTAAAAAATACTAAATAACACAACTACATTTTTTAAGGTGAAGCAAAATTCAACACATCTTATCATACTCTGAGTTAAATGATAGAAGTGACATTAGGATCCCATTTTAAATTATATCACAATTTTTATAGATAACTCATAAAACAACACACACAAAATGGGCTAGGCACCAGCAGCTTACTTTTGTGCTTAATTTAACTGATATATTTTGTAAAAATATCTCTACCAAACAGATGGCCAATAAGTATTGCTGTTTTTAGAGTCATCATTAAGTATTCCATATTTGATTTAAAAAGGCATCAAGGAGCACCTATGCATCAGCAGAGTGTCATTGAAGCTCAGACTTTAAAACTCTACACACTTTAAATTTCACCATCCCTGTTTTCTGGCTCCTAAGTAGTCAGGAATAGTTGTTCAATCTCCTTACTACTCACTATTAATTCTTTTTGTCCTTATTGGATTTTTTTTCCTGTTTGCTTCCATTTTTGTCTACTGCCAAATTCTTTTGATTGTGCTAAAGATACGCACATAAAATCAGATTTTCACCATTTTCACATATTTACTTTTTTCAGTGGCATTTGTTGCATTCATTCTCTTTTGCCACTATCGACTCAGTTTAGCTTCAAAGTAACTTACTGCCACCCTAAACTGGAAGGCTCTACCCATCAAATAATCAATCTACATCTTCACCCTCTGGCAACCACTAATCTGCTTGCCATGTCTATTTTTCTTCCTCTTCAGAATATTTTACATGAATCAACTCTTACATTGCTGCTTTGGGTTTGCAGCTGGTAAGTGTTGCTCAGAAAAATGCTTTTGAGTTCTTGACATTAACACATTTGCCAGAGCTCTATGACTTTTTATGGGTGAGTAATATTCCATTGCTTGGATGGAACTCATTGTGTTTATTAGTCAACCATTTGATGGACATACCGGTTGTATCCACATTTTCACACTTATGGATAGTGATTCTATAAATATCGTATGGATGTATCATTGTCATTTAAAGACATGTTTGCAACTGTCTTGGCTAAACACCTGGGTCTGGGATTTCTGGAACATTTACTATTAAGTTTCACAGGTTAATCTTTTTAAAAATTTCAACCCATGTGGTCATGCTCTAAACACACATATACACACACAAAATCTTAACCACACTGTTTCCTGCTACCAAATCACTGCTATCTTTTATGACAATCATTGTACAAATCACCCTGTATACAAAAGGAAAGAGTTTGAAAGTCTTAAAAAATACATTTTTAAGTTGAGATCAACTCAGGATTATCTGTCTGCCCTGATGGAATATTGCTACTGGAGTCATGATAAATTCAAAAGGTCAATAAAATAAAGACAGAGGACCCACTAAAAAATCAGTTACTCTCTAAATACTATATGACATGTGAGAGCATATTAATTTTAATTATATCATAGTAACATAATGAATGTAATATAATTTAATCATACACACCTGTATAATATGGATAATGTATGTGATGCATATATGCATCCATAATATGTTATTATGTTATATACTATAGAATATATACACATATGTTATATGTAACATGTTATTATATAATATATAATATATAAATATTGTAAGTACAATATATAGTATATAATGTATAATGTTAATATTGTTACATAATACCAATGCAATATCTACATTATAAATGTAATATATAAATTATAACATAAATATAACAATAAATTAATAATATAAATATAATGTGTCATTAACAGCACATTTTAACATATATTTTATGTTAATATGTTGTAGTACTAGACAACATTTGATATAAATCAGCAATACTTATAATATAAATATTACACAATTTATTTTAAATTAAATGTTCAATACAAATACATTACATTTTATTCATATACAGTTTGACATATTTTATTTTATTAATATATTCATTGTTTATAATCACTGCTTTTGATATATTTATTAATATACTTCTTATTGATATTTTATGTTGCTTATTATCTTCATTATTAATGTACTTAATTATACAATGTATTCTTTAAATAATTTTTTGCATACAAATAATATTTTTGCACAAACACATGTTCAATACATAAATGATATAACAAACATTGATATACAATATATTCTATGGCTTATATATTATATTGTGCATCAATTTATGAATACATAATAAATTACATCACATTTATTATGTACAGGCTATTAACACTGATGACAGTGTGTTAATTTATTACGTGCAGTTTATAGACTGTACGTTAATGTAGGTCACGTTAATATTGCTTATTATTGTTAATTGGCTTTGCGTTGTTTTGACTAACATGTGTAACATATAGGAAAAGATCCGATTAACAGATCATTCCCATCAGTCATTGCAAATGAAGTGAACAGATGCATTCACCAGAGAAAGCAGCGCTACGGCGAGAGACACGTGGCGAGCCTGAAGAAATGCTGTGTGTGTAGGCTGATCAGTTTAGGAAACGTCCGTCCGCCCTAAGATGCTTTCCACCTCTACCGCTATCATTCAGCCTGGAGTTTCTCCATTAATCCTCTGGAGGGTCTCCCCACTTTACCCCTCTTTGGAGATAAAATGAGCAACCACCTCCATGCAAACCCCTAGGGAAATCCCCACCCCACCAGACCACATAAAGAAGAAAGTTTTGCATTTGCATGAAAATGTCAAGTCCCTAAGCAAAAACCGAGAAGCTCCTCAGGAAAGGATGAAGACAAATGGCACTTTATCCCCACACCGCAGGAGGCTATCTGGGGAGATCTCACAGACCTCAGACCTGGGCCTGGAGGAATCAGGGGCCGACAGCTTCAGCAGCATCTGCACATCAGAAGCTACCTGCCACAGTGGCTACACCTACCTGTTTCCCTAAGGCTGTGCAGTAGCTCAGTCCTGGGTTGGCCCTCAACTGGGTGAAAAAAAGAATGAAGCGAAAAGGAATCCAGAGCAGAAACATTGTTGCCTTTGCTATTTATTAATTCTCCTTTTCAAAACATTTTTATACACGGGTGTCCTATTTATGGTGTGAGAAACTGAAAGTGTAAATAAGGATCAAAATGTATACTAGATAATGTGAAATAGGAAGAAAAGGTCCAAAGGGGAAGGGGAAAAGGTATGGGTAGGGAAAAGGAAAAAGGGGAAAGAAACAAATACCAGAAAAGAAAAATACAATACGGAAGCAGTCTTTATAAATAGGGAAGGGTGGAGAGGGTGAAGGGAGGGCTTGGAATGGGGAAAATTAAGAACCGAGATATATCATGTACAGGTACAAGATCCCAATGATGAATGTCACTGTATTGTATACCTAAAATGTACCAAGAAACTTAATGAATAAAAAAAGAATTTAAAAAAATTTATGTTAATATATTGTAATATAACAAGCAGATAATAAGAAAGGAAATATAAAAACCCTTCTATGAAAGAATAACTTTTCATAGCAAAAATTATTAGCAAATAACAATGGTTAATTCACTGTGGGTCACGATCCAAAAAGAATATATTTTCTCTGCTAATCTCTCGGTTCATTTCCTAATAATGCTATATCTTTTTTTTTTCCTTAAAACATGTTAAGTATTCGCAGCATATCTCACGTTCTGCATAGTGTTGAAGAATTTCTTCCTATTTCGTTGTAGTTATTATTCTTTCTGGTCTTTATTTTCACTTTCAGTTTCTCACAGCAGAAAGACAATTCCCTTTTTGTGGCCACGCTCAAGCCAACTTTCATTCTTGAAGCACCCTTTCCCAATTGTCTTTTTGTTCCTAAACCTCCCAGCAATAAAATCATGATGTGGAAAGCAGAAGGGCTCCTGCCCGTAGCACCATGAATAATGGACAGTCTGTTTAAACGTGACCCGGACCTGAGCCCTTCATGCTGCCTCCAGGCTTCCAAATTCTCATCAATTACCATCTCCTTCCACAAGAATGGCAGCTAATGGTTTGTGGAAAAGGAAATAACCAAGGCATGAAAGGAGTTGGCATCTTGTGCTTTGCAGATTGTCTCTCTCGTTACTTTATTGGTGGTTTTTTTTCTTCTTTCCATTCTTTGGACTTCTCATAAAAATGAGGACATTTGGAGAGGAAACTTGCAGTGTAAGACATTTTGAATGAAAGGAGAATTAAAACGCACATTACTCGTCAGGGTGTGTAGGAAAGTAATGCATCATTGACTGCCTGTATTAGAAAGGAAGAAATAACTTCAGCCATGGGTTCCAGCTTTTACTTCAAAAGTGGAAAGAAAAGGGGGAGGGCAAGTTAAGCCTAAAATTCAGAGAAGCAAGGAAACAATAATGTTAAGAGCAGGACTCCATGAAGACGAAAGAGATAAACAATGGACAAAACCAATTAAACCACACCCTGAGCCTTTGGAAGTGTCAATAAAATGGATGTTTTTCTAGATATTCTAGTTAAAAATTAAAAAAGAGAAAAGAATACTTTAAAAAGACAACTATCATAGCTCACAGCAGGAAAAAAAAGATGACATACAAACGAGTCTTAGTTACTTTCTCTTCACTGAGACAAGATACCTGACACTCACAAAGCAGAGGTGGAGGAGGCAGGGGAGGAGATGAACCCTTCCCAGTTGCACCAACCGGGACCCAAAGAACTCATCCACAGATGAATCCACCAATGAGCCCAGCGCCCCGTTATTAGAGAGATGAGCTAGGTAGAAATTATAGGCAGTCAGATAGGGCTGAGTCCTCGAGAGGTCCAGGACAAAGGTGAAACACACCACAGCTGCACATCGGCTGAAAACCAGGCCTCAAGACAGAGACAAGATGGCCAGACTCACACACTTCTTCAAAGAACTGGACTTAGTGAAGTGTACATAGACATCGACCACCCTGGGGTTGACCAGAGACCTCTGGACCCACTGCCTCCTAGGAGAATCTTTGTCCTTTCCATCCACGCTTGGTACGTAACTTGCTTCCCAACTGGACCACCATCACCTAAGTGACTACACTTGTGACCTTATTGGTGTTCATGGCTGTGGCCCACGTTGTATCCACGTGAGTTTCACCCTATAAAACTCCTCTGTAAAGTGGGGTCCCCGCTACCCACTTGAGACTCCTCCTGCCCCTTGGGAGCTTTCCTGTCAATAAATATCTTCCTACTCTTAACCCCCCTCATTCCTAGGACTCATTCTTCGATTTCTAGAGAACAAGAACTCGGCGTATCATACAGTTAACAGGCTGGGAGGTATAATATTTCATATTTCATATTTCCCATGAAAACAAAATCCAGTCACCATCCCCAAATCCCACCTCTGAACACTGGAGACTTTTGGTGGACCTTATAAAACCAGACAAAAGCAATAAACAATGTCTCTAAGTGTAATGAACAGCTTGATTTGTAACAAAAATATATTTTCCCAAATAATTCCTTAAGAAAAGAAGATGATAAGTCCTTTTAAAAAAAGATATTATAGTGCTCTCTTTGGCAGCACATATACTAAAAAAAAAAAAAAAGTATTATAATCCAGTGCAGACAACACATCTGAAAGCGTATCTTGACTTAGGGCAATGGTCTTACATGGTTTAAATGTTCTTTGGCCTATTAGTCTGATATCAAATCTGTATATGTGACGATTAGATTTATAAGATCTTATAAGGTAAATGAATGACTCTGATGGTGGAAAAACCAAAAAGGGTTGGGGGAGAGAGAAATTGAAATGCATTATGTACATGTACGGATCCCCTACAATGAATGTAATCACTATGTACTGTAAACATACGTCAATAAAAATTTAAAAACTACATAACTGACACTATGAGGCCAAAAAGAAAAGAAAAGAAAAAAGAGGAAATTCAGAAAACATTTATGGAATAAATAATACCAAATGCATGCAAAGTCACTTACAACATAGAAGCTGAACATACTGACTTCCAATCAACAGCATGAGAGTAGTATGTGGGGAGTATAGATAAAGACATTATGATAAAGAAAGACTGCAGGTGCAAAAAGTCCTTAACAAAACTGAGTAAGTCTAAAAAAGAGATGAGAGGACACAGCAAGGGGATTTTGTAGAGATGGGAAGTTTCTTTGGGCATGGAGAGAGAAGACGGAAGCAAAAAGAATCAAGGGTGACGTGTATATATACCAGTGCCAAACGGTGAATGCATTTCCAACATTCTGCAAATGTATATGACTATTTAAAAAAAAATAGAGTTCAACCATTTACGAAATGACCATCTATCTTAGCCAAGTAGGGGTCATGGTAGCAATATAAGGCTGCAGTTCTACCCACCAATCCATTCATACACTAACAGAATAAAAGCAAGATTCCATCTGATAAGAACAAGAAGCATATTTTAGGAACAATTGAGCCAGAAAACACAGATGACAAGATTTACATACATGAGAGCCAAAGGTATAAGCTTTCCATAATAATAATATCTTAGGAAATTCTTGTGGTTTCTTTTGCTATTGATCTCCAATTTCATCTCAGTATAGCCTGATAATATACAGGGGATAACTTCAGTTCCTTTGAATTTACTTAAATATGTTCTATGACCGAGTATGAGGTCTATTTTGGAGAAAGATCCATGTGCAGCTGAAAAGAATATGTATTCTGATTTTGTGGGGTGGAACACTCTGTAAACATCTGTTAAGTTAATTTGTTCAAGAGTTTGAGTTCCAATAGTTTGTTGTTGATTTTTTGTCTAGTTGATCTATTTGTGACAGTGTGGTATTGAGGTCCCCACTACTATTGTATTTGTCCTTATTTGATTTTGCATGTCTGTTAGTATTTGTTTTATATAGTTAGGTGCACTAGTGTTTGGTGCATATAAATTTATGATTGTCATCTCTTCCTCTTGGATTATTCCCTTTACAAAGATGTAGTGTCCTTCTTTGTCTCTCTTAATCAGTGTTGGTCTGAAATCCACTTGATTGCAAAGAGGATATAGCTACTCCTGCATTTTGCGGGGGTTCCTGTTGCATGGAGTGTTGTTTTCCACCCTTTAATTTTCAGTCAATGAGTAGGAAAGAAAGTTCATCTTCCAACTTCTGCATCAATAGTATGGAAGAAACTATTGCAATAGAGGGCATAGACATTGCAATAGGAGAGAACATTCCAGTCATGCAATTTCTAAGTAGGTCAAAAAGGAAACAAAGAACATTTTTTTCCAGTGGGGAAAAAGGCTGGAGAGAGATGACTGTGGTGGAAAAAGGATGAGAAGATAACGGGATAAGATAAGAGACTACCTGTGCCTTGAAAGTGTCGACCAAGAGCTCAAGTTGAGTTGGAAGCTCGATCTCTGCAGCCATGCGTCAGAGGTATTGAGAGGTGAGACTCTGGGAGGTGATGAGGGTTGGGTGAACTCATAAAGATGGGGTCTCTACGACGGGATAGTGGATTTATAGGAAGAAGAGGAAGAGAGATATGAGCTTCCCTGCTAGCAGTGTCTCACCACAGAAGGCTCTCCGCCATGTTATTCTATGGTGACAGTTAACCGATTTTGTCAACTTGAAGAAAGGCCCAACTAAATTAGATCAGCATCACTCTGGTTGTGGGTGAAGGCATTTACTAAAGACAGAAGGCCCATCCTGGGTTTGGGTGGCACCGACCAAGAAGCTAGTAGCCTGAACGGTATAAAACGGAAACAAAGAAGAGAGGCTTGCTTCTGTTTGTTCAGAAGAGCTCCTGTCTTCACCTTCACCTTGGACAACATCTACTGGTTTCCACCACAGACTCCTGATGTGGATTTTGGTAGAAATCTGCAGTGAGCTCCAGGCCTCCAACTACTGAGTAAATCCTTCAGATACACAGCGTGCAGACAGCTGTTTTTCACTCTTCCACACCTGACCCTGTGGGTGGTTCCTGCAAGCCAACTTTGCATATCTTTACATATTTATATATCTTGCATGGAATCTGTTTTTCTAGTGAACAGTGAATGATGCACACATCAAGAAGGGCCTCACTGAATGTAGGCATCTTGCTCTTTCACTTCCCAGTCTCCAGAACCCTGAGCCAAATAAACATTTAGTGATTAATAAATTATCCAGTCATCAGTCCTTTATTGTAGAACATAAAATGTTCTACAATGGGAATCGTGCCTTAAGTGTTATCTGCTAAACTCATGATGAAAGGAGAAATGAGGGAGCGTTAGTTTGGCACACTATACAGGTCAAAGTTCACGTTGCATGGAATATTTTAATAATGGAACCCTATCACCCTTCACTGGAAAAAGGGATTTTGAGAGCATTCCAACAAACTATAAGAAAGATTGGCAGTCAGAAAATAGTTAGAGAAAGAATTTGGTAAGCAACATGAAAACTAGAAATATGCAGTGAGAAGTCTTCATAATTTTATGGAGCTCGGCAAACACATGCATAGATTAAGACTCAAAGATGATAGTTTTGCAAACACCGACTAGTAGGCTTTCTGTCACTGTAACACATCACTTGAGGTGACCAATTTGTGAAGCAGAAAGGTGTATTTGGGCTCAGAGTATTGGAAGTTTCAGCCCTTGAGTTATTGCCCATGTTGTACTGTGTTAGTGCATCTCAATAGAACCACACGATGAACCACAATATCTCACTGTAACTATGTGAACAAAGAGCAAATAGAGGGAGAAGAGTCTAGGATCCCCAAATCTCTCTCAAGGACAGTCTTCCAATGACCTATTGAGCTCCTATCTGGTTCCATTCTTCATAATTTCCACAGCTGCCCAATATGGCCAATCAGGGGCCAAACCTAGCATCAGTTTAGGGGAAACATTCAATACTCAAAATACAGCCATCCAAATCCACTTCCATCCTTGAATTTCATCTCCATTATTGAACAATGCCTAGACCAGACAGAAAACTTGGTAAACAAAAATAATCATGCTATCAGTTTTAGTAATGGGTTTGGGGGACCTTTCTTGAAATACTATATTTATCTTCTCACATCCATTTCAGATTTAAAGGATGAAGACTGTCATTAATAGAACTGAAGATATGCCTCCTAGTCATTATGTGAAATTTAATTGAGGACTATAGAAGAGGATATAGCAATCCCATCAAATTGCTGATCTACTCTCTCTTCTCATATCTGCAATAGACTGTTCATTGTAAAATAATTGCTGATGGTATCCTTTGAAATGCTGTGGAAATTAAGAGATACCAATAAGCCACAATTAGAGGGCAGCCAAGAAAGAAAAAAGCCCATTTCTTTTTCAGAAGCACAAATCTCAGAGAGAGAAAGATAGCTTCAATCATAACAAGTTAGATAGCAGTGAACATGAGAATTGGAATACCACAGTATATTGTATTTTAATCATCAACATGGCAAAGAAAAGGTAAAGACAGAAAAGAATCTAAAAAAGATAAATTCAAGAGCAGGTGGTCAGAGGAATAAAAAAGATGTACAGTGCCTCTCTGGGAGTCAAAGAAAATCTAACACAAAGAATAAAAGAAAACCCTAAAAATGTAAGACGAATATCAAATCAGCATATTCTCTCAAATACTACTTCCTACAGACAATATAGTCTTCTTGTCCAGGGAATGTGGTAAGAATTTATTAGATGTTTGCTTCTCCATTGTTAGGAAATTATCATCCAACAAATACAAACTTGGAAGTGCAAAGAGAGTGTAATAACTGAAATCTTGATTTCTCTATGTGGCGTGGAACTTCATGATATATTTGTTAAAGAAAACAAATGACAACACTCACAACAACTGATTTCTTACCAGTTCAGAGTGAGGGGGAGGAAGTTATATCTTCCTCTCTGCTCTCTAAAGGCATAAGATAAAGTTCTAGTATTGGGGTAAATTTGCAAATATGGAGGTACTTGGAAGAATTTATTTATATTAAGACACAAAGGATGTGTATGTTATTTCTCCTTTTTCTTTTCCCTTACCCTTATGGTGGAACCTAAGGTAGATGATTCCATCACAAACTCTGCGAAGGCCAAAGGTCCTTTTTTGCTAAGTATATTAACTTTTACTCATTTATTTTCCTCACAGTATATTAGCTAACTGGCAAGACCAGTTTGGGTAGAACTTGTGAATTATTTCCAAGATTTTAAGGCAAACAATACAATACAAATGAAAAACGACTACTAGTTCTTTAGAAAGAATTGATCCTTTCAAAATTGAAGGCATCCATAATATCTGAAATAGTTACTCTCTGCCCTTTAAATAAAAAAAAAAAATTGCTGTAATGGATAACATTAATGTTGTGTTTGGATCTTAAATGTCCTCCAGAAAACCTGTTGGGTGGAAATCTGGGTTTCCAGGTTATAGGGTTACTGGAGGGGGTGGATCATTTAGGAAGTGGAATCTGGTGGGCAGAAGTGACATCACTGGGACCGAGAATGGAAGGGGACATTGGGACCGTAGACTCCTCATCTTTCCCATGGTTGCCCATGAGGTGAGCAGCCTCACTCTTGGACCCACTTCCGCCATAATGTTTCTGCTCCACCATGGCAACATGACCAACGAACCATGGACTGAAGCCTCTGAAACCGTAAGCCAAAATGAAACCATTCCATTTAAGAGAATAAAATTAAGTGTTCACAGTGTTCTCTTCATAAATTAGCAACTTTGTACTTTTCAGATAGTTGTTCCAGTGACAGAAAGCTAACATAGTTTTATCATCGATATTACAATAGGTATTTTTGAGCAATGAACAACTGATGGTCTTCATGCCATGCTCGTTTTTGTAATGCCGTAATTTAATATAGATGAATCTAATAGAAGTCGCCATTATTTGTTACTAGTACTTATTTAAGCTTTTCTGTAGGTTTCAGAAATGTGCAACCCTTTTGAACTCAAGACTGTCTTTTATTAACTTTGTTACAGAAGTTTTGTCATGGAATTGCAGGCTTTACACAAGAAACTTTTCCGTTGCCTTTTCCCTTTTTGGGAGAGTTCCTAGAGATTGTGACATTAAATAACCTTCCTTTGTTAAAAGATTTGGTG
Organism: Heterocephalus glaber; assembly: GCF_053883595.1. Lineage (NCBI taxonomy): Eukaryota > Metazoa > Chordata > Mammalia > Rodentia > Bathyergidae > Heterocephalus > Heterocephalus glaber. The sequence continues at coordinate 5,069,512 of NW_028258189.1, forward strand.
GTGGGGTGCACACTATAAAATGTCTTGAGTCAACCTCACCATATGGGAAGAATAAATACAATGATTGTAATCTCTAGTTTCAAGCAGCATTTTGGTTATTTAACAAATACATCATTTGCTTATTTACATTTCTACACAATGAACAGTCTAATCACACTTCACTGTAGAGAAGAAAATCCATTGAAAAAGTGCAGCTCTCTCAGATCTCACTACAGCACATTTTCACCAGGGATATGAATCTGTACAAGTTGGATGTTTGCTATTTTTCTGTCAGTTATGGAAAAGGTATTGTCGATATGGGAGGTGTGAACACAAATACTGTCACTGTTTAAATAAAACACTTTTATCACATTGAAAGACACATTACACCTTCAGACTATGCTGTTCTTTTCTCAGAAATAAGGTCTTCGTTTATGCTTTTTAACACTTAGTAGAGTGTTTTTCCTCCATATCTACACTTAGTTCTGCAGTATTTTTTTCCATTAAGTTTATTGGTACCTTTTAGGTATACAATGCTCTTAAGTGAAATAAAGTAGACACACATCTTTAAATATCGCATTGTTTTTTCTGGTGTGAGAAACTGAAAAGGTAAATAAGGACCAAAATGTACAGTAAATATTTGGAAATAGGAAGAAAATGTTCAAATGGGAAGGGGGAAAAGGAAGGGGGAAAGGGAAAGGCAGAAAGGGGAAAGAAGAAAAGAGAATACAAGGAAAAATGGAAGCACAGATTTTATAAATAAGGAGGTGAAGAAGGGATGAAGGAAGTGGAGGTCATTGAGAAAAAAAGGAAGAATCAAGACATATCCTGTACAGGTCCAAATTCCCTAAGATGAATGTGGTCATTGTATGTATCTAAAATGGACCAATAAAGTTAATTTTAAAAAGACACGTTACATTTAATCCCCAATAAAGCAACCGCTCCTCACTTCAAACACACTCATCCTACCGTCCTGGCCGCTTCCCGCAGCAGCTCTGGAGTCCTCTTTCCTGAGGGCTTCACCAGGTGTGGTCACAAACATGGTGACTGCTCTGCTGAGCGCCGTCCAGCGGAAAGGCAGCTCGGAAACACATGACCCTGTGTCCTCCTCCACCTGAGTCACCGCAGCTGGCACCGTGCAACTCCCAGCTCCTCCGCAAGGTCAGAATGGCCAGGAAAGGTCACCATTTTTAATCCACTCGGGACGTCGAGGCAGCCAGGATGGCGCAGCTAAAGACCCTCAGGGAAAAGGACTCCAGAGCTGCTGCGGACAGCGGCCAGGATGGTGGGATGAGTGTGTTCAAAGTGAGGAAAGATTGTAATGGGTTTCATAGAAATATGTCTTTTGCTATAATAAAATTTTAGATTACAAATTTTAGGTTACATATCCATCCATCACTCCTATCTAGCAGTGTACCTAGCCTTTTCTTAGTTATTCTGAAAATATATGATCTATCCATCAATTTTACATTCACATGTTTCATTTATAAAATTTTATGCAAGTGACAAGGATCCAAAAATTCATTGCATCTGCATACATTTCTCCTATTCACATTTCAAATAAATAAATCTCATAATTGAAGATGCCCTTCAGCTCCTATTCTGTGTTCAATTTCCTCATATTGTCTGCATTTAATTTTGTATTCCAGCTCAAGGCCTTTGTACTGATATCTTTGTGATCCTGAATTCACTATGAAGAGCTTTGGGGACATTACCACTCTATGGTAACTTAATTTACTTCCAAATATTTGCAGAGTATGTTATTACCACTTTGAAGCTAAGTTTGAAGCATGCATAATACACAATGATGTGTTTTATCTTCTATTCACCCTTTTCTGAGGTTATATGTCTAAATTATTAACATTCCATAACAGTCATCTTTTTCAAAGCAAGAATTCATCTTTTTTGTTGTTTTATTAGAAATATACAATGACTGTAAATAAATAAAAACTGAAGCAGTAATCAAAACCTGATCCTTTCCACATGATTGTTGCAAACACTTGAATCTATTTAAATAAATCAAATGGTTTTGCTAATGTGACCAAACAAAATTAAGATCAGGAAATATCACTAGATCCTGTGACTAGCAATTAATTTTTATTTCTTCACTGTCAAAACAACATACCTTTAACTGAGCCCCTGGAATCAATAGAAAAATAGTCTCACCATTCTGGAAACTGGAAGTTCAAATTCAAGGTGTTCACAAATCCATGAGCCCTTGGAGATGCTGGGTGGAATCCTACTTTTGTCTCTCAGTTTCTGCTGGATTTCTAGTATTTGGCCTTGCCCGAGTCTCTATATCATGCACATCTTTGTCCAAACGTCCCCCTTGATATGATGAAGTCTGTCACGCAGCATTAAGGATCCACTTCATTCATGAATGATTTCATATGAACGTCCCTACAGCTGCAGAAATCATTTCTCAGCAAGATCACATCCACAGTGCTACACTTCAGCCTGTCTCTTTTTGCTTTGTTTTGTTTGGTACCAGAGATCGAACTCAGGACCTTGCACTTGAAAGGCAGGCAGCAGCACCACTGAGCTAAATCCCCCTAAAACATCAATCAACAGACTTTCACGGTTGACCAGTTTCATGATGAGTGAGAACCCGATGCTGTCTTTTTGCAAAATCTCCACAACCTTTTTATGAAGACCTCAGTTGCTAAATTCTGCTGTTAAAAAATTGTCCTTGCATTCTATCTGAGTCCTTCCTGGTTTCAGAATCAGAACGAAGGCAGCTTTCAGAAGTGACATTGGTAGTGCTCCTTCCATTTCGATTTCACTAAAAGGTTTGTTGAAGATTGGTTTTAAGTTTTCCCTGAAGTTCTTACAGCATTCAGTGATGAATCCATCTGGACTTGGAATTTTCTTAGTTGGTAGCTTTCTGAAATTTCATTGCCCATTATTAGATTCTTTGAGGTTTTTATGTGTTCTTGGTTTAGTTTTTGTAATTCACATGATCTAATACAATATTTGCAAGGTAAGTGAAGAGCAGATGGTGCAAATGTTACCCTTAGCCTTTGTGAGCAAGCAAGATAAAGTTTTGTTTTTTGTTTTTTGCTTTTTGCTTTTTTGGTACTGGGGATCAAACTCAGGACCTTGCGCTTGGGAGGCAGGCATAGTGCCACTGAGCTAAATCCCTGGCCCAAGCAAGACAAAGTTTGCATGAAAATTGAACTTCTCTGATGGGACTTACCTAAAAATGCTTTGTTTACAAAAAATGTATAACTCTGGGATTTACAAAAAAATGTAATGTCTTTTCCTACATCAAGTGAATTGCAAGGTTTCTTATACAAGTATGTTACGGTTAATGCTATACTTAGTCATAATGGGAAGAATGAGTTTGGAAGTGCATTTTCCTGCATCCTAAAAGCTTTATTCCTATCACTTGATGTATTTCCTTTCTTTCTGCAGCCTCAAACACAATGACAGTTGGACCATTTACAGGTGGAGATCCTCAACCAGAGCCTTGTTAATATTTTGTACAGAATAATAATGTGTTTGTGGGGTGCAAAGTGTATGCTGTAGGATGCCGGAAAGGATTCCCACATCTTCCCACCAGATCAGTAGCATCCCAGTCCCAAACTGTGACAATCACATGTGTCTCTAGACACTGACCAAGGCCCCTTAGCAGAGAAAAAAATCACTCTTATTTAAGGACTCCTGGGATGAATGCTCCATCTTTATCCTTTCTAAAACAGCTGGCCAGATCAGGGAGATATTTTTCCTGTAAACCCAGCACTTGGGAAGCTGAGGCAGCAAGATTGCAAGTTGAAACAATGTGAAATAGGAAGCAAGAGTCCAAAGGGGAATGGGCCAGGTTAGGGGTAGGGAAAAGGAAAGAAGGGAAAGGAAAAATTATGAAAAAAGGAAAAAAAAAACAGAAATGAAGTCTCTGTAAATAGAGAAGGGTGGAGGGGGTGAAGGGAGGGCAGGGGAATGGGGAAAAAATAAGAACCAAGATACATCATGTACAGGTACAAGATCTCAATGATGAATGTCAGCGTATTGTACACCTAATATGTACCAGAAAACTTAAGGAATTAAAAAAGTGACTGAGGATGTAGCTCAGTGTGAAGAGTTTGGGTTCTATTTCCAATATCACAAATAGATGATGATGATGATGATGATGATGATGATGATGATGATGATGATAGACAGATAGATAGATAGATAGATAATAGGTACATAACAGTAAAAATAAAAATAATAAATGAGTTTTTTCTAATATTTTAGAATTTAATTTTATTTAATGACAATATTTATACTTTTATAAGGAATACTATGCTAGTTTAATATATAGAGATATATACAGATAGATGGATATAGATAGTAACAGTCAACCCAGGATAATTAACATATCCATCACCATGAATTTCATCAATTCTTTGTGAGTACCTTCTAATTTCTCTATTTTGATATAGATATAAAGTGCACTATTGCTAATTAACTCACCTTCTTGTGTCGTAGAACTCTAGCAATTTCTCTCTCTCTCTCTCTCTCTCTCTCTCTCTCTCTCTCTCTCTCTCTCTCCCTCTCTCTGTCTCTCTCCCTGTTCGCCTTCCCTCTCCCCACCTGCCACTTTTTTCTGTGTTGAGAATGAAACTCAGAGCCTCACAAATACCAGACAAGTTCTCTACCACTGAGCTACATCCCCACCCCTTTTTATATTTTACTTTGTGACTCACAAAGTTGTCCGAGCTGGACTCAAACTTGCAACCCTCCTGCCTCAGCCTCTCAAGCAGCAGGAAGTACAGGTATATAGCTAGGCTATAGCTAGGCTTTTTCCTCCTTTTGGTATGGCACATTTTTGTGTTGAATCTTCTTTTTTGTGGTCCCTGTTGGCAGAGCACGGGGATGACAGTCCACGTGGGAACTTGGTGCCTTGATACACGGACAGAACATAGTTTCATTCTCTCTTCATCCCCTCCCCTCCCCTCCCTCAATCTCTTGGTCCTCTTCCCTCTGAAAAAGATCCACCCCCCTGAGCTGGGCCAATTTCTGTTTCATTAGCTCTGAGCTTTATCCTGTCACTACCTGTGGCTGCTTCTTAATATGCAGCAGGTCATGGAGATGTTTTCTTTTGTGAAAAACTGCAAGACACTACATCCTTCCCGAGGCTCTGTCCTACTAACAGAGCCATTCACTTTTCCTGGCCATGAAGGTGTTCAGAAGAGGGGGAGCCCTCCAACTCTCCAGCTACTCTAGCCTGGCTCAGGTCCCCCAGGGAGCCCATGGGAAACAGCTGAGCTGGTTTCTGCTACCTGGGGAGACAGACATGGGGTTCCCTCTGGCTGTCTTTGGCCCTGCTGTAAAGCAGCTGTGACCACCTGCACCCATCTCCTATTGGGCAGACTTTCTGCAAACACACAATGAATGATACACTTTCTCCTCATGCTCATTTCTAAGCTTGGAAATGAGTCCCTTCTCTTTAAATGGTGATTGACATAATCAGCAAGCTTCCCTTTCTCAGGGCACTTAGGCTGAGGCAGGAGGGTTGCAAGTTTGAGACCAGCCTAGACCCTGTCTCATGGTATTGTTCTTCAGATAAGAGCTAGAGGCATAGCTTTGTGCAGAAGCCCTGGGTTCCACGTCCCTGGTGTCACCCAAACAAAACTACATGTAGCCAATCAACAAAAAATAAACAAACAAAATAACGAACAAAAAATCAACTTGGGATTCCCTTGCACATACCTCTATCATTCAGCAGGAGGCATGGGTACCTTCAAACATTCCTGAACTGCATTTGCTTTGTACTTTTCATTGCTGGGGTAGAAGTTAATCTTGCAAAGAATTGTGCATGTCAAATTTTTCCATTGTTTATCTACTTTGCACACCTAAGGTAGCATCTAACCTGAAGGTCGACACCAAGTCATCCTTGCCCCCATTCTGACATTTTATAGAATAGAAACCCTACTGCATGTGCTTTTTCATGAGTGAATTATTTCATATCATCTGGGAGATGTTTCCATTACTTTGTGATGACACAGGAAAAATGTGTGGTATCCTAATGTTTCCATATACCCCCATTTCTTTCCTATTTTCATACAAATGGGGATTTCTCTTGTGTCTGGGCTGTACTTCCTTTCTGGTATGCAGTTTTTCTAAACAAGAACAGCTATGCACGTTCTTACACTTGTATTCTGGAAAATACGTGCATGCATTTCTAGGGGACTTAGATTTCATGGTGCAATTGTTAGATAGCTACACGTGACCAGTTATAGCTACTAGCTGCTTCTTCGTGTCACGAAAAATAGTTCTGAAAGGAGGTGATTTATGCATTCGTCAGCACCTGGCATTCCCAAGCATTGGATCCACAGACTTTTAATAGAGGTATGGTGGTATTATATTCTGCTTTTCATTCCATTTTCTTCATCGTGAGTTATGTTGAGAACATGCTGATATTTTCGTTGATGGTTTGGATTTCCTCATTTAAAACACTATGTCTGTCATTTTTCTTGACTGCTTGATTACAGGAATAGGGAAATGAATAAGCAGATAGAAAACTGAGACAGATACAGAGAGATGATAAATAGATACACAGATAAGATAGATACATAGAAATGAAATGTAGAAAGAAAATAATATAGGTAGATAGTATATAGAAATACAGGTCAGACAGAGAAAGAAAAAAAGAAAGGAGAGAGAAAGCAAAACAGATGGCTGGTACATAGAAATATAGGTAAGATAAATAGAAATATAGAGATATGAATGAATAAATGAATGAATGACAATCTTGAGTCCAACAATCTAATTCTTGACAACTATCCAATTACTAAAACAAAAAAAATTGCAGGACAGGACAAAGATACATAGAGAGAATGAAGTATGATAGCCAACATTTTTCTCATTTCTCATTTCAGACAGAGGAGGAGAGAGTTTCCAAAAAAAAATAATCAAGAATAATTTTCTCAGGCCTTCGGTCCCACTGCTCTCAGCCCAGAGGAAGAGGCTTCCCGGCCACCATCTGTCCAGCCACTCCCGGCCCAGAGGAAGGGGATTCCGGGCCACCATCCCTACGGCCGCTCCCGGCCCCTGCCCCACCTCTCCTAGCTCAGAGGAGGTGAGCCACGCGGGTGCCAACAGCACCCCCCTGCCCCCCCATTCCAAATGAGAAAACATGTAAAAAAGTCTCAAAACCAGACTTCCAGATCACCTACAGCAACCCCAAAGGGAAATGAGATGGAACACTCTGATACTCAACCACCTGGACCCACTGAACTGCCAACAAAAGGGGATCTGGAAAACATGAAATCAGAAATAATTTCTCAGATTACAGGAGAAATTGTGCCCCTAGTGCAAGACATGATTAATACATCTAGAGAGGAGCTGAGGAACATGATGGAATCCCAACACAGGAAACAAATGGAATCCATAAAACAGATGCAAATAGATTTCCAGGAAATGAAAAACTCCATTGAAAGTCTACACAGCAGAATGAGCCAATGTGAGGACAGAATTTCACATATAGAAGATAAGATTGCAATTAATGACCAGGAAAAGAAAAATTGCTTCAAAATTATAAGGGAACATGAGAAACCAATCCAGCAGCTGCTAGACGATGCAAAGAAGAATAACATAAGACTGATTGGAGTCAATGAAGAAACAGGAGAGAGTGGAGATGGCATAAAAAATCTCTTCACAGAAATAATGGCAGAAAACTTCCCAAGCAGGGGAAAAGAGCTTGACATACAGATAAGTGAGGCATATAGGACTCCAAATAGCCTTGAACAAAAAAATCTACACATAGGCATATAATTGTTAAGAATCCAGAAACTCAACAGAAGAACAAAGTTCTACAAGAAGTTAGAGAAAAGAAACAAATCACATACAAAGGAAAGCCCATCAGAATCACAGCAGACTTCTCAACACAAACCATCAAGGCAAGAAGAGCTTGGAGTGACATATTCTAAGCCCTAAAAGAAAACAGCCTCCAACCCAGATTGATGTACCCATCAAAACTATCTATCAAAATGGATGGAGAAATAAGATACTTTCATGACAAAGAGCACCTTAGGAACTTCAAGAATACCAAATCAGCACTCCAAAAAATTTTACACAATATCCTTGGAACAGACATTGAGGATCACAACCCCAGGAAGCAAAGCAGAATGAACCCATCAGGCATGACAAGAAATTAAATGTAAAGGGGGAGAACCCAACAAAAAGAAAAAGTCATGGAAATGACAAGTCAATATGTTTCAGTTATAACCATCAACGTTAATGGTCTCAATTCACCAGTCAAAAGAAATAGACTGGCAGAATGGGTCAAGAAGCAAAATCCAACAATATGCTGCATACAAGAAACACACTTAATTCAAAATGAAACTCATAGACTGAAAGTTAAAGGGTGGAAAACAATACTCCATGTGATGAGAACCCTAAAAAAAGCAGGAGTAGCTATCCTCTTGGCAGATCAAGTAGATTTCAAACCAACACTGATTAAAAGAGATGAAGGACACTACATCCTTGTAAAGGGAACAATACAACAGGAAGAGATAACGATCATAAATGTATATGCACATAACACTAGTGCACCCAACTATATAAAATAAATACTAGTGGACATGAAAAATCATGTAAGCACTAATACAAGAGTAGTGGGGGACCTGAATACCCCAAATAGATAGATCAACTAGTCAAAAAATAAGCAATGAAATGCTAGAACTCAATCAAATTCTTGAACAAATGAACTTAATAGATGTTTACATAGTGTTCCAAACCACAAAATCAGAATACACATTCTTTTCAGCTGCACATGGGTTGTTCTCAAGGCAAAATACTCAACCTGAGAACATGTTTAAGTAAGTGCAAAGGAATTGAAGTTATCCCCTGTATATTATCAGACCATAGTGCAATGAAATTGGAAATCAATACCAAAAGAAGCTGCAAAAATTTCATAAACACATGGAAATTGAACGACACACTTCTGAATAACCAATGGGTCATAGAGGAAATTAAAGAAGAAATCAGACAGCTCCTTCAATTAAATTACAATGACAGTACAACATATTGGAATGTATGGGACACAATGAAAGCAGTCTTATGAGGGAAATTCATAACAATGAATACACATATTAGGAAAACAGAAGGAGCCCAATCAAACAACCTGATGCTGCACCTCGAGCTTCTAGAAAAAGAAGAGCAGGACAACCCCAAAGCTCATACAAGGGAGGAAATTATAAAGATCAGAGAAGAAATCAATGCAATGGAGACTAAGAGAACAATACAAAAAAATCAATGAAGCCAAGATTTGGTTCTTGGAAAGAATCAACAAAGTTGACAAACCCTTAGGAAACCTTATCAGAAAAATGAAAGAAAAGGCCCAAATCCATGCAATTAGGAATGAAAAGGGTGAAATTACAACAGGCCCAGCAGAAATCCAGAGAATCATCAATACCTACTTCCAGAACCTATACGCCAATAAGATGGAAAACACAGAAGAAATGGACAGATTCCTAGATACATATGAATTACAAAAGTTGAATGAAGAAGAACTAAAAACTCTAAGAAACCCAATATCAACCAATGAAATTGAAAACGTAGTTAAACGCTTATCAACTAAGAAAAGCCCGGACCCTGACGGCTTCACTGCTGAATTCTACAAGACATTTAGAGAGGAAGTATTGACCCTACTGTTTAAACTCTTCAGGGAAATTGAAGAGGAAACAATACTCCCAAATTCATTCCTGGAAGCAAGCATCACCTTGATCCCTAAAGCAGAGAAAGACCCAACCGAAAAGGAGAACTATAGGCCAATCTCACTAATGAACATAGATGCAAAAATCCTTAATAAGATACTGGCAAATAGAATGCAGAAGATCATCAAGAAGATCATACACCCTGATCAAGTGGGATTCATCCCAGGGATGCAGGGATGGTTCAACATATGAAAATCAATCAATGTAATACACTATATCAATAGAGCCAAGGACAAAAACCATATGATTATCTCCATAGACACAGAAAATCATTTGACAAAATCCAACATGCATTTATCATCAAAACCCTACAAAAAATTGGAATAGATGGTCTCTACCTCAAACTGATAGAAGCCATCTATGAAAAACCAACAGCCAATATCAAACTAAATGGTCAAAAACTGAAATCCTTCACACTAAAATCAGGAACAAGACAAGGATGTCCACTATCACTACTCTTGTTCAATATAGTTTTGGAAACATTTGCCACAGCAATTAGACAAGAGAAAGAAATAAAAGGAAGAAAGATAGGAAATGAAGAAGTCAAATTGTCATTATTTGCAGATGACATGATACTCCATATAGAAGACCCCAAGAACTCCACCAAAAGTCTTCTAGACTTAATAACCAAATTCAGTCAACTAGCTGGTTACCAGGTCAACACACAAAAATCAATAGCTTTCCTCTACACAAATGACAGACTCACTGAGAGAGATATAGGGCAAATAATTACTTTCACAATAGCATTCAAAAAACTGAAATACCTAGGAATCAACTCAACGAAAAAATCAAAGACCTCTTCTCTGAAAACTATGGCACTCTGAAAAGGGAGATTGAAGATGATATCAGAAAATGGACAGATATCCCCTGCTCCTGGGTAGGAAGCATTAATTTAGTGAAAATGGCCATAATTCCAAAACTGCTATATAGATTCAATGCAATTCCAATTGAGATCCCAGCAGCATACTTCACGGACCTTGAGAAAACAATCCAAAAATTCATTTGGAAAAAGAAGAGACCCAGAATAGCAAAAGCCATTCTAGACATGGCAGGGGGTATCACAATGCCCAACCTGCAACTCTACTACACAACTACTGTGATAAAAACAGCATGGTACTGGCAAAGAAACAGACCTGAGGACCAGTGGAACAGATTACAAGATGCAGAAGCAACTCCAGACACACTCAGCCATCTCATCTTTGATAAAGGAGCCAAACACCTTCACTGAAGGAAAGATAGCCACTTTAATGAATGGTGCTGGACAAATTGGGTTTCAACTTGCCAAAGATTAAAACTAGACCTATATCTCTCACCATACACTAAACTAAAATCAAAATGGATTAAAGATCTAAATATTAAAATAGAAGCTCTGAACCAGTTGGAACAGAGGTTAGGTAGAACTCTTGAAGACATCGGTATAGGAAAAGATTTTATGAACAAAAACTCAGCTGCCCGTGAGCTAGCACAAACAATCAACAAGTGGGATCTGTTCTTATTAAAAAGCTTCTGCACAGCAAGAGAAACCACCAGCAGTGTAAAGAGACAACCCACAATGTGGGAAAAAATCTTCACCTGCTTTTCCTCAGACAAAGGTCTACTATCTCTAATCCATAAAGAACTTCAAAAGATCAGACCTCCCAAATTGGAAGACCCAATCCGAAAATGGGCATCTGAAATGAACAGACATTTCTCACACAAAGAAGTAGAAATAGCAAATAAATACATGAAAAAATGTTCAACATCACTGGTCATTCAAGAGATGCAAATGAAAACAACACTGAGATTCCACTTCACTCCAGAAAGAATGGCTGCTATCATGAAATCAACCAATAACAAATGCTGGTGGGGCTGTGGGGAAAGAGGAACCCTGCTCCACTGCTGGTGGGAGTGTAGACTGGTGCAACCACTGTGGAAATCAGTATGGAGATACCTCAATGAACTAGGACTGGAAGTCCCATTTGACCCCACTATTCACCTGCTGGGGATCTTCCCCAAAAAATTTAAAGAATCATACCACAGTGATATATGTGTGCCCATGTTCATAGCAGCACAGTTTGTGATAGCTAAAACTTGGAAACAGCCCAAATGCCCGTCATCTGGAGACTGGATAAAGAAAATGTGGTTTTTTTATAAAATGGAGTACTACTCAGCCATAAAAAATGAGAAATTAGAGACATTTATATCTAAATGGATGCACATTGAGGCGATACTCTTAAGGGAAATAAATAGGACACACATGTATAAATACTGAATAGTTTCTCTGGTGTGAGAAACTGAAAGTGTAAATAAGGACTAAAATGTATAATAGGTAATGTGAAATAGGAAGAAAGGGGGCAAAGGGGAAGGAAGTGGTAGGGCTAGGGGAAAGGATAGAAGGGAATGGGATTGATATGAGAAAATGGAAAAATAGGAACAAAATCTTTGTAAATAGGGAGGAATGGAGGGGTTGAAGGGAGGGCTGGGCAAGGGTGAAAAATAAGAACCAAGAGAGTCTATGTAAAGGTGCAAATTTCCAATGATGAATGTCATTATATTGTATACCTAAAATGTACCAATGATGAGAATGAATAATCGATAATGTAAAATAGGAAGAAAAGGTCCAAAGGGGTAGGAGTAGTGGGAGGGGTAGGGGAATGGAAAGAAGGGAGAGGAAAAATGATGAGAAAGGGAAAAAATGGAAATAAAGTCTTTGTAAATAGGGAAGGGTGGAGGGTGTGAAGGGAGGGCTAGGAATGGGGAAAAAATAAGAACCAAGATGCATTATGTAAAGGTACAATTCCCGATGAGAAATGTAATTGCGTTGCATACCTAAAACGTACCAATAAAAGAATATAAGAAAAAAAAAAGAGTAATTTTCTCAGCACCAGTCCTGGAGGTTTGATTTTTCAGATGAAAGATTTCTGATACACCAGAGTTAGGATTTTTATTAGAAAGCAGAAATTAATATTATAAAATTTTCATGAGCAATGATCCAGATGATTATATATTTTTTTCCTATTCCATTGTATGGAGAAGTATATTCAGGATTCTCAAATGTTACATTGCACTAACTTGTCTTCAACAAATCTTTCCAAAACAGAATGCATTATTCCCTTTATATCCCACTGGTTTTCAGTGTGCCAATGTATAAAACCTGTGTTTATGTCCATGGGACAAAGTTTACATAGAAAATTGCACATTTTGTATAAGGTAACACATCTAAAAACATTTTCTCTTTATCTGTATTCTTCACAAATATTTAGGTTATTTTTTCCCTAAAATTATTGAATGATTTCATTGTTGCATTCATTGTGTTTGAAGTTAGTCCTGTGGAAGTATAAAAATAGTGAATAATTTAAACATTAATTAAAGGTATTGAGATTCTATTTATCCATTACAAGTTTTTGGAATTTTGCAAAATACTGTGTTCCTGTCATTGGAATGTCTGAATAAACTAAATTAAATTTGCAAAATTTTGCCGATAGAATCACTGTGATGCAATATTGCCAGTAGGATTTCTCATTGTACTGACAGATTCATCTTTATTTTATCCTAGTAGAGCCACGTGTGAAGTTTATAAATCACATTGCTGTTTGCAAGAAAATATTTTTTGGGAGCTGTTCAATTTCTCTATTATCCATATGTGCTGTTTTATTTTTTAATGTATTGATATCTATTCTGAAGTAAATATGCATTACTCCCTTCACCATCTTCACTTTAAATTTTCCAGGTTTTTTGCACAAATATTTTAGAGGTAACTTATAACTGCTTTTCAGATTTTCTCTTCTGTTTCTCGTATATGGGAGCAGCATCTGAATATTTCAACATATTTAATTGGGGTTCACACTTCCTGGGACACATGGTGTATATTTTCACTCTGTTTAATTAGACTTCACATTTACTTTGACACCTTGTGATTTTATTATGAGAGAGTTCAATCCTTTGGGATATTTTTTTTCCTAATTTGTATTGTGATTTCTCCTTTGACTATTAAGTTAGACGGAAATGTGCTAAATTTTCAAAGAATTGCATATTCTGTTCTGATTGTCTTTATTCTTTTTATTGTATCGGTGTAGGTTTGCAGTACATAATCATACCATTCCCCGTATGGAGTTAGTGCAACTGCAGAACACATCTTAATTTTTTCAGACCTTTTTGATGTCCAACAGTTTTACTGAGAGGAAAGAACAGTCGCTGAAATTCAGCACTTTGAGAATTGCTTAGATTTGAATTTTGTCCCAACCTATATTGTGAAATCAGTTGGAGGTTCCATGAATTCTTTTAAAAAAATAAATTCTCCACACTTTCACTCCAATTTAATCAATTTTTAAAAATCCTATTGGTGAAATGTCATTATCATTACTGGTATTTTTTTGCCTGAATTTATATCAAGCTTTAAAATTGCCTTGCCTGAATTTATGGCAGTTTCTGTGATCTGTATATTAAAATCACTGGCTCTTGATGATTATTTCTGTTTTTGCTCTATTTCTACTAATTTCATTTTTGATATTTTGTCATTTTTGTACATATAAGTTGAAATTTTAAGCTCCTGGTAGATCTCTCTCTCTCTCTCTCTCTCTCTCTCTCTCTCTCTCTCTCTCGCTCTCTCTCTATCTCCATCTCTTTTTTGCTTGTTTGTTTTTAATTTTTGGTTTTGAGATCAAGTCTGGCTAAGAAACTACATTGCTCCTTTTGGGCTTGAAATTGCCATTTTCCTGCATCAGCCTCCCGGCATATTGGGATCGCAGGTATGTACACTTTCTCATATTGTTCTTATAGCTATGCTTCCACATTTACCTAAAAATGAATATTAGGATAATTGTAGCAACTTGCCTTCATTAAAGTTTCCATGTTATATTTTTCTAAAAATATATATAAAATACTCCATTACCCATATATTTCAGAAACTTTCAGAGTAGCCAACATATAACAGATTATTTTCTTGTTATCTAGTCTGAAATATTTGTAATAGGACATAGGACACCTAGGCCATTATTATGACTAGTGTTTAGATTCCCCCAAAGCCTCCTCCTGCTTTTTCTAGGTAGATGAATCTAGAGTGTGTGATTGATTCATGGTGGGGCTAGGTGCAAGGGAACTAGGATTAGGGGTGTGAGTGCTGCCCACCCTAAGTAGTCTGCATAAGATAAAAGGGGCAGAAAGATGCCGTTAAGGCCCCTTGCAGCTTTTGTTACCTTGTTCCTGCCATGTTGTTTCTCCTCTGCGATGCCTGTTTGCCATCCCTGCCTTGGAGCCAGCTGATTATGGATCGAAACCTCTATGAACTGTGAGCTAAATAAACTGTTTCCCCTTTAAATCTGAGGGGTTGAGTATTTTCCTTCAGCAATGAAAGTAACTAAGACAACCATTGACAACCAGTTGTGGTTCATGTCATTATTAATGTATTGAACTGAATAATTACATTATTTTTCTCTTTTCTTCCTTTTTCTGCTTTTGATCAACAATTTTCACTTTTTAAATACTAATATCAATGCTTTTAAAAACACCTATTAGCTTGATGTATAGGATTTTAAACATTTTAATTAGGTATTCTTGTGATTAACACTTGCCTTCCATTAATTTTGAAGTGAATACAATTATTAATTTCTCCCATTTTCTTGATCTTGCATAGATTGAAAGCATTTCATCTTAATGCTTTTCAGTTTATAGTATACTACCATTTTCACTACTTTAAAATGTGAAGTTCAGGGCTGGAGATTTAGCTCAGTGGTTCCGGCGCCTGCCTCAAAAGCGCAAGGACTGGAGTTTGATCCCCGGTACCAAAAAAAAAAAAATGTGAAGTTCAGTCGCTTTTTAGTATATTTACAATTTCATCAGCCAGTCCTGCTGTTCACTTCCAAAACAAATCACCATGTGTCCATCCTGATTTACTTCTTCCTAGCCCACAACAACCAGCGAGCCGCTTTATGTCTACAAATTTGCCCCATCTGGACATTTGATATAAACATAGCCATGCACAGTGTGGCCTTCTTTTCTTCTCTAGTTGTTAGGGTTTAGATCTAAACTGTCCCCTCAAATCTTATGTATTTGGAACATGATTAAATCATGGGGTGCTGGGCTCACAGGTGGATCCATCCATGGATGAGCTCATGGCTGTTTGCTCACTCAGGAGGTGGGACCTAGTTGGAAGTGGTCACTGGGTGTGACCTGGAAGGGTAGGTTCTTGTCCCCAGCTCCTCCCTTCTCTCTCTATTTCCTGGCTGCTATGATGTGAGCATCTTTCCTCCTCCTCACCTGTCCACCATGATGTTCCTGCCTTGGAGCAGCCGACCATGGACTGAACCCTCTGAGACCATGAGAACAATGACTCTCGGTCTCTCTCTTCTCTCTCTCTCTCCTCTCTCTCTCTCTCTGCTTCCTGGCCACCATGGTGTGAGCATCTTTCCTCCCCAATGCCTGTCTGCCAAGATGTTCCTCCCCTGGAGCAGTCAACCATAAAGCAAAAATCTTTGAGGCAAAATAAATATTTCCTTTTTGTAGGTTGTGGATATCAGGTATTTTTTCCAGTGATGGGAATGTAACTAAGACACTTAGCATGATACTTTCAAGATTTATCCAAGTTGTAAGATTGACCAGTATCTTTTACCCGGTATACCTGATTCATATGTCATTACCTACATAGAACTCCTCTTGTTCATTAGTCGTTCCATTGGTTGATACTTGGGTTGTTTCTGCTCTGTGTCTCCCATGAATAATGTTGCTACAAAAATGTGAGTATTGATTATTGAACAGAAATATTGTTCTTGGTGTGGAGTGGTCAACCATATGGAAACTATATGTATGAAATTTTTGTGAATTTTGCAGATTAAATGTCATAAATGGATGATTCTAAAGTACTAGGTATGACTCTCTATTCAGAGCACACCAGTATCCAATTTAAACAGATGTTTCATTCAAAGAACAAAAATGTTTCATACCACCCTCCAAATAAACTTATCCAATGTGCCTCCCTTTACAAATACATAGATTTATATTTTTCAACTTCCTCTATGACACACATACACACATACAAATATTCTGAAAAAAATTTTCCTATAAATGTAATAGCATTGGTTTCATAAATGATGTTTTTATTATAGTAAATTCTTGGTTTGCAAGCATAATTCATTCCAGAAACACTTGCAATCCAAAGCACTTGTATATCAAAGCAAATTTCTACATAAGAAATAATAGAAACTTAGATGACTCATTCCACAAATTCCCAATGATGAATGTGACCATAATGTATACCCAAAATGTACCAATAAAGTTAATTAAAAATAAATAAATAATAAAACAAGAATTGGAACAAAAAAGGATTAGAATATTGTAATAACATACAAAATAATAAATGAAATACAAAAATATAAAGAAAAATAAACAAAGTAACCTGCATCTACCTTTGAAAACCTTCGTGGTTGGTGTGAGGGAGACAAGAGGGAGGAGGGCTATTGTGTAGAATGACTTTCAGCGTCACTATCAGAATCACTGCTATCTATTGCCCCAATGCAATCTTTTACTTTTCATGCAACTTTAGCAAAGAACCTATCATACGACACTTACTTCTGCCTTCTTTTGAGGATTTTGTGAAACCGTGACACTGCATTACTGTTAAATAGATTCCTTGCTTGAACTGCTATGGCCTCACTCAAGTGATACTTTCTATGAAATTTTGCAGTCTCCCAGCTTTTACACATCTCTCTAACCTCATTTGAAGGGAGAGATTCCTCTGCTCTATTTCTCCTCCTCCTCTGCAGATGAGAGATCTGCTCCACAACCTCCTGCTGTTGAAAGATGGTCATCCACAATCTCGGGGGTGGGGGAGCCATTGGCTCAGTTGTGATCATGTGACTTTCAGGTATCACGTACTACTTACATTGCAAGACACTGCTCATTTATGAAGTTAACATTTCTTAGAAATCACGACTCTTCTTGTGGAACATTCACAGAGCAAGTTACTTGCAATTCAAGGTTTGAATGTGTACTTAAGCAACTGCACTCATGCTTATAATTCCCCCTCCCCATTTCTTTTATGCAAATCATTGACTCAGATTTCTAAGAAATAAATCATTAGCCAAGCATAGTGGTGTGCACCTGTAATACCAGCACACCAGGAGACTGAGGCACAGAAATTACAAGTTTGAGCCCAGACTGGGCAACTTGGTACAGAGGCTCAGTATGAAGAAGAAAAAAAAAAAAAAAAGCAACGCACTAGCACTGCAGCTCAATGGGAAAGCCCTGAGTTCGATTCCTGCTACTACAAAATGAATAAATTTTTCCAAGGTGGTCGTTTCATATTTTCCAAGAACTTACCGACATTCAAATGCTTGCCATTTAAGTCTTGGGGAAATGTGCTAGTCAGTGATGAATGTGACATGGTTTTTATTTGCACACATGCCAAGCTTAATGTCATGAATTAATGCACTGAGGAACTAGCCACATTGGCAACCAGTATATGAGAAATAGACTCCAGTACGTCACTTCCTTTATTTAAGTATTTTACTAGGTGGTGCTTTGTTTTATTTAAAAAGATGACCCATCAGTAATTAAACAGAACGTGTACAAGTCACCCTTTCTCAACCTCAATAATCACCATCATCATTAAATATAATTAATCAGATGCAGAGATTAGGAACAACCATAATTGCCCCTGAAATAACCTGACCCCATCTTAAATACAGGCCTATTATCCACTCATTACCCTGTAATAATTAATTTCCAAATTCCCACAGAGTAACAGCAAAATAAAAACAAACTACAAATGATATCAACTCTCTCTTGGATCTTTCTCTTGTCCTATGAAGGCCAGCATGGTCTTGGGCTCCTAGGCTTGGTCTCTTTTATCTTCCTGTCTCTTTAAAGCTCCTCTGGGTATGTTCCCTCCATCCGAAACTGTGCAGGATTCTTCGAACACCCAACCCCTTTCTCCTGCATCATTGTCATTATTTTATTATTATTATTAATGTTGTTGCTGGAGTTGTCCTCAGAGAGTTTCCTCTTTTCTGGTGCAACTGCAAAGCCCTACAACTGCCTCTTACTTTTGAAATGCCTCCCACCTCAGCCTTTTGGAAAACATATCTGACTTCTTTCTAGCTTTTTCATTGGGACAGTCACTTCTTTTCTTTTTAATTTAATTTTTAAAATTTTTTCTATTCACATTTGCAGTACATAGTGATTACAGTTATTGTAGGGAGTTGATGATAGTGCATAACATATCTTAATTCCTTTTTTCATTCCTTTCTGTTCCTCCCCCTCCCATTGTCCCCATGGCTTGGTTCCCTTCCCCTCTGAGAAAGCTCCTATCTCCCTACTTCCTATTATCTCTCTTTCATTTTGCTCTTCACATTATTTATGTTTTGGGATTGCAAAAACATGCAATATGTAACACCCTATGTCTGAGTATTTTACTGAGGATTATGGGCTCAAACTGCATCCATTTTTCTACAAATGGCTCAAGTTTATCTTTCTTTAGGGCAGAGTAGTACTCCATCATGTATAAATACCACTTTCCTTATCCATTCATCTGTTGATGGACACACAGGCCACTTCCAAGCTTTAGCTATTATGAGCTGTTCTGCTATAAACTTGGGTGTATGTGCATGGATCACGGTCATGTGATGTCTTTAACACTTTCCTTTACCCCCATCAATTCTTTCTCCATCCAAAACACTTTTGTACCTTTCATACCACAATAGTAATCTGAAAGCTCCTTCCAAAACAAAAATTTCAGAGCCATTTACCTTTGCACTCCAGCTGCTTGTATTATTGCTGTATAGGAAACAGATACTGAATGTTTCTGAGTAAAACAGTCTCAGATAGCCCAGTTGCACCTATAAAATCCTCTTCTGGTGTAGCTATGAAGGATTAACCATTTCACACTGCAGGAAGGAATACTTCATCACACATTAAAGAAAAGGAAGAACTCACAGTTCTCTTGGAAGGAGCAGAACGTATCAGCGAGGCTTTGCATGATGAGGATTTTGCATGCATCCAAAGAATCCTTCCCAGAAACTGAGAGGAGTCGCCAACTTACAGCTACGGCTGAGTCTCAAGTCTCATAAAGTTGGCAAACCTTCAGCTCCACGGAGCCTATCTGTGCCTTTTCACTCTTCTGATTTGAACGTGTATTTCCACAGAAAGATGTTTGATTATCTACTGCAGGCTTCCCATGTAGTCCAGTAGATTTCTGGCCGATTTGACTCCCAAACAGTCAAACTCCTTAGGATGAAAGTATCCATCATATGGAATCACATGACCCCTACTCACCCAGTCCTTGGAGGCACCAAAGTTAGTGCCTGGCTTAGCTTTGTCTGTTATATAACACCCACTTCAATTTCTGATTACAGTGGACCCTCGAGTTACAACCAGCCTGAAATATAAACAACTTGGGTTACGACTCAGTTTTAGTTTTAACTTATGACCAAAGTCTTGAGCTACAACTCGAGTGCCAGCCTCTTGTACTCCCAGATGGTTTCAGATGCAGATTGAACCCTAAAGAGCTCTGGAAGGAACAGGACAGCATCCTCTCCCGTGTGGGGTTCACGCAGAAATCCTGGGCCAGGGTCTCTCTCAGGACCCTGAGCTCTGCCTATGTACAGGAGAGAGACTGAAGGCTGTGGAGAGGAGCTGAGCCTCCACTGACCAACTTGAGTTACAACCAGCCTTTGAGAATGGATTGAGTTCATAAGTCAAGGGTTCAGTGTACTTACATGATTTTTCCCTTGTTTCTCCAAGCCATGATTAGGATCACGGTTTCTGTCTCACTTGCATAGCCTCAACTATCATTAGAAGCTGTGAGTGCTATTGTGGCTTTGTTCCAACAACTGCGTGGGCTCATGAGAGAGAATTATTCTCCCACATTTCAGGAGATTTGAAATCAAAATTCAAGGTGTTGGCAGCACAGTGCTTGCTGTGAGCTCTCTGGGGGAAGGGAGACTCTCCTGCCTCTGCCACCTCCTGGGGCTCTAGGAGTCCATTGGCTGTGGCCTCATTGCTCCAATCTCTCCCTCCATCTTCACACGATTTCTTCTCTGTGTCTCCTCTTCTATCCCTCAGAAGGAAACTGCCACCAGAATTAGGTCCACCTTGATCCATGCTGGTCTCTTCTCCAATATTTAACTAATTCCATCTACAGAGACCCTGTTTCCAAATGAGGTCCCATTCCAGATTCTGGGGTCAGGGCATGGACACGTTTTTGGGGGGGTCACCATCCAATCCACTTCTATTGTACCTAGCTCCATTTATGGGCTCCAAGGGAGACCCTCCTGCTTCTTCCACCTCCTGGGGCTTCAGCATGCCTTGGGCTGTGGCCCCATCACTCCGGTCTCTGCCTCTGTCATTGCCATGTGTATATGACCTCACACGACCTTCCCTCCCTGTGCATGTATCTCTCCATTTGTTTTGCTGCTAGATCACCATTCATATAGGATCTGGATCCCACCATATATGACCTCAGCTTGCCTCGGATCTCAATCAGGACTGCAAAAACCTCACAGACAGACCTCATGCCTGACACTTCTACATCCACAGATTCAACCAAAGATCTAAAATATTTTTAATTGTGTCTGTACTGAGCAGATATAGACTTTTCATCCTTGTCATTATTTTCCAAACAACCTAATAGAACCAGCATTTGACCTGCATGTCCTTTGTATTTTATAACCATCTAGAGATAACATAAAATACATGGGAAGATAGGTGCAGTTCCTCTTCTCAGTGCACCATCTTGCAGGAAGGAGGTATTTGCAGATTTAAATATCCACAGGGATGCCTAGAACCTACACTTCATGGAAACCAATGACCCATTGTGTTGCCAATTGAGATCACATTCACAAGTATTAGGGCTGGGAAAGAAACAAATATTTTTCCTGGGTTAAAATTACAGTCACATCCAATCACTGGCCTCTAGGTCACCAATTCTCCCTTCTCTAAACTCAACCTTATTGCATATGCTCAAGAATTATCTTTTTTAAAAGTCATTAATACACCTTAATATTTTAAGTTTGTCTCAACCAGGTCGTATGGAATATCAATGCCCACTCTTGACTATAAAGTTCCTTCAATTCAGGTCACTTGATGTCATAATTTTACACTCTAGTCTTTCATTCTCCAACTACATCAGTACCTCATTATTCTCCAAATCGTCATCCCTGCTTTCTCTCTACCATGCTTACCACCCCTTCTCTACAATTTTCTCGATAGAAAACTCATGATTCAAATGCAGATGGCCCTGGATTTACAGTGGGCTTTTGTCAAGATAAACCCACTGAATATCGAAAAGAATGGTCCAAAATACACTGAACTTCTTTAATCCACCGAACACCAAAGCACAGCGACCCAACACATTGGAGGGAGCGCATTTTTCTCACCTTTGGATCTGTGACTGATTTGCCCTTACAACTCAAGCTGCAGACCAACATGTGCAAGACAGGAGCACAGCCTGGGAAAAGACGAGAATTCACCAAAGGAGGTGCTTTTCTCTACTGAATGAATTCCATATTCTCGACATCATAGAGTCAAAAAAAAATCACAAATCAAACCATCATCTGTTTGGGATCATCTCTATTTCTCTATGATCACAACTTCTACTCCATTTATTTACTAAGATGTTTTACTCCATCTTAACTCCTCGACTGCAGCTTTCTACCCATGGCAGTACTTATTTTAGCACTTCCTTCTCAGAGAAAGGAAACATTGCTCGTGATCCAATACCATGTTCCAGACATGAGTAGCGATCCTTTCTGCTTAATTTCTGGGTTAATTTTTATGAATTCATCTCAGAGGCAAGCTGCTCTCCTGTCTTAAAAGACAAAGAAAGTGACCCTCTCATAAATGAGTGTGCTCAGGTTTGCATGTCTAGAATTCGGTGAATGCATTGTTTATTTCAAATGGCTTCTTTTTCTGCCAACCCCGTGCAGCCCCGCCCCAAAGCTGAGGTTACCGAGGAGGTCCCCTTCGCATTAAAATATCATCCTACTGATGTGTACATTCCTCCCGTTAATTAGGGCTTTAGAACTTCCCCACATGGAAACGCACACAGCTCAGAAACATTTCCCTGAGTGTCACTTCCTGTGTGGATGGAATCGCTCGTCTGCGCTCGGATTCAAACAGTGGTTTAGAGAATTCCGAGTGTGATGTCAGTTTGTGGCTAATATCCCCTCTGAAAGCCTTCTGGGCTCCTTCATTTGGTCAAAGACGGCCCATTCACATGCATAAAATTTCAACCACCATGCTGATTTACAAAGCTAACTTCCGGTTGTGTTGCAAGCAGCTACCTTGATTTGAGGAGGGCATCAAGTACCCAACACTTCCCAGAAAAATCAGAAAGGATCCTGAAGATTACAGCTGAGAAAGAAGTTGTGAAGACAACGCTTACATCCAGACACTGATTAATAAGGATAGGTTGGCTTCATCAAGGCATTTCCACTCGGGAGAGTTTTTAATGTTTATTACACACCAATTGAAAGACCGTGCCTCTCACCCAAGTTCTGGCTGGCATGCTAACACCTTTGCAGAGATAAAATTTGACATCTGACTAAAGTTTATGTCCTTGATCTTACTTTAAACTTTGAGACACACTGAATTTTATTTAATTTGCATTGGAAGCTGGTGTAGAGACACCGCGGGTATTTTTTGTTGAGTGCCTGAATTGCCTAAGTTGGTATGGACTTTCGTTTTCATTTCACTAAGGACGTTATTGTATATTATCACATGAAATACTTCATAACAGCTGAATTAGGCACAATTAAGCATCCTGAATCATGTTCTATGCTTAAGTAGGTACTTAGTGTGCATAAATACAGTTGAGTATATGCACTCTATGAAATGGGCTGCGTATATCAACAGTTGATCTGAAATTTTTTTCCCTCAAAGATTTTTATCATTACCTGAAATATAAATAAAGAGAAAAATTAAAGATAGATAATAGAAAACAGGGAGACAGTTATCTTGCCAAAGGAAAGGGAACTGAGACATGGGGAAAGGACAGGGAGAAAGGAAGGAGAAAAGGCACATAAAACAATTTAAGATGTCTTTTGTATCTGTCCCAACTTCCCTCACGGAGTATGATGAGTACATCCTCCAAATATGGATTCATAAAAACAAACATGAAAAGATTTAAATACAATAGAAAACTTCCCCATGGATGAACATATTTTGCATTTTGTGGTATATTTCCAGAGGCACTATTTTATTCCAAGAATTCACCCAACATGTCATGTGTTGGTACTGACTCATTTCTTAATTTTAGTTTATATTAAAAATACTAATGGCTAACCATCACGTGGCCCCCGCTGGGTCTGGTACAATGTTTTAGTGCTTCGCACCCGGGCATCTGTTTCCTTCGTACCAAATGTGGACAAGAGCAGTCGCTCATTTCATCTATTTGTATGGATTCAGCTTGACGCGACTGGAGCCATCTTGAATGGTAACCACCACAATTCCCCCAGAGTAGGCAAAGCCAGATTTTTAATTTTTTGCATAGTTTCTCAGCAAACTATACCTAGATAAAAATTTGATGGTGGGGCTGGGGATTTAGCTCAGTGGTTCCACCTCCTGTCTCCCGAGCACAAGGTCTTGAGTTTGATCCCTGGCACACACACAAAAAAAATTGATGGTGATACATGGAGCTGTACAGGCATCCACTCACCCAAGGTATGTGCCTGACTCTCTGATATTCGCTTAAGTTAAATCGGGGTCCTACAGCTTGGATGAATTCACCCATCTTCCCCTACTTCCCCTCCCTTCTGACCCAAATTCTGGGGGTTCCAAGTCATCATCCTGCCTCTCAGAACCATGCCTGTTGTATCACTGCATCTTCGAAGAACTGACAGTGGGTTATTTCCCCCGTCTTCAGTACTGCCATAGAATTAACCAATCTGAATTTTTCTACCTACGGGTGTTCCCTTCATGTAACATGATTCCATGCATTGTTTCATGGTATTACATCTCAGTGATTTTAGGTGTGAATGTGTTTTTTCCTAGACTATGCTCTGGCTTTCAATCAACAGATTACTATCTTCTTTTATGACATTTTCAGTTCTTCTTGGAGCTCACTTTTGCAAAGTAGCAGTAGTTGATTTATTGGATTTTTTCTACCTTTACCTCCTTTTCCAGTCTTCATATCAAGAAGACCCTTTTACTCTCAACTCATGTTGAATTCTTTGGTCATTTCCTCAGCTACTTCTATCAATCTTTCTTATGTAATTTTTCAGTTGTATGCATTGCAATTTTGTCACACCCACTGTTATTTTCTATTTTAGAATTTATGTTTTGATTTTGGCCTGTTTTGATTATTCACGAGGCTAGACAATGTCATATATTCATTACAACACGTTCCCATTGTTGTTTCTTATTACTTCCTTATTAGCAGACTTTATGTTTAGCATTTTTTTGCTGAAAAATTATAGAAGTTCCTTGTGTAAGAGAAAACCAATGTCACACGTGTTGATGTGATCGTCAGCACAACATTGATGT
This sequence comes from Heterocephalus glaber, assembly GCF_053883595.1. Lineage (NCBI taxonomy): Eukaryota > Metazoa > Chordata > Mammalia > Rodentia > Bathyergidae > Heterocephalus > Heterocephalus glaber. Next base: position 5,094,645 of record NW_028258189.1, read on the forward strand.
GTATCGTTTTATTTTGTGATGAGAACATTTTTCCCCTGAGAGCAATGATGACGAAACTGTAGAAATGACCCTCCCTCAGCTCTGCTTGGGGAGGTGTAGCTAACAGCGTTTGAAACTGCTTCCTCCACTATTAATCGATTAAACAGCTTCCAGAGTAGATGACAGAGGTGACAGATTTCGTCTCTTGGTTTCTCTTTCAGGAAGACCTTGTGAGTATCAAGAAATACTCAACCAATGACCAAATTTTGAGCATTCAATGGAAGAGTTTTTTGGAGTGGTGAGGGATTAAATATTCGGAACTGGGGATGCATGAGGTACTGCTTATTTCACTGCCACCCAAGTGATTAATGCTTCTCTTGTCTTCTTCTCCCATGTTTATTTAGCATCTTACCCTCTCCTTCTGTGATAAATTCTGGGAACTTAACCGATCCCTTCTAGAACACTGAGATGGACGATAATTACTAGTGAATGTGCTAGTTTCAAGACAGGAATTTACTTACAAGGTTAAGCACTTGTGTCCATGAGGAAAAAGTTGCTGACCCTACCATCCTTCCAAGTTGTTTGTTTCAGATAAAGCCTTCCAGAGAAAACCACAGAGAACTATTTTAAACCAACAAAAGCCACCCACCCCCATGCCACATGACCTAGCCTAAGCTTGGTTCATTGTAATCTTGCCATAATGCTAAATTCTCTGCAGACTTTGTTGGGCACCACCTTTGAATATACAATGGATGAAAAGCCATGATCTTGAACTGTACACACCCAGAAGTATATCTTTCCAATATGCATTTTTCCAATATGAATATTACAATATTTTCCAATATGAATTTTTCTTCTATACAGACCATTCCTTTGGTAGTTATCATAATTGCTTTCTGTCTTTACATCATATCACAAGTCTTTCTTCACTCTTACCTCCTCATCTTGCTTGTTGGCTTTTCACGTAACACAAGGTGAAGAAATCATGTCTATTCCTTTGTGTTCACTTCCAGAAACCTTACACGTGACCATGGCCAGGTCTTTCCCAGGGCAGGGCAGGAAGGTGGCTGTGTATTTCCTGATATTCCCAGGTCACCCTGAAAAGGAAACCAATAGATGATGGAAAATGAACAAGGCGGGTTCCAAGAAGGAGGTCTCAGTTGTCCTGCTCTACAAGAAAGTGTTTAAATATTGGAAGAGCCACATATTTACAGAGGCACAAATCATAAGTCAAGTTATGGAACCAGCATAGGTGACTATCAACAGAAGAATGGGTAAAGAAAATGTGGTATGGAGTATTATTCAGCCGAAAAGAAGGATGAAATCCTGTCATTTGCAGGAAAATGTATGGAAGTGGAGATGATTCATTATGCTCAGATGTTCTGTGAAATAAGCTATTCTTAAGGACATGTGTTGCTTGATTTCCTAATATGCAGAATCTAGAAAAATAGAAAAAAGAGATGACTCGAAAGTAGAAAGACTATTATAAAAGGGAAAAAACAGGGAAAGGAGAAGAAGGAAGAGTAAGGGTGAGAAATGTGGGATGGATACGATCAAGTACTTTATAGCGTGTATGAGTATTCCACCACAAGATTCAATAAAGAATGGTTACTTGCAGATATTTCCTATGAAAGAGCTCAAGATTTCACAGGCATTCCAGGAAAGAATGAGCACTTAAATCCACCAGACTCAATTTACTGTGATACAGAATGATCATCACATGAGTTTTTTTCGAGCATGGATCCTCACTTGCAATTGCTGTGTATTGCTTCTAACACACCTGTGTTGGAAGGATGTGTACCCAAAAACAGGTGAAGTGGGGGATGAATCCCAGCCAATTATTTAGCAAGGATCACCCATATCTTTCTTCTCCATTCGAGTTTCTAAAGCCAAATGAGGCTGGAGCTAGGACGACTGAAAAATCTTTCATTGAATAAGTGGCTTGATTGATGTAATCAGCTAGGACTTGATGGTTTGCCATCACCTCAATATGATCGGAAATGCAAAAGGGTCTCTCTGCTATTTCCTGAAAAGAAAGAGATGGATAAATAAAGAGAAAGAGGAGGAAGGGGGAGAATTATGGTAGCATCTTTTACATTGTTCAAGTCTATACTAGTCAACTTTCTTGTCTCTGAAGTGCAATACATGGCGCCCACAAATTGGAAAAGAAAAAAGGAGAGGTTTATTTAGCTCACAGTTTCAGTGAGTTCAGTCCATGGTTGGTGGCTCCAGTGGTCTCAGAGGGTTCAGTCCATGGTTGGCGGCTCCAGTGGTCTCAGAGGGTTCAGTCCATGGTCGGCTGCTCCAGTGGTCTCAGGGGGTTCAGTCCATGGTTGGCGGCTCCAGTGGTCTCAGGGGGTTCAGTCCATGGTCGGCTGCTCCAGTGGTCTCAGGGGGTTCAGTCTATGGTCAGCTGCTCCAATGGTCTCAGGGGGTTCAGTCCATGGTTGGCGGCTCCAGTGGTCTCAGAGGGTTCAGTCCATGGTCGGCGGCTCCAGTGGTCTCAGAGGGTTCAGTCCATGGTCGGCTGCTCCAGTGGTCTCAGGGGGTTCAGTCTATGGTCAGCTGCTCCAATGGTCTCAGGGGGTTCAGTCCATGGTTGGCGGCTCCAGTGGTCTCAGAGGGTTCAGTCCATGGTCGGCGGCTCCAGTGATCTCAGAGGGTTCAGTCCATGGTCAGCTGCTCCAGTGGTCTCAGAGGGTTCAGTCCATGGTCAGCTGCTCCAGTGGTCTCAGAGGGTTCAGTCCATGGTCAGCTGCTCCAGTGATCTCAGAGTGTTCAGTCTATGGTCAGCTGCTCCAATGGTCTCAGGGGGTTCAGTCCATGGTCGGCTGCTCCAGTGGTCTCAGAGGGTTCAGTCCATGGTTGGCTGCTCCAATGGTCTCACAGGCTTCAGTCCATGGTTGGCTGCTCCAATGGTCTCAGAGGGTTCAGTCCATGGTCAGCTGCTCCAAGGCAGGAACAGCATAGTGGAAGGCCATGGTGGAGGAAAGATGCTCACCTCATGAAGCCAAGAATTAAGAGAGAAAGGGGGAGCCAGGAATAAGAATACACACTTTGAGGTCACGCCCACAGTGCCCCACTTTCTCCAACTGGCCTCTACCCCTTAACACCACATTCAGCTAGGAATTCAGTAATGAATGAGTCCACTGATGAGCATGGCACCCCCATCATCCTGTCACCTCCCCAAACTACCACTTCTCACCATCTGAGACTTTTGGGTCCTTTCAAGTCTAAGCCACAACAACATCTAATTTGGTTACTGAGTAGTTGCATGTATCCAACATTCTCTGTGCTCCAACTCTGTGACATGCTGACTTCCACATAGTTGGTACAAACACAACAGTAATCTACAGATGTACAAAAATAATGTAGGCAATGCTACAAAACAAGACACTTCTGCTTATTTCCTATACCTATTTCATCTCCATCTGTCACAAGTACTGCTAGGTTAACGGAGGAAACACCTTTAAACCATTGGGAAACTCCCCTGGGAAACTTTCTTGAGGATTGCTACTTTTAAGAGCTTTGTAAATATTAGTTCTTCCTCCCTCCTCCCCAGTACAGGGGATTGAACTCAGGACCTTGCCTTTTTGAGGCAGGTGTGGTGCTACTGAGCTAAATCCCCTGCCCTGTAAATATTAGTTCTTTTTAATTCATCATTGCCAACTAACAAGGTAGTCATAATTATTACCATCAATATTAGAAGCTTGAATATTGGAATTCACACCATCTACGATTTCCACAGTATCTACTCTTACTCCCTCTGTTCCTCTTTGTGTATGTTTTATAATCCTGGAAATGCCATGAGTTAATCCCTGCAGATACAGTGGGCAAACTGAAGACTTACAACACACAACTGTGTACCACAACCAGACTTTTCCTCTAAGTTCATTCTTTGTTTGGATTACATTCTATAACTTATTTGAAATTCACAACTTTGAATATTTTCTAAATATCCAGTTAATTTCTCCAAACTTCATTTACTTAGGAATCCATCACTGTTAATTAACCTACGTGAATCTATTGATATTTTGCTTTTATATGTACAAAGGGGTGCTTCAAAATCTCTCTCTGTCTCTGTCTCTCTCTCTCTCTCTCTCTCTCTCTCTCTATCTCTGGCTTTGTCTCTCCTCTGATGTGAATTTTAGGGCTATGTGTAATATATTAAGTATGTTGTAGGTATTTCTTTCTTTTTTAGAATAGCTATTACCTATTCCAATATGCTAATTATTCACAAAACATTGCACCAAATACAAGATGTCACAGTGCATCTTCACTGCCAACTTGACTTGTTTGAGAGACACCAAGTAGATTAGTAATGTACACTTCTGGATGCATGCGGGTGAGTTCTCGGGTTGTGATATTATAGATTACGGTTGCTGGTTTCTTCTCTGTCACTGTTTCTCTGTTTGGCTTCCTGAATGCTATGAACTGAGCACTTTTCCTCCACTAAACCTTTCCTCCACGATGTTTCTGCCCTGTAGCCAGCTGGCCATGGACTGAACCTTCTGAAACCATGAGCCAAATAAAGCTCTGAATGTCAGGTATTTTATCCCAACAATAGAAAGTTCATTTAAACACAACATAGGCATGACTGGATGTATATTTGATCATTGTTAGGTTTTCTATCTGGATATCCCCCCAATGCCTCATGTGCTTATAGGTGGAGCTTTTCGAAGGTGGTTGTATCACAAGGGCATGATGCTCATGAATGGATTAGTTCAGTGATGAGTTTATAGCTAAATGTGATTTGAGAAGTAAAGCCTGGTCAAAGGATGTAAGTCACTTCACGTGTGGTCTAGAAGGGTCTATCTCCCTCCGTTCTTCCTTGATCTCTCTTTACTTCCTGCCTGCCACTCCATGGACTGTTTCTCCTCTGCCATGCCCCTCTGCCATGCCACTGCAGCTTAGAGCCAGCCAACTATGGACTGAAACATCTACAACCTATGAGTCAAATAAACCTTCCCTCCTTAGAGTTGTGGGTGTTGATTATTTGTCTCAGCAACACTAAAGTAACTAAAACAGTGGTCATCAAAACCATACATAAACATGGTGGAAAAATTGTCCTTTCTACAGTGTGCAAAAATGACAAGCACAAATAAATGATACCTCCTTATTTGTGTTGGATTTGATAATTTTCTTTATAAAGTCGTTGTAGTTTCAATGGGAACTCTTCTTTAAAAATTATAGATAGTTATATATAATTATCTGTAAAATTTTGATGCATGTATTCAATATGTAATGTTCAGATTGTAGTACTTCTCATATCTACCATCTCCAACATTTGTTGTTTACCTCAGTTTGGAAAGTTCAAAATTCTCTCATCTAGCTATCTGCAGCTATGCAATAAATTGTTAACTATAGTCACCCTTCTGTACTATAGAGCACTAGAATTTCATCCTCCTAATTCTGCTTGTGTGCTTGTTATCCAACCTGTCTCTCCCTCCCTTTCTTCTTAACCCTTCCGACTTCTGATAATGTGAACTTCTTTTAAAGCAAATTTACCTTTCAATAGACTTACCTTCTCATCCTATCTTTTAATTCATCATTCTTAACACCTACAAATACTTTTGAACTTACTACAGTAATTTTGTCATATTTAGTTCATTGCCTTGTCTGTCTTTAAGGATATTCTTTTCAATAATTTAATTATAATTCCTGTTTTCCAAAACTTGTGTCTGTACTTCCTTTTGGAGGCCCAAATGAATCAGCAGGAGCTGGTCACACATGATAAAGGGGAATGTAAATAAGAGATACTGATTTCTCCCCATTCTGGAAACCAATGCATGCATGTTTGGATTCTGCTAAGAATGCTATCCCTGGCTCTTTTCTGTCCTCACATTGAGATTAGAGAAAGATTTCTGGCTCTTCGTTGTCTTCTCAGGGAAACACCAAGATTCCACCCCAATGATTTCATCTCACCCTAATCATCTCCTGAAAGTCTCACCTCCAAACACAGGTACTACAACTTTAACATATCAACATCAAGAACACACAAATGTGCAGCCCATAATAAATGCCGATGAAGTAGAGTTCAAAGAAAATGCTTCAGCTCACTACTCCATTTGTCCCTGATTTCATTGATAATCACCTGAGCTCATGGGTATTGGCTTAAGCAGAAATAGTTATTTTACCTAATGAACTCCTCAGTTACACCTGATTTATAAAATATTTTAGATTTAATGCCTGGTTAATACTAATAATAGTAGGTATAAATTCAAAATAATATTTTATTTATGTGTTTAAAGCATTCATATGCACCAGAAATATGTTTGAGAACATTTCAATGCTGGAAGAGAGAGAATGTAAAATAAATCAAGAACCAACAAGTTGAGATCACTGTAATTAACAATTTCATTGCAATGCACATGGACACATTAGTTACTTTTAAAGGCGTCACATAAGTCTGTACTACCTTTAGAAATTCTATTTCTATTTCTTCTCACTGAAGTGTGTGGTTCTAGGAAGACAGAATCATGAGCCTATGACTAATTTTTTAATTGTTCACATTTACAAGTCACCAATTTTACCTGTGTACTGTAACAAACAGTGGTAATAGGTTAAAGTCAGATATGTTATTGGAGTAAAATTTTATTTTGCTTTGCAGTAGAAGAATCTTATCTCACTGGCAGTATTCCTTCACTAAGATACTGGGAGTCTTATTAACGTCTGACCTGCTATTGTGGGCTGCATTTAATCAGGCATCCATGACTTATACGACTTTGTATTTATTTTGAATCAGGGTGATGCTTCCCTTTGGTAATCTCCAATTTAATCTAGTGTCCAAAGTGGTGCTGTTGCTAAGTATTGCTGACATTTACATTTATAAATTTTTCTCTTTTATCATGTTAATATTTTGCATACTTCAATAATCACTCAGGAAGTGAGGAACACAATTTCTTCTTTTCTCCCTCTTTTTCTCTTTCCCTCCTTTATTTTTCCTTTCTTCTCCTCTTTTTACTTTTCTTTCTCTTTCCTTCCTTCTCTTCTTCCTTCCTTCCATTTTTCTTCCTTTCTTCTTCCCCTTTTTACTTCTTTCTTTCTTCTTTCCTTCCTTCTTTTCTTTTCCTCCTTTCCTACCTACTTGTCACACACCTTTCCTATTCCTTTCCTTCTTTTTTCTTTGGAAACAGAGAATTTTCCCTTGATCCTTTGTTCTTGGATAAATATTCTCATTGCTCCTTTCTTCCACCAGGGTGTTTGGCTGTGAATATACAGCCATAACAGTCTTCTGCCTAAAGGGTCCTTGCAGGCAGCACTTTCTGACCCAACACTGCCTTGCTGTGAGTCTTGGTGCCCTTAACATTTTGGTCCTTAATTTCCCACCTGAGAGGCAGATGGGCTCAAGTGCAATGGTGGGAATAATTGATCAGCTCTCCCCCTTTTTGTTGAGAGTCTGCATACACAGTGCAATGAGCTTGCCACCTTCCTGGGCACATGAATGCATGCTGCTTATTGGAACTGGGTCATTGCTGTGTTGACACTGCTATAGTGTTCCTAAACCTGCAGAGCTTGATTCACAAAAATATCATTTATTCAGCACAGGAAGCTGTAGGTGTCTCTAAGTGGTCACAATGCCATCTTCACTTCAACTCAATAAAATGACCTTCAACTACAATAACAATGACCTTGATGAACAGTTGAATTAGCTGGGTGTGGTGGTGCACAACAGCAATCCCAGCACTCTGGGAGGCTGAGCCAGGGGGATCCCAAATTCAAGCCCATCCAGAGCACCTCAGTGACTTTTGATTTTATCTTAAAGTAAAGATAAAGATACTAAGATGAATAAAAGCAAGAGGAAGAAGGAGCAGATGGACATGGAGGAAGAGGAGGAGTTAGAGGAAAAGAGATGGGGATGTAGCTCAGCGCACCCTGGATTTAATCCCCAGAACCTCAAAAATAAAAATCCTATCTCACAAATCTTCTGAGCATGAATGAAAGCATGGGCTTCCTTCATTTAAATTGCAAGACAGCAGGTAATATTTGCTTTTGCATTCATTGGAAAGAAAGAATAATATCAAACTGAAATGCATTCACTAGATTTACAGATGCTAGATATTCTTTGTCCTCTACAAACATAAATCACAGGTTGATCTCTCAGCTCTGGGTCTTGACCATAAATTTCTGTGTTTTCACGCACTCTTACATGACCTTCAACCAATCTCCTCTCACACTGATTCAACAAGTATGCACAGAACTTGAGAACACCTAGCATAAAAATTGATATAACCGTAAGCAAGAAAGTACAAATCCAGTATTCCATCTGTAGATTTTATAACTGGTTTGTCAGTAGCTGATAGATGATACAAGCAACAAAAAAAAATTCAGAAAAAGGGGTAGTTGGAATAAACATTACTATCAACCAGTTCTGTTTTGTTGGATAGACACTTGTGGAAGATTTCATTCAACAATGGAATATGCATCCTCTGTCCCTAAAGATGGAATTCTCACCAAGGCGGCACATGTTCTGAATTCACAAAATAACAGCTACCAAATTTATCATATAAAATCTTGTCCTCAGCCCAGAATGTAGTTAAACCAGAAATCAATAACAGAAAGATACAGAATCCCAAAATAGCTGTAAATGAGACAATGTATTCCTGAATACCACGTGAATCAAAGGATACATCTGGAGGAAGTTTTATTAAATAATATTTGAACTCAAAGAAAATAAACATGACTTTTGAAATACGAGGTAGAACAAAAGCAGAATTTTAAAGCATCGCATATATATGAAGAAAGATCTAAAATCAATAACTGAAACTTTCCCTTAGGAAAATACATAAAGGAGACATGATTGAATCTAAAGAGCATAGTAGAAATGAAATCCTATAAATTAGAGCAGAGATCAATAAATTAAAAAGCATGTAGGCTACAGAGAAAATCAACTAACATATGTATTATTTGAAATAGTCTATAAAATTGGCAAACTTGAAGGTACACTAACCAAAGAAAAGAGAGAGAAGATTCAATGTACTAAAGTCACAAACAGGTGAACCATCATTGTCCATGACCTAGGGATTGCCAAACTATAATAAATTTAAAATGTGGATAACGTTCTGCACATAAGTTTGATTAAATGGATGAGAAGAACCAGCTCCCTGCGATGCACCAACTATGGAAACTCACAGAAAGATAAACACATGCTTTGCAGCAGCTGCTACGTAGAGTATTAAGCAAACTGAATAATCAAAGACCTTCTCCCAAATATACCAGGCACACACGGTTTCACTGAAGAATTCTAACAAATCTGGAAGCACTGGAGATGCATGAGTTAATTTCCTGGGGCTGATATACTGCAGTCCCAAGCTTGGAGGCTTAGACCCTGGATACTTCCTGTCCATGTGTCCCAGAGCTGCAGGACCGAGGTCCAGTGTGGGCAGCTCCTGGGCTCCCTGTGTCTTCACACGCGTGTCCCTGTGTGTGTGTCCATGTCCTCTGTCCTCTTCTCAGGAGGACCCAGCCCTGTGGGGTCGGGGCCACCCTGGGGACTCAGTTTGCCTCCACGGCTCTGTAGAGAAACCATACCTGAGAGTTTAGAGCCAGAATGTGTCCTCAAAGCCCATGTGTTCAGAGATGCATCTGCTTGGGGGGGAGTCCGCATTGAGGCATGGTGAAGGGGATGCTCCTCCGGGATGAATCCTTCAGGAGCTCCGGGCTGAACAGCTGTGAGGAAGTGGAGTCGGGCTGGACGTGATCACAGTTTAGCTCATGAAAACATTCTCATGTTTCTAAACATCTTCACCAAAAGAGGAATATTGGCTACCTTTTCTAACTCACCTAATTATTTATCTAACATCTATCTATCCATCCATCCATCCATCTATCCCATATTTCTACTTATCCATCAACTATCCATCTATCTATCCATCCATCTATCCACTCTCTATCTTAATCTATCCATCCATCCAAATACCTATCATCTGTTGTTATTGATCTATTTAACTACCTACCTATCATTATCCCTCACATATTGATTTATCTACCTACCTGCATATTATCCATCAGCCAGCAATATCTGTCTACTATCTATCATCTATCCATCTCTGTCTGCCTCTATCTTTTGTCCTTATCCATCTGCTTATCTGCCTTTCATCTATTATCCATCACTCCCAAATTTATCTACCTGCCTATTATTCTTCCAACTCTAACCATCCACCCATCCATCTATCCACTCATCTATCTATCCACTTAGATAGCTATCATCTATTTTTATCTATTTATCTGTCTACCTATCATCTATTATGGCTCATATAGGGATTTGTCTACCTACCTACCTACATATTATTCATCTATCAGCCAGCAATAACTATTTATTATTTATTTACCATATATTACAACTGATGAGAATAGCTAGGTATCTATAAAGTGCAATTCATCTGAATATCAAAAAAGTACAAAGCCAGAATATAATCCTGTGTACATGTAAAATTAGGGTTAATTACTATCCAGAGCACATTCCTGAAAAACTGAACCTGCTCTAAGTGGCTGAGGAGGGAACACGGTGGTAGTGGTTGCAAGGAGATATTATACGGACCGCTGACTGATTATCTATCATTGACGGACTATGGGGAAGAACCGGCTTGTGGAATAATCAAGATGTTGTGATTATTGTACAATTTCTATGAGATAGACAGCATTCACCTTTTCTTTTGAGTAGAGCAAATGAATCTCAAAGAAGCCCTCTTATTCAATGGTTTTAAAACAAAACGTTATAATCTAGTAAAGAAATAGGGTGCAACTTGGCCAATAGAGTCCAAAAGTTCATGCTCTTTGCACTAAAATTTTCTCATTTTGTATTCATAATGCAAGTGCAGTCTATCCAGGGAGAGGTATTATATAAAAATAAAATATTACTCTCAGTGTCGATTGAATGGACATCATTATAAGATCCATTTCACTATTATATGGCTATTTCTGAACCTTAGCAAATGATCCATAATAATGGTGATTTGTCAGCCTTGTTATAAAACAATCTAATAAAAATTCCTCTCTGAGTACTCCGCTCATTGCAACAAGAATTTATCAGCTCATTTCACTGATGTAAGCAAGTTTGGGAGGAAAGTTTCATAGCAGCAGGGTTTGGAAGACCATGGGATTCCACTTCCAGAGATGAGAAGAGAGCATGAAATATCAGAAGAGGAGAGAGGAGGGGGAATTTCACCAGGTACAGACTGGGCTGTAGGAAAGCTGAAGTGGAGGGCAGAGGAATCATAAGGAAATAAATTAGAGAGATGGAGGGAAGAAGGAAGGAAAGAAAGAGAGAGAGGAGAAAGAAAGAAAGAGAAGAGAGAAACAAGAAAGAAAAGAGAAGAAAGAAAAAGAGAGAGAGAAGGAGAGAGAGAGAAAGAAAGGAGAGAGAGCAACAGAGAGAGGTGCAAGTACTGTTTTCATTTTGCATCTATCTTGGGTAATAGACCGAAAAATAAGAAAATGCTGTCACCTTAAATAAAGGATAGCCGTGGGGACTTACCAACATTTTAATCACTTCCGCATTTTCCATTAGCTTAGTAGGCAGCGCATCATCACGCCATTCACCGTGGAGAGTTTGCACACGAACACAGCTCATCTTAACCCTTTCTCATCCCTTTCCGGCCCGACCGCCCCTGCACCCCATCTCTGCATCCCCTTTCCAATGGAACAACTCCATTTTCTTTCCAAGAAAAGGGGTCAAATGCCATCAGAAATGCATTGACTTCAGGCTCTCCCTGTCTTCGGAGTGATTTTTGCCGGTTAAGGTAATGCCACACCATTGGAATCTTAATCTTCAGTGTGGAACCTGAGATTAATTCATTCCCTGCAGACACTAATTTTTCCACTGAAAGAAGGGTCTCATTTTCCCCATTTTCTTTCCCTTCTTCCTTCCTTCCTCCCTTCTTTTGCCTTTTCCTTTTCCCTTCCCATCTTTTCCTTTCCTTTCCTTCCTTGAAAGATGCAGGTGGATGCGTTATATTTCCCACCTGTCATTGGCCCAGGAAAGCGGAACGGGGTTGAGCGTCGTTGTCTGCAGTGAGCTCCATTTGGCACCAGTTCCCTGGTGTCCCACCAGGAGCAAACCCACACTCCCCGCTGTGCCACCTGCAGACCGCCCATGGCCCGTCTGCCACTCGATGCTCAATTAAATTCCATGTATTTTAGCTACTCACATTTTGTTCGCAAACCATAAGCAAACTTTGTCTCATGGATAATACAGCCTGTAAGTGGAATTTGCGATCGGCACACCTTCTATCCCAGCTGGGGTGGCCTGTGGCTGTAACTCCAGCACTCTGGGAGGCGGAGGCAGGAGGATCTCAAGTTCAAGCTGGGAAACTTACCAGCTTTCTGAGACTCTGACTCAAAAACAGCAAAATATATAAGGAAATAAAAATGCATGAGGATCTAGCTCAGTGCAAAGGTCTCATGAGGTGTGGTCACAAACACGGTGACTGCTCTGCCGGGCGCCGTCCAGCAGAAAGGCAGCTCGTAAACACACGACGCTGTGTCCTCCTCCACCTGAGTCACCGCAGCTGGCACCGGGCGACTCCCGGCTCCTCCCCAAGGTCAGGATGACCCGGAAAGGTCACCGTTTTGAGTCCACTCGGGACATCGAGGCAGCCGGGATGGCGCAGCTGAAGACCCTCAGGGAAGAGGACTCCTGAGCTGCTGCAGACAGCGGCTGGGATGGTGGGAGGAGGGTGTGCACAGCCGGGGAGGAGCTGAGGGAATTCATGACAATATGTCATTTACTGGAATAATTTTCCAAAAATGCTATCATTCTTTGCCTTTGGTCACCCTCTTATTTTGACAGGATAATTGCACGTGTATGTGGGGTGATTTTCAGCACACATACACAGGGTGTCATTATCAGCTTAGGCTAATGAGCATTTCCTTTTCTCAGACCTTTTCCCCCATTGGTAACATTCACAACCTCTATTATTAAACTTTTAAGATGTACAATTAATTGTCAGCCTGTGTCACTGCACAGTGCTATAAAATTCTACAAGTCATTCCTCCAATCAAGCTGCAAACCTATGGCCTTCTGCTTATTATTTTTTGTGCTTGCAGATTTTTTATAAGTTCGTGTTGGCTACACCTCGGCCAAGACATAGATAGCATGGATGCTTTGGTGTCATTCCATGTGTGCTGTGCATGACGAACGCATTCCTTGTGCAGAGTTGGCGCCTCCACGGAATACATCTCAGTTATTTTTACCCCTCTCCTCTCCACTCCCTCCATTTCTTGGTCTCCTTCCCTTTTGTAGAATATCTTTCACCCTGTTTTCTATTATCTATCTTTTATTTTGCTTTTAATTTACAATTTGGGTATATTATAGAAGAGAATCATCCGATTTAATTTCACTTAGCATTATGGTCTCAAGGTGCATCCATGTTTCTACAAATAACTGGAGTTTATTGTAGTTCATGGCTGCATAATACTCCACTGTGTGTAAACATCACATGTTTTTAACCATTCATCTACTGATGGTCATACAGGCTGCTTCCATCATTTACCTATTGTGAGTTCTGCTGCTTTAAATATGAAAACATACATTATTCACAGCTCATGTTTTTCTTTTTAAAGTAGAGTTTAAATGTTCTCATCTTCTCTACTCACTCATTTAATTGACCAGCTTACAGGACTTAGAAAATTTGGGCTAAGCCCTCATCTTCATAGCACTAGAGGGAGTTTATTATGGTGCATTCTGTTTTGTAACTTCTCGAGGAGCTTTGAAACTTTGTAACTCTGTCGTGGAAATGTAACACCAGGGTGCTTTGAAGCATCTTCCTCCATCAGCATTGAAATTGAGAAGCTGCTTGTGCGGATCACCTCTAACAGGGCTGCTGAGCTCTTCCTTTTCTCTTAATATCTGCATATTTTCAAGACAGCAAGGTCAGGTCCCGGCCTCAGTTTAAAGAGATTCCCTGCCAAAATCATCACCGGTGTGCTTGCAGCTACATAAAAAATGGCTCTAAAATGTATAATGATTTACGCAGGTGTCGTTTCCAGTGTGCTTACAATTGTGTAAAAATTACTTCTAAAAAAGTACAACCATTCACATAAATATGAGTATCTCCAGCTCTATTACTTAATCCCCAATTTCAATCCTCCTTTGGGCTTAGCTATGTTTAAGCAAAGTTTGCAGAAATATTAGCTGTTCTTTGGTCATCTTTACCTAGGTACCAGTCTCTTGGATGAACACTAGTGGGTTTTAATAATATTTTTATGGGAATTGAAATCTCATAATAAAGAGAATTAGATTTGCTTCTGACTTTTGTTAAAAGGAATTTAAAGAAGGTCAGCATTAGAATCTGCAGTAAATGGAAAAACCAACAGGAGAAAAAAAATTAGCTGTGGAATTAGACTCTATACAGATACATTTTCCCTGCTGTAATTTTACTTCTAGCCAGCGTTCAAAGAATTTTATACATATATTCTGAGATCTAATTCCTTTTTTTAGGAATTGAACTTCAAGCAGCAAAAGACTGCCTTCTCTTTCTTCTCCCAAAGCTACAAGGAGGGAAAGAGTTGGTTTTAAAAGAATGGCTATCATCAAGAATTTGAAAAGTAACAAACGCTGACAAGGTTGTGGGGAAGCAGCATGCACTTCTACATTATTAATGGGAAATTAAACTGTGCGGATAGGTATAGAGATTTGTCAATAAACTAAAAATATTCCATGTGGCCCAGCTATTCCCCTACTAGGTGTCTTCCCCCAAGCGTTAGTCATCCCATCCCAGTGATCCATGCCCACCCGTGTGCACAGCACAATCCACGGTGGTGTCCGGCTGGCTCACTGCATATGGAAACTAAGTTACAGCCACGCGGATGTTCTCAATTAGGCGAGATTTCCTCACCTGAGCTGGCTGGATTCGAATTTCAATTTCAGTGCCCGGTGATTGCAACATCCGACTCTTCTCTAATCCTCTCTTTTTCATTCCTCGTTTTGCTATGTAAAGAAACTATTCCGGGCCACTCCCTGAAGGATCTTGCAACTTGAACTGGGTGCCCATCACAGGTGAGAAAACCTTTCTTCATCATGAAGTCTCCCACATCATTAACTCCCCCCCCCCCCCGGAAAGACTGACATTTTGGGCTGTTGTGGCCTGAACGAGGGCCCCTAAACTGAGCTGCCTCCTTGACTCTTTTTGTCTCTTCTTTTTTTCACAATTTTGAGTTCTGACCTCTCTGGCTAAGTGCTCCCACGCTGGGCTCAGATCTTAGATCTTCCTGCCTCAGCCTCCCAAAGTGCCGAGATCACAGACATGCCGGCTACGTATTATTTTTTAATTCCACACTCAACCCAGAAAAAAAAAAAAATACTCACGGAGCATCTCCGTAGGAACATGCTTTGGATTGTTAAAAACAAAAAACTGTTGAGCAAAGCTGGGATTTCAGCAGGGCAGGTGAGAACAGCTCAGGGTGCATAATTGCTTCTCTCCAGGCACTGACGGCCCGCAGGTGTAGTTAAAACAAAGCAAACCCCCTGAGGGGGTCCCCGTGGAGCTGCGAAATTTTAAAGGAAAACAAGTCCCAGGTCTCCCAGACCCACCAAAGCAGCTCCGTTCTCCGCGAGTTAGATCAACATCGCCCCCTGCTGGTCAGCATCGTGAACTTCACTCACCCTGGTGTGGGCGGGGGATGTTTCTGTAGGAGGGCCTTGAAAACCTGCCTTTCATGTTAAGAACAACGCCTTGAGGTCCTTAGATAAAATTCCAGCCTTGATGCCTGCACTCAGCCGTCGTCCATGAGAAAAAGTCACCCCAAGTCAGAGCAGATCCAACATTCCTGGCTAGCTTAGAGAGCGTTTGGTCCGGGGGTCAGCTGTGTGTTAGTCCCCTGCATGCATCCTTTAAAGTCTGGTTTCCCTGGAACATTTCAAGGCCCTTAAGTAAGTCTCCAGAAATGTGCCTTAGATGCCGGGTGTGGTGGTGCACACCTGCGATCCCAGCTCTCTCTGCAAAGCTGAGGAAGGAGGGTTGCCAGTGTAAATATAACCTCAGCAACTTACCAAGTAGGAAGACCCCATCTCAAAAACTTATTTTATTAAAAGAGCTAAGGATGTAGCTCAGTGTGAAGGCAAATTTTTTTTTAAAAACAAGATCAACCTTTGGAGAATGTTTAACCTACAGGTGGGTGGCCTCTGGGGGCAGTGGGAAAATGAATCTTTGTTCGGGGATGAGGAATGTGAGAGTTGGAAACTGCATAATCTCCCCACAAAATGCAGCCGCTACAAGGGCTAAAGATGGAGCCCTCATCCGGATCTCGGCATTGTCACCCATCCATAGTCGCTAACTAGGCACTGCCCTCTGCTACCACAGCTTTTCTGCCCCCACGAATCTTCTTTTTGGGGCAATTTGTGAAATTTCCTTTCTTCAGCTTCTCTTTCTAATATATATTATTTTTCTTACTATTTTTGCAATACTCGGACCTTCACAGGAAGCTACATCCATGACCCGTTTTACTTTTTTTTTCAGACAGGGTCTCACTAAGTTACTAAGCCCAGCCTGAGGTCCAGGTTGAGATCTTCCTGCCTCAGCCTCCCAAAACGCTGGGAATCATTGAGCCTTTGGCATTGATTGTTGATCGACAACAGTCTACCGAAGAGACTCTTGTCCCCTCGTGTGTTCCCCTGGCTCCCTGGACTCTGTGCTCCACCGTTTGCCCGACCTCTTCTCATTCTATTGCCCTGCACTTCCGTCGCCCAGGGAAAGAGCAAATTTTGACATATTCCAAGCACAATTTCTACTAAATGCATCCGGATTTCACACCATGATTTTTTTTTTTAGTTTTGGTATCGGGACTCGAACTCGGGACCTTGTACTTGTGAGGCAGGGAGCAGAACCACTGATCTAAATCCCTGGACCTACACTGTCATTTTTTTACAAAAGAAAAGCATTGTAATTTGAACCACCAGAAGTTGAAAACCCTGCATTTACAATTATTTCCTGTAAATTAATACTAAAAAATAGAAAATAAAGCAGAAGATACAGCATTAAAACTTTTGCAGATTAAGTCTGGCTCCTGCCTGGTGCTGCATAGTTTGTGGGAATAAATCCTTACCAATCAAAGGAGCTGTTTCTGGAAAGATTACATGACATCAAGAATGGATAAAGCTTCATTTTCCCTTAAATCTGCAATATATATATATATATATATATATATATATATATATATCTGTATATAGATATATATGTCATGCATATATTACATGTAATATATTTGCATATATATATTCATGTAAAATGCCATGCCTCCTTAAATATGATACCAGCCACAGAAGAGGATGTGAATAACACACATTCACAAGTACATAAGTATGTACCGCATGGTCCACACCCATAGTAGGTTATCGTTTATGAAGAAAACATACTATAGGCTGAGAAAGGAGCTCAAGGTAGAACATGGCCCTTTAAAGTGTGTGAGGCCCTGGCTTTAACTGGGCATGGGGGAGAGGAAGGGAAGAGGAGGAGATAGAGGAGGAGATGGAGGAAGAGGAGGAGAAGATGGAGGAGGAGATGGAGGACAAGGAGATGGAGGAGGAGGAGATGGAGGAGGAGGAGATGGAGCAGGAGATGAAGGAGGAGGAGGAGATGGAGGAGGAGGAGGAGATGGAGGAGGAGATGAAGGAGGAGGAGGAGATGGAGGAGGAGATGGAGGAGGACATGGAGGAGGAGATGAAGGAGGAGGAGATGGAGGAGGACATGGAGGAGGAGATGGAGGAGGAGATGGAGGAGGAGATGGAGGAGGAGGAGATGGAGGAGGAGGAGGAGATGGAGGAGGAGATGGAGGAGATGGTGGAGGAGGAGGAGATGGAAGAGGAAGAGGAGATGGAGGAGGAGATGGAGGAGGAGGAGGAGATGGAGGAGGTGGATGAAGAACAAGAAGAGGATGGGGAAGAAGAAGAGAAGGAAGAGGACAAGGATTAAGAAGAAAGAGGAGGAGAGGGAGAGGGGTGGAAAAGAGGAGAACAAAGATTTGGTTTTGTCTCCACAAGTATAGAGATTAATTCAATAATTTCACTACTGAAAAGGTGGTTGTATCACCAATTGATGCAGTCTTATCAGTAGGCATTGAGGATAAAAGCAAACATTCTCATCAGAGGAACATTTGGCTCTGAAATGTTGCCATTTGATGTTTCCTTTTTTATGACTTTATATGGCCTCACTGAGGTTATCAGTGGTTCGATTTTATTTCTACCCAGTAGAATCAGTCCCCTTGGGAAATTCCTGTAATCACCCGATAGCTCTCCAAACACATTTTTAAAATACATGTTTTATAATGCCGAGCTCCGTCTTTTACAAGCATTTCACAGTATTCTGCGAATCATGTTGAAGTAGACTTCAACTCCAAGCTCTTGAACATACATTTGATTATTCACTCCAAGTTTTCTAAAAAAAAATTTTGTTCTTCTTCCATCGCTAGTAGCTTGAACCATGTGTGACCTGCAGTAGCCATTCAGATGTGAGATATTAATTAAGTACAATGTGCACAGTATAAATTGATAAGCTTTAAGACTTTATTGTTTCAGTGCAATGGAGTATTGACTTGGGGCAAAAATAGTAGGAAAATCTATTGCACTATAGAAATGCCAAGCCAGTGGCTTTAGGAACATCGCCTGCAAGCTCAGTACTCATTGTTGTAGAACAGGGATGGCAAACCTACAGCACCAATGGGGCAAAAGCATCTTTGTACCATTGAAAGCTGTAAAAGGTTCGCCAACCCTACCTTAACCTATGCATTCCGTATTTCCACTGGATTATTGTTCCCCTTGCTTCCTGTCCAAAGTCTGATACCAGTCACAGACATGCACATTCCTCGAAAGGGCTGTAATTCAAGTTTTGGCCCATACCATTGTTCTTGTCAGAAAAGTTACTCTTTTCCAAATTTATTAATAACTGCATTCCTTCTGGATGCCCCCTTGGAATTCCACCACCATGTGATCACTGCCCATCGCCCTGTCTTCTTGCAAATGTCAGGGAACCTGGAACTTGGACACTTTCTCTAAAATATATTTGAAGCTTTTTAATATCTGCTCTCATCTTACTGCTGAAAGGATTCCCAAGGGAATCCTTCCTTGATTTCTCAAAGCATAATACACCTTAGGTCGCTCTCATTATCAGCAGACATTGGCAGAAGTGGTAAAAACGGCCAAAGATATAGTTGTTGTTTTTTTTTAAGGCACTCCCCAGAGAAAGAGGTGATCTTTCCTATTTGTCCCTGGGTGGTGTCAAATCGGCAAAAGTTCATGAAGAAGCCCGCATGATTCCCCCACCAGGACAGACCCACGGCCACCTGTACCTACACCAGCCTCTGCTTTGTTTTCCAAAAGCCTCAGCACCCTAATGAAAGGGACCCAGTTGGGAGTGTTTTTCATGGTGTTCACCCAATAATTATCGATGCAACCTGGCAACCTATTCATTAATTATTCAAATACTTCCACTTCTTTCTCTCTTTTTTGCCTTCCATGAAAGGCTGCTTTGATATTGCTTCTTCACAGTTTAGCATCTGCTTCAAGCTGGTTGATTTCCCTATAGCCTTTCTCTTAGCAGGTGGTCAATAAATGCCTGATAAATAAATCACCAGAGGAGGGGGCGGGTAGAGGAACAGGAAAATAGCCAAGAAATGAAACGGAACAAGCATATTCATACTCTTTCTGCAATCTACCCAGATATCTAACAATTATTCAAACTGATTTCAGACATAGCCTCATCCATGTCAAAAGCAATTTGATTGATTCTAACTAAGGGAAATCAAAAATTATTCATAACAAAGTGTTTGGTCTTTTATTACTTAATGTTTTATTACTTTTTATTACTTACCGTTTGTGGCTACAAAGACATGAGTGTTTAGCACAAAACTTCCAGGCTATTTCTTTTGGTCAGCAGAGAAAAATCTTCCAGTGCAATTCTTTCCACTCACAGAGCCCTGACAAAGTAACCCTTCAGGGTATGATTTCTTTTCTCTCGAACAACCCAAAGTGTGGGACTCTCAGTCAAAGGAAGTTTAGAACAAAAAAAAAAAAAAAATGAAAGAATCCAAAGAACCAGTTCTACATTTGTGGTTACTTACAGTTGAATGATTAAAGTCAGTTCAGGGAGTTAAACAGAACATGGAAATTGTTGACATTCATATCGTGCATCTCTTGGGGAAGACAATGTACCTCAATCTATAGCATTAGAGAATCAACACAGTAATTTCTACTGTTCCTGTAAAAACCAAGGAAGACACAAACCATAATGCTTCTGAAACTGGGAGCTCAAATAAACCTCTCCCCCTTTATTTATTTATTTTTATTTATTTATTTTGGTACCAGGGATTGAACTCAGGACCTTGCGCTTGCGAGGCAGGCGCAGTGCCACTGAGCTGAATCCCCAGCCCAAACTCTCCTCCTTTCGATTGCGGGTGTCAGGTATTTTTTTCCCAACAAGGAAAGAGTAACCAAGACATTCAGGATCTTCAGATGGGCAGATTGTCCACGGTGAAGACTTACCATCTTCTAATCTCAACATAGCGGCGAGTAAAAGATGCTGGTCCCAAACACACCCCACTGAGGATGAAAGGTTCAATGTAGCAGTTTTGGAGGGACTGAAACAATGTATCAAACATATCAAATATTTATGAATATGCATAGGATTCTTTGGTGGGTTGTCAAATCCACCCGGAGGAGAGCATACCCTTCTACATTCCTTTTTAAATAAGGACGTCATGCCACAAGCCATATTTTCCAATGAGATTTGTCCAGCAGAATCTCCTTCAGTTTTAATTTAACATGAGGAGATAAATTCGATTCAGTGGAGAAAAATCAATAGAAGAATCTTCAGCAATTTGAAGAGATTAAGGATTTATAACAACATACAGAAGTGACTGCATTTTGAAAAACTAATGGGCTTTTGACTCCAGGACACAGGCATGACTGGCATGAATTAGCAACTTCAGGAAAAACAATCTTTACTCTACATGGATTAAAATAGAAGAAAGCAGAGTAAGCCGAGTATGCAATGTGAAGGCAGGACAGAAGAGTACATGGAAATGTCACAGTGACTCTCACTAATCTGTACAAACAATAAGAACTCATAATTATACTAAAAGAAGAATATGACCCAGCACTTGAGGCAGGAGGGTACCAAGACTGTGTGATTCAGTGGATGAGAGATTCTATCTCAAAGTAAAACTCAGAAAGGACTGAGGATGTAGCTCAGGGCAAAGGCTGTGGGTTCAGTTCCAAGTCCTCCAGAAAAGAGAGTTGGAATAAAGAAAGAGAAATGTAAATAGTATAAAATAGATCGTGCAATACAATAAACAGCAAAATAATAAATGCCTTGATTATTACTTATTGGCGGTTGCTGTATGGGAGTAATAAGAATGCAGATATCACTATGAGCCCCGTGCATTCTTAAGCCAATGTTACCAGAGTGGTGAAAGTTTGTGGAATAGCAGTGAGAGTTTTAAAGAGGTGAGAGTTTACACTGTCTTATTAATGGGATGGCTACACAGAAATAGGATTAAATTAAATTACTCGTCGTTGCATTAGGACAAGGGAAACTCCAAAACAATGTTGACCGACCATCCCACTACATCACAAGAGCTCTTGGAGAGGCTGTAAAGGCAGCAGTGATTTCTCCATTGAAGACTGAACATTACAGAGGACCCTCAGGTTCCGACGGGCCTGACATACAAACAACTTGGGTTACAACCCAAATCTTAACTTGCAAACAAAGCCTTGAGTTGCAACCCCAATGCCAGCCACTTGTGCTTCCAGATGGTCTCAGATGCAGACTGAACCCTAAAGATCTCTGGAAGGAACAGGACAGCATCCTCTCCCGGGTGGGGTTCACTGAGACATCCTGGGCCAGGCTCTCTCTAAGGACCCTGAGCTCTGCCTGTGGGCAGCAGAGAGACTCTGAAGGCTGTATGGAGGAGCTGAGCCTCCATTGACCAACTTGAGTTACAACCAGCCCTCGGGAACGCATTGAGTTTGTAAGTCAAGGGTCCACCGTACATTTGGCTGTTAAATTCATTTCCTTCTTCGAAACCTGAAGGATGAGGGAAGATGAACCAGGCTCAGGTGAGTGGCCTCTCGCATCCAGGAGATGCTGGAGTTGTGTGGGACTTGGAACAGTCGCGATGGGGGGGGGAAGGTGACAGTCAGACGTTGGCGTGTCGGAGACCAAGACAAGGGGAGCAGAGTGACTTCTCCAGGGACAGCGAAGGTATTGTCCAGGGCTGCCACCCGGTCTGGAGGGGAGGGTCACCATAAGCCTGAATCAGGGAGTCTTCCAGAGGGCAGGGATGAAGAGCCAGGTGCCAACTGGCGAACTGCAACGTTCCCAGGTGGAGAGAAATGAGGAACAAGATAAGATGAGTTCAGGGACTAAAGCAAAATCCTCCCATGTCCAGCCAGATTTCAGGGGGGTGTGCACCGGAAAAGCTCTTCCCCTTTGCAGCTGGCATTTGGAGAAACCCTGTCCTCTTCCTCGGCAGACAGCTTCCCTAGCAGACTAGAGATATTTCCCAAGAGACAGACCTGCATTGGACATTTGTTGCTCACTGTAATTCAGAGCAAAACACACACACACACACACACACACACACACACACACACAAATATATATACCTGACAGGCATAAGGCATTGCTCATGCACTGGACATAGGTTTGATTTCCAGAATTAGCATAAAGAAAATAAAAGGACCCCGGGAGTGATGGTGCACACCTGTGATCCCAGCAGATGGGAGGCTGAGGCAGGAGGATGGCCAGTGTCCAGCCAGCCTGGGCAGATTTAGCAAGTCCAAGGTCAGTGTGGATTACACAGGAAGGCCCAGTCTTCGAAAGAGAAATTAAAAATAAAACTTGTTTTTTATTGACATTTTGTGAACCCACAGGAGTCGAAGCTGTTAAATCTGGTCAAACTCTCACTGCATGACTCTGAAATCGAGAATATTTGGATATTTTTTTAAATAGTTTGAATATTTTGAGAAGTAATGAAGAATTAGTATTACTTAATAGCAAATGAATAATGAAGGCACTTATTTGTTTATTAATATAGAAACATAGCAAAGACGATTTATAGGTCAGATTATGTATGTGTGTATGTATATTTTGTATATATAGCCATATCAGACAATGATTATGAATGAGTGTATTTAGACATATCAAAATGGCTCTAATTACATATGCATATACATACATACACTTTCATTTCTACTTGAATATATGTAAAAAACATGATATTAATTTATAAAAGCAATTTGCATAAAGATATGTATGGATTTATACCACTTATAGAACACTTAAAAATAAATACAAATACTTTATGTGTATATTTCATATAAACCAGGTATAGCTAGGACTATAAAATAATTTACAACTGGAACTATTAATACATACAAGTATGTCTTGTTTCTCTTCTGCACTATTTTGAAAAACAAATAAGTTCTGACTGGACATGGTGGCACACACCTGTGGTTCCAGAACTCAGGAGGCTGAGGCAGGAGGACTGCTGTGAGTTCAAAGCCAGCTTGGGTTACATAGTGAGATCCTGCCCCCCCAAAAAAATGTTGTCCTTGAAGCTTGATGTTTCCATGAATATTCTCCAATAATTCATCACTGAGGATTCTATGATCCGTGCTTGAAATTACAAATTCAACCACTATAAACACTAATGCTTTTACTTGTTCATGTTGACCTCCTTTCTCTGAGGAAAGAAAAATTTTAAATGTTCTCATAGAAAATACAACATATTCTTTTCTTAACTAAAGGAGATCCAATTAGATGTAATTTGTTCAGTCAGAGAGGATAAAAAGATTGTAATTTGCCTTCCAGGAAAGAAATCTTCATGTCAGTTACTTGTGAGTGCCTTGTGACTCGTCCTACTGAGTTGCATTTGAGGGCAAAGATCAATATCTAAGTGTGCCACGATTGTGTTACTTAAAAGCACAGTTATGCACCTGGAGAGTCTAGGCCCCTTCTGAAAGCCAGAAACAGCAAGAAAAATTTATTTTTAGAACCAACACGTACTTACAGCACACTGAAGTTGGACTGGACTTTTTTTCAGTGTGTCTAATTAGACAATCATGTATCATGCCGCACACCTGCAACAAAATTAGCATTCCAAGAAGATGGAACACCAGAAAGAAAATAATAGACACACTCAAGGCATCATTTTGAAGAACAGCAAATTTCTAATTGGCACCAGATTGTAGAGAAAAGAAAGTTGTTCATAAAATTCTATAGAAAGAACTGATGCAATTTAAAAATTATAAATAAGTTTTGTATGTGTTCAACGGCTTATAACAGTTGATCAGCATCTCATTCGTTATCAGAATGAATGAAAAGAATCAGAAAAGTGAGTGGAAAAATCAGAGTAAAAGATATCACTGAATGAAAAATCAGCCAGTCATTCCTCAAAATTATTATTATAAATACTGGAGCCATGAAACAAGAAAAATATATATACAAAAGATGATTATTCTCTAGTTTGCATTCTTTCAGCATAGTGTCTGTGATTTACAGTCAAAAAAGATGAATGCAATGCAAGATATGCATTTTATGCATGTTGAAAGTGTACAAATAATGTGATTGTTTAGGATATGCTAGCAACTGGAAATATATGCTTAAAACACTCCACTTTGCACATAGACTTAAAGATTCTAATGAGTTCTACAGCATAGAGAACTTAAAAAACAATGTAGGTCCCGAGGTCGCCAGTCCCGCTGAAAACACTGAATCAGCCCACTGCAGACAGTCACCTGGATCCACACTACAAAGACTCAGAGGACACCAGACCACCAGACCACTGTACTGGAGCTAATCAAGTTCTCAACATTTAAAGAATTCCTGCCCAGAGGTAGGGGCTTATGAGCCTCTGTCTCACTGCTCCTGGTCCAGAGGAAGGAGCTGCCCAGCCACCATCCCTCCTGACACTCCCAGCCCAGAGGAAAGGGCTTTTGGGCTGCCATACCTCCTGCCACTCTCGGCCCAGAGGTAGGGGCTTCTGAGCCCCCATCCCACTGCTCCTGGCCCAGAGGAAGTGGCTTTCAGGCCACCATCCCTACCACCTCTCCCGGCTCCTGGCCCACCTCTCCCAGCTCAGAGGAGGTGAGCTGCGTGGATGCCAACAGCAGCCTCACTGCCCCCCAAGTCAAAATGAGAAAACACATAAATAAGTCTCAAAACCAGACATCCAGATCACCTACAGCAACCCCAAAGGGAAATGAGATGGAACACTCTGATACTCAACCACCTGGACCCACTGAACTGGAAATAAAAGGGGATCTGGAAAAAATAAAATCAGAAATAATTTCTCAGATAACAGGAGAAATTGTGCTCCTAGTGTGAGACATGATTAATAAATGTAGAGAGGAGCTGAGGAACATGATGGAATCCCAACATAGGAAACAAATGGAATCCATAAAACAGATGCAAATAGATTTCCAGGACATGAAAAATTCCATTGAAAGTCTACACAGCAGAATGAGCCAATGTGAGGACAGAATTTCAAATGTAGAAGATAACATTGAAATTAATAACCAGGAAAAGAAAAATTGCTCCAAAATTATAAGGGAACACAAGAAACTAATTCAGCAGCTGCTAGACGATGCAAAGAATAACAACATAAGACTGATTGGAGTCAATGAAGAAACAGGAAACAGTGCAAATGACATAAAAAATTCTTTGCAGGAGTAATGGCAGAAAACTTTCCAAGCAGGGGAAAACAACTTGACATACAGACAAGTGAGGCATATAGGACTCCAAATAGCCTTGAACAAAAAAAATCTACACATAGGCATATAATTGTTAAGATTCCAGAAACTCAACAGAAGAACAAAGTTCTACAAGAAGTTAGAGAAAAGAAACAAATCACATACAAAGGAAAGCCCATCAGAATCACAGCAGACTTCTCAACACAAACCATCAAGGCAAAAAGAGCTTGGAGTGACACATTCTAAGCCCTAAAAGAAAACAGCCTCCAACCCAGATTGATGGAGCCTGCAAAACTATCTTTCAAAATTGATGGAGAAATGAGAAACTTACATGACAAAGAGAACCTTAGGAACTTTGTGAATAACAAACCAGCACTCCAAAGAATTTTACACAATGTCCTAGGAACAGACATTGAGGATCACAACCCCAGGAAGCAAAGCAGAATGAAACCATCTGGCATGACAAGAAATTAAATGTAAAGGGAGAGAACCCAACAAAAAGAAAAAGTCATGGAAATGACAAGCCAATACGTTTCAGTTATAACCATCAATGTTAATGGCCTCAATTCACCAATCAAAAGAAATAGACTGGCAGAATGGGTCAAGAAGCAAAATCCAACAATATGCTGCATACAAGAAACACACTTCATTCAAAAGGAAACTCATAGACTGAAAGTTAAAGGGTGGAAAACAATACTCCATGTGATAGGAACCCAAACAAAAGCAGGAGTAGCTATCCTCTTTGCAGACCAAGTAGATTTCAAACCAACACTGATTAAGAGAGATGAGGAAGGACACTACATCCTTGTAAAGGGAACAATCCAAGAGGAAGAGATGACAATCATAAATATCTATGCACCAAACACTAGTGCACCCAACTATATAAAACAAATACTAATGGACATGAAAAGTCACATATGCATTAATACAATTGTAGTGGAGGACCTCAACACCCCACTGTCACAAATAGATAAACTAGACAAAAAATAAGTAATGAAATACTAGAACTCAATCAAACTCTTGAACAAATGAACTTAACAGATGTTTACAGAGTCTTCCAACCCACAAAATCAGAATACACATTCTTCTCAGGTGCACATGGGTCATTCTCCAAAATAGACCACATACTCAAACATAGAACATGTTTAAGTAAGTGCAAAGGAATTGAAGTTATCCCCTGTATATTATCAGACCATAGTGCGATGAAATTGGAGATCCATAGCAAAAAAAACTCAAAAAATTTCATAAACATGTGGAAATTGAACAACACACTTCTGAATAACCAATGGGTCACAGAGGAAATTAAAGAAGAAATCAGACAGTTCCTTCAATTAAATGACAATGACAATACAACATATCGGAATCTATGGGACACAATGAAAGCAGTCTTATGAGCGAAATTCATAGTAGTGAATACACATATTAGGAAAACAGAATGAGCCCAATTAAACAACCTGATGCTGAACCTCAAGCTTCTAGAAAAAGAAGAGCAGGACAACCCCAGAGCTCATACAAAGGAGGAAATTATAAAGATCAGAGGAGAAATCAATGCAATGGAGACTAAGAGAATGATATAAAAAATCAATGAAGCCAAGAGTTGGTTCTTTGAAAGGATCAACAAAATTGACAAACCCTTAGCCAACCTTGTCAGAAAAAGGAAAGAAAAGGCCCAAATCCATGCAATTAGGAATGAAAAGGGTGAAATTACAACAGGCCCAGCAGAAATCCAGAGCATCATCAACACCTACTTCCAGAAACTACATGCCAATAAAATGGAAAACACAGAAGAAATGGACAGATTCCTACATACATATGAATTACAAAAGTTGAATGAAGAAGACCTAAAAACTCTAAACAACCCATTATCAGCCAATGAAAATGTAATTAAGAACTTCACAACTAAGAAAAGCCTGGGCCCTGATGGCTTCACTGCTGAGTTCTACAAGACATTTAGAGAGGAACTGCTGCCACTACTGTTTAAACTCTGCAACGAAATTGAAAGGGAAACAATACTCCCAAATTCATTCCTAGAAGCAAGCATCACCTTGATCCCTAAAGCAGAGAAAGACCCACCCAAAAAGGAGAACATAGGCCAATCTCACTAATGAACATAGATGCAAAAATCCTTAATAAGATACTGGCAAATAGAATGCAGAAGATCATCAAGAAGATCATACACCCTGATCAAGTGGGATTCATCCCAGGGTTGCAGGGATGGTTCAGCATATGCAAATCAATCAATGTAATACACTGTATCAACAGAGCCAAGGACAAAAACCATATGATTATCTCCATAGATGCAGAAAAAGCATTTGACAAAATCCAACATGCATTTATGGTAAAAACCCTACAAAAAATTGGAATAGATGGTCTCTACCTCAAACTGATAAAAGCCATCTATGAAAAACCAACAGCCAACATCATACTAAATGGTCAAAAACTGAAATCCTTCACACTAAAATCAGGAACAAGACAAGGATGTCCACTATCACCACTCTTATTCAATATACTTTTGGAAACATTAGCCACAACAATTAGACAAGAGAAAGAAATAAAAGGAATAGAGATAGGTAATGCAGAAGTCAAATTGTCATTATTTGCAGATGACATGATACTGTATATAGAAGACCCCAAGAACTCCACCAAACATCTTCTAGACTTAATAACCAAATTCAGTCAAGTAGCTGGTTACAAGGTCAACACACAAAAATCAATAGCTTTCCTCTACACAAATGACAGACTCACTGAGAGAGAAATAGGGCAAATAATTCCTCTCACAATAGCATCCAAAAAACTGAAATACCTAGGAATCAACCCAACAAAAAAATCAAAGACCTCTTCTCTGAAAACTATGGCACTCTGAAAAGAGAGCTTGAAGATGATATCAGAAAATGGACAGACATCCCCTGCTCCTGGGTAGGAAGGATTAATAGAGTGAAAATGGCCATACTTCCAAAACTGCTGTATAGATTCAATGCAATTCCAATTGAGATCCCAGCAGCATACTTCATGGACCTTGAGAAAACAATCCAAAAATTCATTTGGAACAAGAAGAGACCCAGAATAGCAAAAGCAATTCTAGGTAACAGAAACATGCCAAGGGGTATCACAATCCCCAGCCTGCAACTCTACTACAAAGCTACTGTGATAAAAAAAAAACAGCATGGTACTGGCAAAGAAACAGACCTGAGGACCAGTGGAACAGATTACAAGATGCAGAAACAACTCCAGACACACTCAGCCATCTCATCTTTGATAAAGGAGTCAAACACCCTCACTGGAGAAAAGATAGCCTCTTTAATAAATGGTGCTGGAAAAATTGGGTTTCAACTTGCCAAAGATTAAAACTAGACCTATATCTCTCACCATACACTAAACTAAAATCAAAATGGATTAAAGATCTAAATATTAAAATAGAAACACTGAACCATTTGGAACAGAGGTTGGGTAGAACCCTTGAAGACAATGGTGTAGGAAAAGATTTTATGAACAAAACCTCAGTTGCCCATGAACTAGCACAAACAATCAACAAGTGGGATCTCTTCTTATTAAAAGGCTTCTGCACAGCAAGAGGAACCACCAGCAGTGTGAAGAGACAACCCACAATGTGGGAAAAAATCATCACCTGCTCTTCCTCAGACAAAGGTCTACTATCTCAAATCTATAAAGAACTTCAAAAGATCAGACCTCCCAAATTGAAAGACCCAATCCAAAAATGGGCGTCTGAAATGAACAGACATTTCTCACACAAAGAAGTAGAAATAGCAAATAAATACATGAAAAAATGTTCAACATCACTGGTCATTCAAGAGATGCAAATGAAAACAACACTGAGATTCCACCTCACTCCAGAAAGAATGGCTGCTATCATGAAATCAACCAATAACAAATGCTGGTGGGGCTGTGGGGAAAGAGGAACCCTGCTCCACTGCTGGTGGGAGTGTAGACTGGTGCAAGCACTGTGGAAATCAGTATGGAGATACCTCAAAGAACTAGGACTGGAAAACCCATTTGACCCCGCTATTCCCCTGCTGGGGATCTTCCCCAAAGAATTAAAAGAATCATACCACAGTGATATATGTGTGCCCATGTTCATAGCAGCACAGTTTGTGATAGCTAAAACTTGGAAACAGCCCAAATGCCCATCAACTGGAGACTGGATAAAGAAAATGTGGTGTTTTTATAAAATGGAGTACTACTCAGCCATAAAAAATGAGAAATTAGAGACATTTATAGCTAAGTGGATGCACATTGAGGCGATACTCTTAAGTGAAATAAATAGGACACACATGAATAAATACCAAATAGTTTCTCGGGTGTGAGAACCTGAAAGTGTAAATAAGGACTAAAATTTATAATAGGTAATGTGAAATAGGAAGAATAGGGGCAAAGGGGTAGGGGTAGTGGGAGGGGCAGGGGAAAGGAAAGAAAGGAAAAGAAAAATGCTGAAAAATGGAAAAATTGGAAATAAAGTCTTTGTCAATAGGGAAGGGTGGAGGAGGTGAAGGGAGGGCAAGGAATGAGGAAACAATAAGAACCAAGATGCATCATGTAAAGGTATAAGGTCCCAATAAGAAATGTAGTTGTGCTGTATACCTAAAATGTACCAATGAAAGAATTTAAGAAAAAAAAAAGACAATGTAGTGTTATTCTTAGATAAAGCTCTCAACCAATCGAATGGATTTAATAAAAGAAGAAAACACAAAACACATCAAGTAATAATATTCTAACTTAAAAATCCTCTTGAAACTACACTGGTATAAAGAGTACCTTACCTGTATTTGCTTACATTTTTGATCAAGTGCAAATAGACATTTCAAGAAATCAACAATTTACAAGCATCCATTCCCAAACAGACTGCATCCTATTTAAACCTCTATCCCTCTGCTTGTTGTGCACCGTGGATGCATGAAAACACATCTGGACACGAACGTCGGTACATGAACTCACAACAAGAATTTAAAAAATGGAAACAAACCATGGAGCCACCGACTGGAGAATGAACATATTTTGTTTGCAAAAGTCATATAATAAATAGTCCTGAGGCACTCCAAAGGGATAAAACATTAGGAAGTGCAATGACATAGATGAGCTAATGAAAACCCTACATTAGCATGGAGAAGTCAGGCATGAATTTACACGTGCATGCATGAGATGCACGAGATTTTAAAAATGACATCTACAGGGAAAGTAGAAATATATGTGCTGGGGAGGACTTGGAGTCTTGTGAAAAGGAATAATGTCGTCTGGATGCACAAAACGTTTCCTGTCATTTTTTGGTTTTTGAGACAGACTCTAACTACGTAGTCCCAGATGGCCTTGAACTCACACTGCAGCCCATAGCTACTAACGACCCTCCTGCAGTTCTCAAAATGACTAACTTAACAGGACATGCATAATGCTCTGTGATACTTATTCATGTACATTTATTAGATCATGGTTGCCACAGCTGAATTTCTGGAAGAAGGAAAACCCTTGCCTGAAAGGAAGAGCAAACCCCAAGTGCAAACCCAAACACCAGTGGGTTTTACATCTGGGAAGATGACATATTTGGAGCTCAGGGGAAGAAGGATTTAAACCAAGAGTTCCTGGCTCTGAGAATCATGGCAAGGTAGGCTCTCTGCATGTTTTCTTAGAAAACATACTCTCAGGCTAGAGCTGATCATACATATATTACTCTTCCCTCTATTTTTTTGTTGCACAAAAAGTTTTTTCTCATTCTTTCTTTTCCTTCTCACGAGATTCTGACATAAGCACATTCTCTCTTCATTCTCACCTTCAATTCCCTCCCTCAAATTTTCTTTTAAACCAAATTCATCTTGGGAGTGACACACATCCTGGTGGGACAGACACCTGGGATCCAGGACAAAAATGATATCAAAAAGCCTTGAGCATAGAATGAGAATAATTTTCTGAGCTTCAGACCTAATATAGTTGAACATTCATCTTTCCCAGTTTGATAGAAGAGCTTTCAGGACGACATCTGAGTGGGTGCCTTCCTAAATTCTGCAGGAATCCAAGAGCGATGCAGAACTTCAAGGACTGCTATCTGGAGTCACCTCCTAAGTCCTGTGTGTGTGAAAAGCTTGGTCCCCACCCTGTGGAGCTATTTGGAGGCTGTGGGACCTTTAAGAGGTGGGGTTCAGTTGATGGAAGTGAGGAAATGGGGAGCCCGGTCTTGAAGAGAACACTGGGACTCCTGTTCATCCTCTTTCTCTCTCCACTTCCTCCCATAGGACTGATGCTTTGCTTCACCCCTCATTCACTTATGAGGATATTCTCTTTCACCCCCTGCCCGAAGGAATGGAGCCAACTGATTATGGATCAGAACTTCCAAAATGATGAGCCAAAATAAACCTTTTATCTTTATACATTGATCACCCCTGCTGTTTGTTACTGTAATGGAAAACTGACTGGCAAAGGCATCTTTTTATTTTTTAAGAAGGATTTTATAATAATTGGTGATTAAATGTGCAATTCATTGCTCATGTCATCCTGACAGGTGAGGAACTTAGAGAATCAAGAAACCTAAAGTTCTATCCAAACTATCCAATGGACTGAAGTTTTAGGACTAGTGAATTATTTTAAATCAAAACCGTAGATTATTGAAAATGATGTCTTTGGACTGTGGAAGTGACAATAAACTTGGTCACAGTGAATGTATTTCTCTTGTATCCCCTGGGAAAACTCTGACTTCTACTTACAGAGCTGAAGGTCTCATAGTTTTGTAAAGCATTTGTTTTCTAAATTAAAACAATTCACAGATTTGTATTAGCAGGGGAGAATATATATCATATACATTATATATAATATAACATATAATGTAATACACAATATTTTAGTATATAATATATTATATACATTATAAATATAACATGTGATATAATATACAATATTTTAATTATATAATACATTCACATATGATATATATTTCATATGTAATATAAATTATGTTTAATATGTATTATTTTATATAATATATGTAATATTTTATACATAACATATTGTTTTATATATTGTATAATTATAAATTATATATTTATATAATTACACATAATATTTTATATATAATATATAAATTATATAATATATCATATGTATCATATGTATCATATATATCATATACATTATATAATATAATGTACACCATATTAATTATATAATATATTCACATATTATATAATATATTTCATATATAACATAAATTATGTATTTAATATTATATATTACTTTATATAATATAATATTTTATATATATTGTTTTATATATTGTATAATATCTATTTTATATAATTGTATAGAATATTTTATATAATATGTTATATATTTTATATAATATATTGATTATATGATATATGTAATAAGTAAATCACACATCAAGAACTCACTGAAGAATATGAAATGTAGAAAAATCGATGACTATTACTTAATTTTAAAAATGTCTTCCAAAGTAGAACAGTGAATCCCCCATCTTACACATCTCTAGAATTTAGATTCAGCTGGATTTGGGTTAATGGAGCCTTATTTAACCAGACAGGAGCACAATCAACATCACTGAATTTTCATCAAACTAAGGTGATGTTTTCGTTATTTTTCCATATGGTATCAGTGGATTTTCTATTCATAACATTCTCTCAAACACAGAGCTGAAAGGGGAACATTTGTTTTCAAACTCAGAGCAAGATTGTGGGAGACACACACTGCAGATAAAACCTCTTCCGTCAGGAAAATCAAAAGTTTTATTCTGAAAACTCAAGACTTCCTATCCCCCCAGAAAAATATTAATTAATGTTCAGATGTACTCAAGCTTAGAGGACTGCAGAATCAATCACATTCTGGACTACAATAAGTTTTGAAGACGATACCTTGGTATCTAAGGAACTCATTGCTGTACATCAACACATCTCTACAACCTTGTAAATCTTCATAATTTAAAGCAAGAGCAGAAATAAAGACAAAATCCAGCAGGCACTATACCCCTGTCCTTTAACATACATTCAGTATGTTTCTGTTGAATATCTACCAACACTTCTACAAATACATCCAAAACCATCCTGGTATATAATTGCAAATAAGCTGGGCACACTTTAATAAACAGAACTTGTTCCTGTGTGTCTTTCAAATAATTCCATTTTGAGATAATTTGGTACATTTTAATAAATATACCTTGTCCTGTGTATGATTATCTTTTATTTCAAGATAATTTGTTGTGAGGTGTTTCAAATTACACTGCTGGTGAAAGAGGATCAATTTCAATCTGAAAAAAAAAGCATTAAAAGAATTGCAGGCTATGCCAAGAATGGATGTGCATGTTGTAAATCAAACCCCATTTTCTGCTCAGGGTGACTAATTCATTTTCTTCCTATCCTAATGCCCATTAGTCACAAACAGAAGTGGGCGGATGCAAAGCTATGTCCATGGATGTTCGATTTCTCATCTGAGATACTCAGTAGGTTTTCCTTGTGTTATCTTGTCAGTTCTACCACGTCCATCACAGTATCCAGAAACCAAACCTGGGCCACATTCTCTTTCTTTGTGTGTGTGTGTCATTTATTTTTTTATTAATTTTACTGGTACATTTAAGGTATACAGTATAATGACATTCATCATTGGAAATTTGCAGCTTTACATACTCTCTTGGTTCCTATTTTTTTTCCCCATTCCCCTGGCCTCCCTTCAACCCTTCTACCCCTCTCTATCTACAAAGACTTTGCTTCCATTTTTTCCTTTTCTCATATTAATTGCATTCCCTTCTTTCTTTTCCCCAACCCTTCCCACTTCCCCTTCCCCTTGGGACCTTTTCTTCCTATTTCATATTATCTATTATGCCATTTAGTTTCTTTATAATATTTGAAAATATTCTGTTAAATGTTCCAAAAGTTTACATCTGTTCAAAATCTGCCTTAGCCTCTGACATTTCAAGAGGTAATGGAGAAAACACCCTGCACTTATCAAACTTTGAAAGTCTCTCTAGATTCCAGTGCTTTCTGTCCACAAATGCAGCATGTATATGATTCTGATAATACCTCCTTTTGAAAAAATGTTCAACGTAAGGGCCAAAGGAGATGTAATTCTTAACAAAATGGTGGCACCGAAAAGATCCTCTGGAAAGGGCTTAGAAAGCAAAAGCATTCTTCTTATTTCTAGTTTGGGGGAAGCAGAATACAGTCATGCAAGTGCATTCTTACTCAAATAGGGTCTTTTTTCTTATTTCTTTGACCAAAGCTTGATCATAGATGACCACAGGGAGGAAATATAAAGGGCCATACTATTTGCCCAAAATAGGTGACTCTCATCTATGTGCTGGTGGCTACGTGTTAGGGCTGGGAAGTAGGAACTCTGTTTTATGTTCCTTCTATTGATAGGGGAAATTTCTCTCTTCCTGAAGTCCAAGTACGCATCATTTTTCCCTCAGCACAATGAACAAAATACAGCACCAGGGATTTTTGATGTGCTCCCCAGGAAAGTTCTTTGGGGTATGTGATACCTTCTGCCATGCTGGTTGACTTCAATGTCCTTTCTCTTTATTTTTCCAAATACCTACAAACAACAGAATTCATTCCCCTGCTTCCCCACCTGAAAAATCCCTTGTGCATGCAGCTGTGCAAACACACACACACACACATCACACTGGTACACTTAGTTTCTATTGGTGGGTGGACAACCAGTGTTTTGTCAATCATGAGGTCATCGACACCAAACGTAAACTTTACTCGAGCTTTAGTTTGGGTCATATTTAGATTGTTTTAAATTAAGTGCCTTTTATTGAATACATTTTAATAAGATATTGTGAGCAATGGCAAAGCCAGACAAAACTCAAGGCACGACAAAAAGCGTCTTCAGTGATGTCTCTATACCTCATCTTATTGTCTTCAATATCACCAGCATCCTGTCTTTAGGATCTTCTTATTTCCTCTCCTTTCTTTTTTGTGTTTTTGTTTTTTGAGACAGAGCCTCACTCTGTAGTTCAGGGTGGCCTTGAATTCAGTATGTAGGCCATGCTGGCCTAGAAACCATGGCAATCCTCCTGCCTCAGCCTCCCCAGTGCTGGCATTACAGGCCTGTGCCTCCATGCCCAGCTTTTCTTCTTATTTCCCTTTATAACCACAATTTCGTCTGTTTGATATGTGTACATCAACAAGCATATGTTTTTATTTTAATCGGCTCTAATGCTATGAACAATGGCGGTAACACTTGGCTAACAATTTTGGTGAGCTCATGATTTGAGCTTAGAGTCCTGCCACAGTGCTGTGTGATATTAAACACCAGCTCGAGAAACGGATAGAAACCTCACAGAAGGTGAAGTAGAAATGGCCAATTCATCCACACGTGCTCAACATTGCTTATCATTGGTGAAGTGCAAATTAAAACAGCACTGAGATTCCACCTTACCCCAGAGAAAGTGGCCATCATCCAAACATGAAACAATAATAAACACTGGAGAAGATATGGGGAGAAAGGGACCCTTCTACACTGTGGCTGGGAATGTAAACTAGTACAACCACTCTGGAAACCAGTGTGGAGTTCCCTCAAAAGACCGAAAGTAGAAATTCCATTTCACCCAGCTGTTCCCCTTCTAGGTTTCTTCCCAAAAGAGTTGAACACATCATATTGCAAGGATCCGTGCACACCCGTGTTTCTAGCAGCACAACTCACAATAGCTACATCTTGGAAGCAGCCTGTATGGCCATCAGCAGATGAATGGATAAAGAAGATGTGGTGTTTACACACGATGGAGTACTACTCTGCCTTGAAGAAGGATAAACTGGAGTCACTTGTAGAAAAACAAAAACAGATGCACCTCGAGATCATAATGTTAAGTGAAATCTGACATATGAGCTTACATATTACACGGTTTGCCTTATATAAGAAAACCAAACTGGGGCTGGGGATTTAGCTCAGTGGTTCCAGCACCTGCTGTGCAAGCGCAAGGTCCTGAGTTAGATCCCCAGAACCAAAAAGAAAAAAAGAAAAGAAAGAAAACCAAAGTATAAAGAACAAAATAAAAAAATAGAGAATAGAAAACAGGGAGATAGTTCTTCCTCAAAGGGAAGGGGACTGAGAGATGGAGGGAATTAAAATGCAAAAGGAATTAAGATGCGTTATATACATACATCAGCTCCACACGAGGAACAAAAACATCATATACCATAATCATGGACTAATACAAAACAGTAGAAAAATTACACCAAGGAACGAGACAACTGGACCACATAGTCCAGTCTAATATTTTAAGAAAACTTCAAACTCTTCTCCAGAATGTCAGCATTTATGAATGGATAGAAATGGGTTATGTGTACACAAAATGGAATATTCTTCAGCCACAAAATAGCAAATGAAATGTCAACATTTGCAACAACATTGTTGGAACCAAAAGATACCACGGAAATAGAAATAAGGCAGAGACAGGCAAGCAAGTACCTCATGATTTCTCTCCTACGTGGAAGCTAAGTTAGTTCAGCAAATTTCCAATGATGAATGTCATTATATTGTATACCTAAAATGTACCAATAAAAGGATATATAAAGTTAAAAAAATAAAAATAAAAGTTAGTTGATAAGAATGTAGAATAGTGGAACCCAAGAAGGGCTTCCAAATGGAGTAATGAGGGAGGTTGAATGAATGATACCAACACTCTAGAGAGATGTCATCAGCTCTACGGTTCCACAGAACATTTGGATGACTATATTTACAATAACCAATTACATATTTTATGGAACTCTCAAAAATTCCTAAATGATAAGGAAATGGAGATGCTAGCTATCTGAGTTTGGTGGTTCACATCCTACAAGAGGCGGTCAAAATAGAGAGAGAGCAGAAGAATGCGGAATGAGAAAAAATCATTAGGATGCATTATGACCCTGTACCAACTCCCCAGGATGAATCTAGCTATTATGTGCTGCAAGCACCTACTAACCAAAAAAATATTCCACCACAAGACACACTGACATGAATC
Source organism: Heterocephalus glaber (assembly GCF_053883595.1). NCBI lineage: Eukaryota > Metazoa > Chordata > Mammalia > Rodentia > Bathyergidae > Heterocephalus > Heterocephalus glaber. The sequence goes on from NW_028258189.1 coordinate 5,132,264, forward strand.
CCCCTCAAAATCCTCACCTGTCTGTGCACACCCTCCTCCCACTGTCCTGGCCGGGTCCAGCAGCAGCTCTGGAGACCTCTTTCCCGAGGGCTTCACCAGGTGTGGTCACAAACACGGTGACTGCTCTGCTGGGCGCCATCCAGCGGAAAGGCAGCTCGTAAACACAAGATGCTGTGTCCTCCGAAGTATTTGTACCACATCCCTGTTTTCACCCAGAATGACTCTGGAACGCAGTGGATTCACATTAGGATCTGAATTACAGTACTCTGAGCCGACTCATTTCTATATTTCAAATGCGTGGTGATGAAACAACCTCTCTTTTCTGATAAAAAAAATAATCTGTCCAACTCAGAGCGATATTCATTATTTTTTAATTCCTTTCCCTCGTTCCCTTTCTCTTCCCTCCCTTCCTCCTCCTTTGATCTCTTGTTTTTCTTCCCATTTAAAAAAATCTCCCTCAAATCACTGTGTGGAGATAAAAAGGTTTTTGTTTTTGCTTAAATTCTTCTATTGCTACGTTTTAGGTATACAATACGTTGACATTTATCATTGGGTGCTTGTACCTGTACATGATGTATCTTGGTTCTTATTTTTCCCCAATACATTCCATTTGACCCAGCTATTCTATAAATTCCTGAGACTAAATTTGTAAGTAAAAACTATTTTGATCCCATTTTTTTCCCACATCACTCTTTTAAATTTGAATATTAAGGATGGATCGATACTAAAGAATGATTTTGGGTATTTCATTTCCATGGTTAATTTCTTTTCACATAATACTAGATGATTTTTTAAAATATCTCATAGAAGTCACCTGAGCCTTGTGTTTGGCAGCTATTGAAATAATATTTTCCAGAGTTAGTGAGAATTTGATAAATGACACACTCGTATTTCATCTCAGTACAAGAAGAATGCATTTTTAATGTGCCTCGGTTTTTACTGTTAATGCAAATAAATTTTTAATTAAAATCAATATTGGAAACGTTTCGCCCATTTTTTATTACTTCTTAGGAAGCCATTCCAAAAAAAATTTCTTAAACTTTTTATTCATGTTTCTCCCACATGTTAAGTTCTCTAAAAGTGTACAATCTCTATCTATTATTAGAACAATCTGTACAGTTCTAAAATTCACTTGAAAACATTTCCAGTTCTCTTGTCTTTCAGTCAGTGCTGCATCTTTTGCTCTTTTATTTCCCCCAAAGAACAAATCTTAGTCTCGCTGATTTTCTCAGTTGCAGTTTTATAATTAATTTACATTGTGAAATTCTTTCCTCATTTATATTGTCTCAATCCTTTTTTTGTTGAGGTACTGAATTTTGAGCCTGAGTTTTTGCACTAAGCTGTATCCCACCCATTTATGTATGTATGTAAGTATGTATGTATGTATGTATGTATATATGTATGTATGTATGTATTTTTAACTTCGACAGAGGTTCTTGTTAAGTCCGTAAGTTGCCCAGGCTGGTCTCAAATTTGGAATTCTCCTGCTTCAGCCTCCACCCCAAGAGTGCTGTGATTATGGGGGTGTACCTTTGTGGCTGCCTCTCTTCACTTTCTTAGTGGTTTTTATTTCCTCTTGTTGTAAGTGATCCTTTTATTCTTTATAATTTTAATAGTACATGTTTGCAATACATAATGCTTACCTTTATCATTAGGGCTAATTTTTTGAGATGTGTTACTTGCTGATAAAAGCTTTTGCAGGTCTAATTCCTTAACAGCATTGACTCTTCTATGATCTAATATTGTATTATGGAGTATATCCATTATTATTTAATCCTGATAATATGATCAAATTCTGCTGTGACTTTTCTTCCAATTCCTGCATTATTTACCTATTTATTTTAAATTTTAATGAATTTTCAGGAATTCATTATCTGAGTCCTTGTTCATGATTTATCTGAAGTAAATTAATGTTGACATAATTGGAACCAAGAAGCAGCTAGAAGCTGCAGTGGCTATGATATTTTATCTTTGATATTTGTTCAGAATTTCTTATGGTCTAATGGTTGATTATATTAGCCTGTAATTGCCTCAGGAAAGAAAACATATTTTAAAATGGTTTCTGTGATTCCAATGCACCCTTTTGTATATGACCCATGATCAACACATACAATGCATTTTTTAAATTTTTAAACTAATTATAGTAAAAGACACATTGCCATTAATTTTCCTCAGAAAATACTCTCACTCAAACACACCCAGATTTCTTGCCACTTTCTGAAGCAGGACTAGAAATTCTTTTATTTAAATGTCTTTAGCTGCACCATCCTGGCTGCCTTGATGTCCCAAATGGATACAAAATGTTGACCTTTCCTGGTCATCTTGATGGTTGGAAGAGCCAGAAGTCACAGGGTGTCAGATCTGGTGACTGAGGTGGATGAGGACACATAGTAATATATGTGCTTTTTCTGGACCAACAAGAATTGTGAGAACATCATGGCATTTAGGGGTCCAGATTGACCTAATGGATTACCACATCTCCATATCCATCTTTGCAGCTTCCACCTCTTCATCTGCCAAAAGTTCAACTTGGATACATAGCTCACAATTCTCCAAGTCCCATGACATGGAGCATTAGTCACCAAATTTGCTTTAAAAAATCCTTTTCTTTGGTCCTCTTCCCTTCCTGAGCCTTCATTCCCACTTTCTTGATCATATTTTCAAATACATTAACTGTGTACAGAGACTTCCCCTCAGATTAAATGATGGGGGGGTGCTCTGACTATGGACTGGCTATGGACTGGTACTGACCCCACGGAAACCATAATAAATCAATCACTTGCAGATTCAGATCAAAACAACTACATGAAGGATTTAAATATATATATTTCATACTAAGTATCTATATATTAATCTATAAAGATATTTGGAATTTTTACTGCTACCTAAATTATATAGCCATTATTACAACTTTTTCACTGTATGGGAGCAAGCCATCCCATTAAATTCATAGATGATAGGATATCAGATACATTCAGAATTTTTTGGTAGCCCCTTCTAATTCAGCTGTTTTTATAAATTTCTAATCAGTGTGAGTGGGAACACATGTGGAACTATTTATTGGTTTTACCCAACACACAATTCATGGCAGCATTTATAAAGCAAAAGTTTAATTACATGTAAATCCATTGAAATAAATTACTTATGGGCATCGAATATGTTAAAAATTTAAAATATTGTTTTCCTTCAGATTATCTGAGAATTACCAGATATTTTTCTGACAGTCTTACTTTACCATTTAAAATACAGTAGTGAACTGTTACTGGAATTTCAGGTACGACATTTAGTTTTAAAGCGTTTCTCTGAGGAGAAACTGATTTTTTTTAAAGAAAATCTAGAACAATATTCCAGCTCCTTTTGTAGTAAAAAATTGTTTTTCCTTTTGATTTTCTTTTTGCTGCAACTGCCACTAATTTTATATTTAAAAAACTAGTGAGGAATGTATTTTTCCACCATGAAAGCGGATTAAAAAAAAATCAATGCTTTGAATTTTGTAAATATACAACTAATTCAATTCTAGAATATTTTGTGATATTTTGTTTTGTATACATATTATTAATTCATATTTTACATAAATGACAAAGTTTTTTTATATGCATCAAGGCAAATTATTTGTTTATTTTTTAAATTGTATTTTGTTGGTATACAATATAATGACATTCATCATTGGAAATTTGCACCTTTACATAGTCTCTCTTGGTTCTTATTTTTCACCCTTGCCCAGCCCTCCCTTCAACACCTCCATCCCTCCCTATTTACAAAAGACTTTGTTTCCATTTTTCCTTTTCTCATATTAATTCCATTCCCTTCTTTCCCTTCCCCTTCCCCTCCCACTTCCCCTTCCTCTTTGCCCCTTTCATTCCTATTTCACATTATCGATTATATCTTTTAGTCCTTATTTACTCTTTCAGTTTCTCACACTAGAGAAACTATTTGGTATTTACACATGTGTAAATAAATAACAAAGTTTACACACAAAACAAAGTGGTTTATGATTATTTTAACTTTATGTATCTGAATTTCGTGTGGATATCCTACCAGGTCAGCTGGTAGCTAGGACAAATATTAAGCCACTTTGAAATCTGCCACTTTTTCCTTAGTGACCCTTTTTAGTTTTCAGTATTTCAGAAAGAAAACTGTATAAACCTAACACTAATATTCTAGTCTCATTGCCCATGTATATACTTGATTACATTAGGATATAAATGATATTAAGAAGCTTCTTGTCATTTTTAAGCCTTGTGTGCACTTTACCTTTTACCTTTTATTTGAACTACAGTGAAACTGTCACTTTAACTGAAGTAGAATAAATTCTGCCCAGTTACTGACCAAAGCATGCCTACCAGATGTTTTTCTCTCCCAGTCTAGGAAATCTTTTAAATCGGGGATTAATTTTGCAGATACTTTTTCTATTTAATTTGCTTTATTCTGTCCATTGCATTACTCTTGTCAGATCTAAGCCTTGTCATGTCTGAACCTTTCTAACATTGAATCTGTGATGTAAAAACTGTGTGATGTGCTACAAATTTTATGCATAGTAAATCAACTTATAACCTATAGAACCTGTAAGAAAGAAAGAAGAAAGAAAGATCTATCAGTGAGTGGCAAGTGACAATCAAGCTGCATATGGTAACAGATTAAAATGAGATTCCAGAGCTAATGCTTGGACATGAGCAGCACATTTTGGATGTGACTGTCTCCTACCATCCCCAGATGGGACCACCCAGATGCAGGGCAACAAGCCCCTGCATTAATGGCTTGATATTTGTGGTATCTACTGACTGACCTGGTGTGATATCCAGGGGAAAGGCAAGAATAGTGATTTGCATTATGGTAAGTCACATCATTAGCTCCTCATCTATTTCCATGTAATACTAACAGAAATAAAGTTCTCAATAAGTGGAATGGACTCGAATCATCCCAAAGCCATCCCCTCTTCCTAGGTGTTGGAAAAATTGTCTTCCACAAAATCAGTCCATGGTACCAAAATTTTGGTGACTGGCGCTGTAGGAGAAACCTGCAATATAAAGGAAGACTCAATTAGCTGACAGACCAGTAGTCAACTACCCCTCTCTCTCTCTCTCTCTCTCTCTCTCTCTGCTTCTAGGAGAGAATGAAGAGCAAATGCCTCTGTTGCTCCCCTTTATTTGAATCTACAATCATTCAAGGCTTCCTTAGGCTCTACTGAGCACACACACACCAATCCAAATAGCCTGTGCTAGGTTGTGATTGCTGCGTACTGCTTCCCTCTATTGTCCTACAGTTTTACAGGAATGCATCCTGTAAGAGCTGTCCTTCAGCTCTAAAGATCCAGCATCTTGTCCACAACACTCACTGTTCTCCAAAGTACAATTTTGCTCAGTGCTTTTGTCCACTGTTGTTAAAATATCTTCCTGCTGGGACCACTTGCTAAAGGCCTCCTACTGGGTTGACCAGCAAGCCCTTTGCCTGGGGCATCATTCAGACTCTACTACGTCTGGGTTCCATCTTTTGCTACCTGGATCAAATTTTTTTACCTCTTGTCACAAGGCCTGCCCTTCTAGAATATAAGACCTACAAAAGCCCACTATCAGGAAATGTATCCAAGGTTCCAAGTTGAAACAACAGAGAGAAGAATTTCAAAAAGTTAAAGCAGAACAAGACAGGACAGAAGAAAGTGAGGAACTCTCTTACTGCCTCTAACTCATGCTGGTTACCTGATCTTTGGCAGGGATTTGAGGGAAAACAAGCCCTGCAGAGCTGGAAGGATTTCAGTGTGTGCGTTACAGCCACAGGCAAGCAGTAGCGTGACAGTTACGGTGATACTGCTACTGACTTGAGAAAATAAGCTGTCTTCAGAAGACTTCACCTTTTCCTTCTCCATGAGCCACATGTGTGGTGAGCCAACAGCTTCTATGAAGAGTGTGTCTCATCCTAACCTTTTATTTTTCACCCATTCTCTGACTTTTGAAAAATCTAAAGACAGAAAACTCTTGAAATTCTTCGAGGAGTGGAAATGCATACAGCCTAGTACTCGAAAAGAAATGCATGACAGCTTCAAGAAAAAATAGTAATTTTATTTTAATGATTTTATGATTAAAATAACAAAAATTAATGACCATACATTCCTACGATTTCTTTTCCTGGTATAGGACATGGACTTATGCAATGTTTCTGTATTTTCCAATCTACCCTAGATCCTTATTAATGGACCAATAGATTTTAAATAGCATAAATATGGTTTAGGTATAAGATTATATTTAGAAACCATTTTTTTTTTCTAAAACTCCAAATTTTGCTTGCTTTTTCCTGGTACTGCCACTTACCAGTACCTCTGAATTTGTTTCTTTTTCTTTTCTTTTTTTTTTTTGTACCAGGGATGGAACTCAGGACCTTACACCTGTGAGGCAGCTGCAGTGCCACTGAGCTAAGTCCCCGACCCCAGAACCTCTGAATTGGAACCTCCGAAGTCAGCATACAAGTTTCCAAGTACGAACGCTCTGTTGAAAATACTATATGCCTCTCTTTACTGGAAAAATGATTCATTTCATTCTTATTTCTCCTATACTTTAAATGATGCTTTCAAAATATGTTTGGCAAACTTGTGAATGAACTTCATTCAAATAAACAGGCAAAGATATATTCTCCGCAATACTTGCTCCACGTGAAATTTGACATCTCCCTTGATCATGCCAAAGTTCAAAATTTACTGTGGAAATAAGTAGAGAGATTCCTCAAAAAAATAAAAATAGACTTTTGACTCCGCCGTTCCTATTCTAGGTATCTTCCTGAAAGAGTTAAAGACATCATATGACAGTGCTGCATGCACACCCCTGTTTATAGCGTCACAACTCATAGCCCCTCAATATTGGAAGCTCTATGTCCAGCAACAGATGAATGGATAAAGAAAGTGTGGTGTTTGCACACAACGGAGAACTACTCTGCCATGAAGATGGACAAAATTGAGTCATTTGTAGGAAAATGGATGCACCTCACTCGGATTGTACATTTCCAACAGGGAAGAGAGGAGATTCATCTTCACTCTTTTCCTTCACCCAAAACACTCACGCTATATTCTGAGTCTGACCCATTGAAGTCCTGCTACAAAGCTGAAGAACAAAGATGAGATCCCGGTGTATCTTCTGGGGCATGATCTTTGCCAATTTTGTACCTAACATGGATTTTAGAAGCTGGAGATGGAATCCTGGTGCACACACCTCTCTCCTGAGCTATGAAAACCTTTAGTTTCAGTGTGCAAATCAAGAAATCGCAAGACAGTCTTATTCAGATGCAAAACGGGCCAGGAAATCTTGGAAACCACAGGGTTAGTTTAGAAGGCAGGTCCCATTGAGGTTCGATAGGGCTGGTGATTAGTAACAAAAAGCATTGCTTATAGTCATAGGACCTGAAGGAAATGAGGAAGTTGCAGATATGCGGACAAATTTAAAACCAATGTCCGGTGGAAAGCCAATCTACAAGAATAATTCCACATTCTGGTCATTCTGAACATGTTTAGGAAGATGTGATCTATGTTTCAATGATTGTATAAATACATTTTCTGCTCCTGGGATTAAAGGAACAAAATACCCAAACTCAATTTTGGGGGGCCCTGCTCTGTGCTTTTCTAGGCGTCCTTAAATATAATGGCATCAAACAAAAATCACAAACATATATGCATGAAATGACCTGGTTCAATAGTCTGACAATGTAGTGGGACCCTTCTTAAAAACACATTTCAGGTGCAGCATGTTTCAGGCATAGCTAAGTGCTACCAATTTGGTTTCAAGGAGGAAGTATTTTCGTTAACTGAACAAACTTGCATTTTTTTCTGCACTGCCTCTTCTTAGATGGTAGCAGAATACATGTCACAAAGCAGGACATGCAGACCTCCTGTATCTCTTATATCTCCTATATCTGCTTTACTGGGGAAGAAATAAAAACTCAGATGTGTTCAGTGCCATCCCGCCTGGCCCTGGCATTTCAAATCCTCTCACTTTGCCAGCAGAACACCGTCTAATGAAACTGGCTTTGACAATAGGTTTCTGTATCTACTCTCAAAGTTGTCTGATCTGCCACTTGGGGTCATTCTGTACATTTGATAATGTTTTGTAACCATGCAATGCAAGGAATGAGAAAAGCTGATCTTCAGCACCACCGATTTACCCTAAAAATGCCTTTGCACAGTGCTATTTGCAATTTGAGAAAAAAAAAATCAATAAACCTGAATGCAATTAGATTTAATATAAAAATTCATATATTTCTCTTTTGTTTTAAAGGCAATGGCAGATGTTTATTCCTTCCTCCAAAAAAAAATTATAAGGAAAACTGGATCCACTATCAAAGACATTAGCTTATTTTCTTTTATGCAGGCAAATGTGGTTCTATTTCAATCTCATTCCTTTCTTCTACCTTCCTTTTGGGGAAAAGAAACGAAAGGAGGTTTTTTTTTTTTTTCAGGGATGAGAATCTAGGATGAAGGCCCAAAATATCCAGATAGGAATGACTCAGAGGTTTTCAACATGGGACAAAATGTGACAAATGTATTCATTATCCAATAAGTTCCAAACATCAATAAATTGAGTACAGATTCTCCGAGCTGATTTAACTGTTTGGATTTTTTTTTAAGCAGAAACATTTTCAGCTCTCTGATTCATGGGCAGACTGAGGGGGAACATCAGGCATATCTCCTAAACCAGCGGCAACAAACATCTGACAGCTGTGTCCACAGAAAGATCAGAAATTGGGCAGCCCCTCTCGGAATCCATGTCACCATGAGATTAAAAATAAAGAGAAACTAAAAGACACATGTTAGCTGCCACTGTGGGTCAGAGTCCAGAACCCCTTTTTTCCCCAATCCCCATCAAAAAGCCTAAAAATATTATTCCAACTGTACCCTGCTTTTCTCTCTTGGAGTTGAACAAGAAGGAGCTATCTGATCTACCTTGTTGGACAGTATGTTATGAAATTCCCATTCCAGAAAAGGTGCTTCCCGGTACCCAGGAGGAAGGAATGTGGCACAGGGAGACCAAGATCTCAGGCTTGTTGGCACAGCTTAATAAAGTCAGCACTTGGGAGGCTGAGGCAGGAGGATCTCTGTGAGTTCAAGGCCAGCTTGAACAGCATAGCAAGACCCTCCAAAAAAAACCAAAAGAGAGACCAATCCATTCTGGATTTCACTCAATTCTATTACTCTTAGATGATACCCTTCTGTCTAATCCTATTTCTCCGGGCTGTCTCTCTTCATTGAACCAAAGCATACAAAGGTAATGATTGTCTTTGTGTGGTTGGGTCTCCAATCTGCAGGATCCCAATTCAGGGAAAACTAACTAAACAAACATGTATTGGTCTACTCTCATTCACCCGTCCTTTTGATTTTCTAAAGCAGCCAGCCCTGACCCTTTATGATGGCCAGGAGAGAAAGACAGCCCTCAACTTCCCCTGTATGTCCTTCCATTTACTTTGACATGCACAATCTTAAGAATTATACTTTTCATGCTCGGATGCATGACAACCAAAAGATGCTAAAAATGTATCCCTATATGGAGATGGAAATGTCTGAATTGTTGGAATTCTCAAACCAGCAGGAGAGATAATTATGGAGCAGATAGATGCTCTTTGAAATTCTACTTGAGCAAGCCTAGGCTGAGAACAGAAATGAATATTTTTCAAAATGCTTCTTAGATGTGTCTAATGATCTACTTGGCCTTCACCCTCTTCCCTTGGTCCAGTCCCTCAACAGACTGAGATTTTTCATGAAAAAAAAAAAAAACTAAAGGGCAAGTAAGTTAGGGAAGATTTTTTTTTTTTTACAGCTCACCTTGTGGTAGATTGACTTATGCACATTAATATAGACAAGTTTGAGGGGAAAGAAAAAATATGTTTAAATTTCTTCTGGCTAATACTTCTCATGGTAACATTTCTCCATCATAGCATTTGGAGAAAGCCTCTCTATGATATTTATTTTATTCCTGGTTTTAGATGGTTTTCTCTTGCTGAGACTGAACACTTGAGACTGGGTGGGTTATAGAGAACAGAGGTTTACTTTGGCTCATGGATCTATAATTGGGATGTCCCAGAAAAGCAGCTCTGTAGCAACTGCTAAGAGCATGAAAACATGACACAGAGTAAAAGCAAAACTGCATGCGTTGGTCAGCTTCCCAAATACTGGACAAAATAACTCATAACATAATTTTTCAATGGATGTATACTCTACTGTTCACCTTCCTGTTGCTGGGATAGGACACTCAACATCATCAACTTAAAAGAGGGGAGGTTCAACCTGGCTCATGGTTTCAAAGGATTCGGTCCATGGTCACCTGCTTCAGTGGTCTCAGAGGGTTCAGACCATGGTCAGCTGCTCCAAGGCAGAAACATCATGGAGAACGGGCATGGAGGAGGAAATCTGCTCCTGGAAGAAGTGAGTGAAGAAACAAGCTGGAGGCAAGAATACACCCTGCAAAGTCACACCCCCTGTGACCACCTCCAGAACTTGAATCCACCTCCAAACATGAGCTCCTGAATGAATGGATCCACTGACAAGTACAGCGCCTCGTGACCTAATCACCTTCCAAAGCCCCAGCTCTGAACACTGGAGACTTTCAAAAGACATTCTAGTCCTCAACCAAAACAGACCCCAAATGGTTAACATCTTACACCATGACAAGCTGGCCTATATAGGACTTACAGAGACACATATGCATTCCTTACTGATTTGTTAGGCAATTCATTTCAACACTCCCATTCACTTTCTCCTAGGTGTCAGGAGATGGATGAGGTTTCACAGCCTTGTTTAATGCAGCATTCTGCACACTTCAAGCTCAAACTCTTTTCTTTAAATCTCAGAGCTCAGCACTTTTTCCACAGTCCTTTGAAGTGTGATATTTATCAGGTCTCTGATAATCTCTTGTCATACAGGGTAGTTTCAAAGGAAATTCCTTCTGATGTCCTAAGAAAATGAAAAAGTCTGGGTTTCTTCAAGAAAGGAATTCTAGGGTATTAAACATGTCGAGTGTGAGCTCCACTTGCTGCCCCTAGATTTTCTTTTTGCAGGAGTGATTTATAGTCATTGCATAAAAGCAAATGTAAAAAACAAAAAGCAAATGTAAAACACTGAAATTATTTGACAGATAGGGTAAATCTTCCTGTGTATAAAACTCCTATACAAATTAGAAAGGAAAAACTTAAGCCTAGGAATAAGACAGTGTGCTAAGTTCTGTCTATACAAATTTGAAAAAAAATACAGTATTGAGGATGTAGTTTAATGGTAGAGCAAACGCTTAGTATATGCAGTGTCCAGGGTTCAATCCCCAGCACAAAAAAAAGTGAAAAAAAACAAAAAGAAAGAAAAAGAACAAAGAAGAAAAGGAAAGAACTATTTAAAATTAAAATTTAACTAAAAAGTAATAATTAAACCAATGTTTTTTAAAAATAGTATTTTATTAATATTATATTTATTATTATATATTTTATTATATTATTATATAGCATATTATAATTATATTATTTATTATAATATTTATTCTAATAATAGTTAAATAATACTTTTTTCCTCTCTTGGACTCCAGAAATTTAAAATTAATATTTCTCCTCTGCTGAATTCCAGCAATCATTTCATTATTAACAATAAATTGCTGCAGAGATGACCCAAAATTTTGTAATGGGTTATGAAATGTGTTATAGATTGGAATAGGGTTTAACCAGCTCTCTTGCATTGTCTTGAAAGGATTTCTTGGTTAGATGGACTTTTCTATAAGTAAAAATCAGGGAAAGGTAATTGACAGGATTAATCATTTCTTTTTGCTTTATTGATCTTTCTGTCCACTTTCGCTATCAATTATTCATAAAAAGACATTTAAATTCTCTAGTTAAATGGTGATTTTTTTTCTGGCTGTCTTTGCACGTCTTTGCACTTTGTGGTTTTGTGCATTATGAAGCAAAGTTATAATGCTCATAAATTCTGAGGATTTTATAACCTCATATTAACCATTTTACTCTTAAGAAATCCTTCATCTTTTGTACTTTTCATTGTTGTCCAACATCTTTATGAGCTATTGATATAGCCACCACAAATCACATTTGATTAGGATTAGTGTGGTTCAACTTTGTTTAACTTATTAACCAACTAACATCTAAATTCCCTGTCTTCATGTTTAAATCAGAGAGTATGTAGATGGGTGTGTGAGGTGCTGGGTATTGAAAGAAAGAGCCCTCTATCATTGACGTACATCCCAAGTCTATTTTTATTTTATGTTATGCTTTGTAGACCAAGCCTCATTAAATTGCCCATCCTGGGCTCTAAATTGCAATCCTCCTGCCTCAGCCTACCCAGTGTTGAGATTACAGGTGTGAGCCGCCACACACAATGCACAGTGTGTTACTCATGGGGAGCATGTATCAAAGTCTTGCTATTTCTCCAACATGACAAACTGGTTTTAATTTTCAGACCATTCACATTTAGGGTTATTAATGATCTAGTATGGTTATAATGAATGTCTGATATTTATCTTGGTATTTATTTTATATTTGCATATGTTAATAGCCCCTGCTGGGTCAAAGAAACAATTATCATTTAAAGGTATGTAAGTAATAAGAAAAACATTTGTGTACATATTGTATACCTAAAATGTACCAATAAAAGAATTAAAGAAAAAAAAAGAAAAACATTTGTGTACCTAGTTTAGCATGCTTACATTTGTTCAAATGAGCAACTATGTATTAAAAAAAATTAACCAATAAGAAGAAAAAATTTACACCTGGTCAATGTGGTCACTCACAAATGTGGCATCTTTATTACTTTGATGTTCATCATGGGTCTTGGTTCCCTTCTCTTTCTGCTAGAAAGGGGCCCTTAATATTGCTTTCATTGTGCACTCTGTTGATGTATCTTTTCTGCTTATAAATATTTTTAAAATCCACGTCTACTTTCATTTTAAAACATACGGTTGTTAATTATAATTCTTTATCTCCCACAGTATTTGGAATGTATCACTGTGTCTTTTTCTGCCATACTTTGCGATCATTCATATCTTTAGCTCTTGAACCAATAATTTATCTTTGGATTTTTGAAAAGTTTTCTAATAACAAATACTTTTCAGCACGTTTATTAGGGAATTGCATCTGTTTCTCTTAGATACTGTTTCTGCATCATCTCACAAACTCATTAGGTTGAGATTGCATTCAAGGTTTTTATGCCCAATATTGGTTTGACTTCACGAACCTGTGGAATTATAGTATACATCGAATAGGAAGAATAATTTAGTGTTATTCATTCAAATTTTGTTTCTGATTCCCTTTTTTCTCTATATAGTGCAGTAATAATTTTTCCTCCATCTTGTAGATCCTTTATAATCACTCATTTATTTTTGCCACTTTTTCTTTGTCTTATTATGTAGGATTTTTATTGTTATATTTTTAAATTCACTAGACTTTTAAAAATGTAAGGCCTGAGCCTGCTGCAGACAGGCAGGTCTTCCCACGCCCAACCGAGGTCCTGAGTCATGCAGAACACACCAAATCACCCCGCTGCAGACAGGCAGGTCTGCCCACGCCCTACTGAGGTCCCGAGTGCCACAGAACACGCTGCTGCAGACAGGCAGGTCTGTGCACGCCCTACCAAAGTCCCCAGTCATGCGGAAGATGCCAAATCACGCCCCTGCAGACAGGCAGCCACCTGGTTCCACACCACAAAGGAGCAGAGGACACCAGACCACCAGACGAAGGCACTGAGTCCCGCAGCTCCTGGCCCAGAGGAGGGGGCTTCTGGGCCAACATCCCTTCTACCGCTCCCGGCCCAGAGGTAGGGGCTTCTGAGCCACCATCCCACTGCTCCTGGTCCAGAGGAAGGGGCTTCCAGGCCACCATCCCTCCCACTGCTCCCAGCCCACAGGAAAGGGCTTTTGGGTCACCATCCCTACTGCTGCTCCTGGCCCCTGTCCCACCTCTCCCAGCTCAGAGGAGGTAATCCGTGCAGGCGCTAACAGCCCCCGCCCCAGTCGAAATGAGAAAACACGTAAATAAGTCTCAAAACCAGACTTCCAGATCACCTACAGCAACCCCAAAGAGAAATGAGATGGAACACTCTGATACTCAACCACCTGGACCCACTGAACTGGAAATAAAAGGGGATCTGGAAAAAATGAAATCAGAAATAATTTCTCAGATAACAGGAGAAATTGTGCCCCTAGTGCAAGACATGATTAATATATCTAGAGAGGAGCTCAGGAACATGATGGAATCCCAACATAAGAAACAAATGGAATCCATAAAACAGATGCAAATAGATTTCCAGGACATGAAAAACTCCATTGAAAGACTACACAGCAGAATGAGCCAATGTGAGGACAGAATTTCAGATATAGAGGATAAGATTGCAATTAGTGACCAGGAAAAGAAAAATTGCTTCAAAATTATAAGGGAACATGAGAAATCAATCCAGCAGCTGCTAGACGATGCAAAGAATAATAACAAAAGACTGATTGGTCTCAATGAAGAAACAGGAGAGAGTGGAGATGACATAAAATATATCTTCACAGAAATAATAGCAGAAAACATCCCAAGCAGGGGAAAAGAGCTTGACATACAGATAAGTGAGGCATATAGGACTCCAAATAGCCTTGATCAAAAAAAATCTACACATAGGCATGTAATTGTTAAGATTCCACAAACTCAACAGAAGAACAAAGTTCTACAAGCAGTCAGAGAAAAGAAACAAATCACATACAAAGGAAAGCCCATCAGAATCACAGCAGACTTCTCAACACAAACCATCAAGGCAAGAAGAGCTTGGAGTGACATATTCTAAGCCCTAAAAGAAAACAGCCTCCAACCCAGATTGATGGACCCTGCAAAACTATCTTTCAAAATTGATGGAGAAATAAGATACTTTCATGACAAAGAGCACCTTAGGAACTTTGTGAATACCAAACCAGCACTCCAAAGAATTTTACACAATATCCTAGGAACAGACATTGAGGATCACAACCCCAGGAAGCAAAGCAGAATGAACCCATCAGGTATGACAAGAAATTAAATGTAAAGGGGGAGAACCCAACAAAAAGAAAAAGTCATGACAATGCCACGTCAATAGGTTTCAGTTATAACCATCAATGTTAATGGCCTCAATTCACCAATCAAAAGAAATAGACTGGCAGAATGGGTCAAGAAGCAAAATCCAACAATATGCTGCATACAAGAAACACACTTAATTCAAAAGGAAACTCATAGACTGAAAGTTAAAGGGTGGAAAACAATACTCCATGCGACAGGAACCCGAAAAAAAGCAGGAATAGCTATCCTCTTTGCAGATCAAGTAGATTTCAAACCAACACTAATGAAGAGAAATGAAGAAGGACACTACATCCTTGTAAAGGGAACAATCCAAGAGGAAGAGATGACAATCATAAATATCTATGCACCAAACACTACTGCACCCAACTATATAAAACAAATACTAATGGACATGAAAAGTCATATATGCATTAATACAATTGAACGGAGGACCTCAACACCCCACTGTCACAAATAGATAGATCAACTAGACTAAAAATAAGCAATGAAATACTAGAACTCAATCAAACTCTTGAACAAATGAACTTAACAGATGTTTACAGAGTCTTCCAACCCACAAAATCAGAAAACACATTCTTCTCAGCTGTACATGGGACATTCTCCAAAATAGAGCATATACTCACACAGAGAACATGTTTAAGTAAGTGCAAAGGAATTGAAGTTATCCCCTGTATATTATCACACCATAATAGTCCAATGAAATTGGAGACCCATAGCAAAAGAAACTGGAAAAATTTCATAAACACATGGAAATTGAACAGCACACCTCTGAATAACCAATGGGTCACAGAGGAAATTACAGAAGAAATCAGACAGTTCCTTCAATTAAATGACAATGACAATACAACATATCGGAATCTATGGGACACAATGAAAGCAGTCTTACAAGGGAAATTCATAGCAGTGAATATGCATATTAGGAAAACAGAAGGAGCCCAATTAAACAACCTGATGTTGCACCTCAAGCTGCTAGAGAAAGAAGAGCAGGACAACCCCAAAGCTCATAAAAGGGAGGAAATTATAAAGATCAGAGGAGAAATCAATTCAATGGAGACTAAGAGAATGATACAAAAAAATCAATGAAGCCAAGAGTTGGTTCTTCAAAAGAATCAACAAAATTGACAAACCTTTAGCCAACCTTGTCAGAAAAAGGAAAGAAAAGGCCCAAATCCATGCAATTAGGAATGAAAAGGGTGAAATTACAACAGACCCAGCAGAAATCCAGAGGATCATCAATACCTACTTCCAGAACCTGTATGCCAATAAGATGGACAACACAGAAGAAATGGACAGATTCCTAGATACATATGAATTACCAAAGTGGAACGAAGAAGACCTAAAAATTCTGAACAACCCAATATCAACCAATGAAATTGAAAAGGTAATTAAAAACTTATCAACTAAGAAAAGCCCAGGCCCTGATGGCTTCACTGCTGAATTCTACAAGACATTTAGAGAGGAACTGCTGGCACTACTGTTTAAACTCTTCAGTGAAATTGAAAGGGAAGCAATACTCCCAAATTCATTCCTGGAAGCAAGCATCACCTTGATCCCCAAAGCAGAGAAAGACGCACCCGAAAAGGAGAACTATAGGCCAATCTCACTAATGAACATAGATGCAAAAATCCTTAATAAGATACTGGCAAACAGAATGCAGAAGATCATCAAGAAGATCATACACCCTGATCAAGTGGGATTCATCCCAGGGATGCAGGAATGGTTCAATATATGAAAATCAATTAATGTAATACACTATATCAATAGAGCCAAGGACAAAAACCATATGATTATCTCCATAGATGCAGAAAAAGCATTTGACAAAATCCAACATGCATTTATGAGAAAAACCCTACAAAAAATTGGAATAGATGGTCTCTACCTCAAACTGATAGAAGCCATCTATGAAAAACCAACAGCCAACATCATACTAAATGGTCAATAACTGAAATCTTTCACAGTAAAATCAGGAACAAGACAAGGATGTCCACTATCACCACTCTTGTTCAATATACTTCGGAAACATTAGCCACAGCAATTAGACAAGAGAAAGAAATAAAAGGAATAAAGATAGATAATGCAGAAGTCAAATTGTCATTATTTGCAGATGACATGATACTCTATATAGAAGACCCCAAGAACTCCACCAAAAGTCTTCTAGATGTAATAACCAAATTCAGTCAAGTAGCTGGTTACAAAGTCAACACACAAAAATCAATAGCTTTCCTCTACACGAATGACTGACTCACTGAGAGAGAAATAGGGCAAATAATTCCTTTCACAATAGCATCCAAAAAACTGAAATACCTAGGAATCAACCTAATGAAAGAAATCAAAGACCTCTTCTCTGAAAACTATGGCACTCTGAAAGGAGAGATTGAAGATGATATCAGAAAATGGACAGAAGGCTCCTGCTCCTGGGTAGGAAGGATTAATAGAGTGAAAATGGCCATACTTCCAAAACTGCTATATAGATTTAATGCAATTCCAACTGAGATCCCAGCACCATAATTCAGGGACCTTGAGAAAACAATCCAAAAATTCATTTGGAACAAGAAGAGACCCAGAATAGCAAAAGCAATTCTAGATAACAGAGACATGGCAGGGGGTATCAAAATCCCCAACCTGCAACTATACTACAGAGCTACTGTGTTAAAAACAGGATGGTACTGGCAAAGAAGCACACTTGAGGACCAGTGGAACAGATTAGAAGATGCAGAAACATCTCCAGACACACTCAGCTATCTCATCTTTGATAAAGGAGCCAAACACCCTCACTGGAGGAAAGATAGCCTCTTTAATAAATGGTACTGGAAAAATTGGGCTTCAATTTGCCAAAGATTAAAACTAGACCTATATCTCTCACCATACACTAAACTAAAATCAAAATGGATTAAATATCTAAATATTAAAATAGAAATTCTGAACCAGTTGGAACAGAGGTTAGATAGAACCCTTGAAGACATCGGTGTAGGAAAAGATTTTATGAACAAAAACTCAGTTGCCCGTGAACTAGCACAAACAATCAACAAGTGGGATCTCTTCTTATTGAAAGGCTTCTGCACAGCAAGAGAAACCACCAGCAGTGTGAAGAGACAACCCACAATGTGGGAAAAAATCATCACCTGCTCTTCCTCAGACAAAGGTCTACTATCTCAAATGTATAAAAAACTTCAAAAGATTAGACCTCCCAAATTGAAAGACCCAATCCAAAAATGGGCATCTGAAATGAACAGACATTTCTCAGACAAAGAAGTAGATATAGCAAATAAATATATGAAAAAATGCTCAACATCACTGGTCATTCAAGAGATGTAAATGAAAACAACACTGAGATTCCACCTCACTCCAGAAAGAATGGCTGCTATCATGAAATCAACTAATAACAAATGCTGGCGGGGCTGTGGGGAAAGAGGAACCCTGCTCCACTGCTGGTGGGTGTGTAGACTGGTGCAAGCACTGTGGAAATCAGTATGGAGATACCTCAAAGAACTAGGACTGGAAGTCCCATTTGACCCTGCTATTCCACTGCTGGGGATCTTCCCCAAAGAATTAAAAGAATCATACCACAGTGATATATGTGTGCTCATGTTCATAGCAGCACAGTTTGTGATAGCTAAAACTTGGAAACAGCCCAAATGCCCATCAACTGGAGTCTGGATAAAGAAAATGTGGGTTTTTTAATAAAATGGAGTACTACTCACCCATAAAAAATGAGAAATTAGAGACATTTATAGCTAAGTGAATGCACATTGAGGTGATACTCTTAAGTGAAATAAATAGGACACATGTGAATAAATTCCGAATAGTTTCTCTGGTGTAAGAAACTGAAAGTGTAAATATGGACTAAATGTATAATAGATAATGTGAAATAGGAAGAAAAGGGGCAAAGGGGAAGGAAGTGGGAGGGCTAGGGGAAAGGATAGAAGGGAATGGGATTAATATGACAAAATGAAAAAATAGGTACAAAACCTTTGTAAATCAGGAGGACTGGAGGGGTTGAAGGGAGGGCTGGGCAAGGGTGAAAAATAAGAACCAAGAGAGACTATGTAAAGGTGCAAATTTCCAATGATGAATGTCATTATATTGTATACCTAAAATGTACCAATGATTAGAATGAATAATCAATAATGTAAAATAGGAAGAAAAGGTCCAAAGGGGTAGGGGTAGTGGGAGGGGCAGGGGAAAGGAAAGAAGGGAAAGGACAAATGATGAGAAAGGGAAAAAATGGAAACAAAGTCTTTGTAAATAGGGAAGGGTAGAAAGGGGGAGGGAGGGCTAGGAATGGGGAAAAAATAAGAATCAAGATGCATTATGTAAAGGTACAATTCCTAATGAGAAATGTAATTGTGTTGTATACCTACAATGTACCAATAAAAGAATTTAATTAGAAAAATGTAAGGCCTAATCTGTTCTTTTTTGTTTTTTTGTTTTGGTGGATTTTTTGTATCCAGGTATCGAACTAGGGACTTTGCACTTGTGAGGCAGGCAGCGGAACCACTGAGCTAAATCTCTGGCCCAGGTCTAATCCATCCTTAATTCTACTCAATGCTATTTTCATCTCACAAATTGTATTTTCCAAATCTAGAAGTTTAATTAGGTATCATATATATATATCTGCTATGTCTCTGTGCAATTTCGTTAATTTATGAAGCATTTGTAAAACTGCTAAAGTGTCATTGTCTACATCATTTGACAGGTGTAATATTTCTGGGTCCTTTTAGACTAATGCATTTTTCTCTACTCCATTGCCTGTATCCCCTACTTCTCATCTCTGTTTTTGTTTTATTTATTTAATTTTAATGAGAAACAATACGACCACTTCTCAGCCTTTCGGCTAAGATCAAGTGGAGAAATAGTATGAAATGTTCCCTGCTTGCAGTTGAGTATTTTTGTATACTATAGATATTCTTAAGCGCATATCAAATATGCATATATGTAAAGAAATGGACACAGAATGCTCACCCATTTAGACCACATTCATGTTTTTAAAAAGTCTTAATAAATAAAAAACCTCAACTAATATAAAGTACGTTCTCTGACCACAATGACAAAAAATTTTATTGACCAATTGAAACATGTCTAAAAGAAAAATAAATACATTTCTACACTCTCATGGGAAAGCCAAAGAAGAAATGGAGGAAATCTTACAGTCATTTGAAGAAGATGGGAATGATAGCATAATGTATCAAATTTAGATACATTTGGTACATTGATACATTTGAAAAGCCCAAAGCCATATACAAAGGTATGGAGTCTAGTTAAGGACTACATTAAAGAATACTGATTTTAAGTTAGTGACTTCCAGCTTCTACTTTAAGAAATTAGAATAAGAGCAAACCAGCCCAAAATGAGCAGTAAAAAGGAAGACAATGAATATTAGAGAACAGAGAGGAAATAGACCAGCCAAAGCCCTTACAGAAAATATATTTTTAAAAAGGACATGTAAAAATGCTGAAGACTTCCACACTTAATTAAAGAAACATCACTTCATACACAGCGGTAACACAGAATAACCATCATGCTTGCAAACATGAATGTACATTTGCCAAATTCAATTGTCCTCTCTTGTTTCCTCTGCAGAATTTCCCCAGCAAATTTCAACCCTCAGGTTCTGAATCTGGTTTCTGTACCACTCTCTTTCCAATCTGTCATTTCTGATAGCTTGCCTCCTCTGCCTCTTCCTCGTCCTCCTTCTTCAACTCTTTCCTTTCTGCTAGGTTTTCTCCAAATATAATTCCTCATTTCCTTCTGTTCCCCATGCAAACTGTCGTGCAGTCAACCTTATTGTGTTAGTCTGCTTTCCATTACTGGAAGAAACAACTGAGATACCATAACTTATAAAGAATAACAGTTTGTTTTGGCTTGGAGTTTTGGAGTTTCTTCTCTGTGATGCAGTAGTCGCCGTATTTTTGAGCACATGTCAGACAGAGCTGGGAATTCAAGAGAGGAAGAGGAAGAGACAGGAATCCCAATATCCCCTTTGAGGCCACACCCCCAATGACTTCACTTCCTCCTACTGAGCCCCGCCTTTTAAAGCTTCCACTGCCACATCCTATCTCCCATGTGGGGAGCCAGCCTTCCATACATGGACAATCAAGAGACATTTGAGATCCAGACCACACCACTTCATGAAATCAATGAGCTCAATCATTACCTCCTGGGGAGTTTTATTCCCATTCTATAACTGACTCTCTATATTGCACTGAGATCTCAATGCCCTGAATTTCACACAAGTGTGACATATCTGTGACTGTGTGTAACTTCAGCTCAGTGTGCACATTATCTTGATAACCTTCTTAGTTACAACCACAGCTTCTTTCCTCCAGGGACTATGTGCTCAGTGTAAAGAATGATATGAACAGGAGTCATCTTTCCGTTCTTATCTGCTAATAGTAAAGTTGTCTGAGGATTCTGAGGTATGAATGGGGAGCAAGTACTCATTCAGTTCTCTCGAGGATAGGTCAGAACCACATAGGATTATTTGCTCTGCATGCACTTATGAATACAGTAATGAGTTTGCGATGATTTGGGGACAATGTCTTGCCCAGGACAATGTGCCACAGTTAGTGCCTTTGTGGGATTGTGGGATTTTACTGGGGTCATGGAAGGCTGTGCTCTGAAAAGAGCCAAATGCAATTCTCAGGAGACATTTGTGAAAGAATCATGGGCCCAACCCCAGGTATCTCTCTCTTTCTCTGGCTTCTTGCTTGAGCTGAAACACAGAGCCCTCTGTAGACCCTCTTGCCAATGCAGCCTATCATGATGAGAAACAGCAAGCAAGGGGCCAGCAGAATTGAGCTGAGGCAGGCACCACACTCAAAACCTTCAGAACTGTGACCACAGAAACCTTCTGCACTTTATGAAGTCAGCTGCAGGAGGTGTTCTGTGACACTGCTGAAACAATGCAGAGTGTCCTCTGATGACCAACACTGAGTGGCTGTCCAGGGCTCTTTAGGCATGGATTTAGCAGCTACACATGCATATGTGATACAGGCAGATACACATTTATATTTGCAAATCTATACTGGTATCTATCTCTATGTGTATACAATTATCTATGTAAATATAGACACATCTATGTCTCATATTTTGGTTTATTGTCATGTATATGTATGTGTACATGTGTGTATCCATACATTTCACATATACATATGCACCTGTATGCAAATATATATATCTAGAAGAAATCTATACAAATAGGAATCTTATATACACATATATAAAAACCTTATATATTATCTATATAGAAATCTTACATATACATGTGTGTACACTAATCTGTCTATATGTACATAGTTATCTAATATGTATCAATTGTATCTACACTTACATAGATATATAGAGATATCTATTTTTATATATAGTTACTTTTTATATCTATATGTTTATCTTTATCTACATCTGTCTTAGTTAATTTTTCCTAATTGCTGACACAAAATACCTGACACCTAAAATTAAAAAGGGAAAGGCTTATTTAGCTCACAGTTTGTAGAAACTTTAGTCTATAATTGGCTGGCTCCAAGGCAGAGTGGCTTGGCAGAGGGGCATCACAGAGGAGAAACAGTCCATGGCAGGGTGGACAGAAGGCAGCAAAAGCAACAAAGGACCTGAGCAGTCTCTTTCTGCCCCTTTTGCCTTATCTAGTCTACTTAGGGTGGGTAGAATTCTCACCCTGAATCCCAGTCCCCTTGATCCTAACACTGCACCATGAATCTATCCCAGGATCACACACTCTAGATCCAGCCACCACTGAAAAAGCACCACCTGTGACTGCATGAGGCTTTGGGGGGACATCGAGACACAAGCCATAATAACATCTACATGTAGATAGTTATCTGAGTTTATACATAACAATATATTTACCTGTATCTACACTTGCTATTTACCTATACCTATATACAAATATCTGTCTGTACGTATGTCTACATAGCTATCCATTAGTGTCTATCTATGTACATCTAAATGCCAAATCTGTGAATAAATAATTATGTATGGCACAATGAATGAACATCTCATATAGAAATCATATGTATCTATATATATATACCAAGATATACAAATCCATATGTGCATACACTTATCTATTTTATACTATAATACCTGTCTATAATTATATACATAAATATTATACATATGTATATATATACATACAATTATATAGATATCTGTTTGTCTCATATATACCTACTCCCTATCTATATAGCTATATATATATCTATATTTATATGTAACAATATATTTATCTGCATCTATAATAGCTATATATCTGTATCTATATATAGATATCTATCCATACCTATATATACATCTATCTCAGAGAGAGAGAGAGAGAGAGAGATGACACAATGACTCAGTATCTCATGATGAATGGTAATTACAGTACACTTTTTCTCATAAAACTCATAATTTTAAAAAATCCTACGTCTTTAAAGTGAGAAAGAAAGCTGGATAGTAACAGGAGATGATTTTAATGACACTAAATGACCGTTCTATGGACATTCCTAGAACACCCACCCGATTAGAGAACAAGAAGTATTTAATGCGCAGAAACCTATTGAGGTAGTGAATGCTCCTGTTTGCTTCTTCGTGTCCTGATTATATTGCAGTTCAGCCCTGCTCCTTATTCCGAATGCCTGCGTTTCCTTGCTATACTTTGCAGTTGGACATTAATAATCCCATTTGACCCAGTTTTTTCATTATTCCTTTTTTTAGTCACACATAACTCTGTGAGGGGGGGCGTCTGTAGGAACTTTTAAAAATTAAAGCTACGGGATATGTATCAATGTGATATAATTTAACCTAGGGTTTCCAAAAACAAACAAAAAAAGAAAAGAAAAGAAAGGCTGCAGACAGCCTTTTTCTCAAAAGAGAAAAGCCCAAGAACTTTCTTTTGTACATTTTTAACTTCCAAAAGTTGAATAGATACAAACCGTAAAAATCCCAGATAACATTCTTAATTATGCTTCTAATTGTTTTCACCCGAATGGCCAAGGGCACAAACACAATTCCTACTTTTCCTGGATTCATATTTATTTTTCTTCAGAATGCTTTTATTAGTTCTAGACAGTGCAAGAGCGCCCTCTACAGGTAGCAACCAGGCCAAGATTAATTTCTCCTCCTATCTTTCTCATCCGATAATCTGTATTCACAGTGCAGGCAAGCAGTAATTGTACGGGGACAATGAGAGAAGGTGACCACAGTGATTTTTGAATTAAATCCACGCTCTCAGCTCCGGAACAAGATTCTGCAATTTTGTCCGGGGATGTGGAATACGTATCACGATTGCTTTCTATTTACTTTGTGTTCTTTAGACTCGGTTCCTAGAAATGTGTCTCTCTTTGGAATTGCAAAATGTCAGCAGGAATGCAGTTCATTAAAGACTTGCAAGCACTCGACATGCAGAAATAAATTCAAGAAACGTACATTGCTTTATTGTACCACTTTAAAGTCACCTTTTCTGGTAAAAGCAGGAAAAAGCTGCAAACTCTAAGGGCAATATAAGTTGTAGGGATTTGTATGTGTGCGTGTGCATATGTGTACATAAATGTGAGAACTTGTGTGTCTACGTAAATATGCACATATATCCATATGAATGTTTTTATATATGTCTGTGAGAATGTGTGACCGTGTAGCATTTTTTCTCCTGGAAACATATTTCTTTTCATGTAGCATTACCCCAAAGAACAATAAAAGCAGGTATACCTGCTTGCTAGGTCTGTTAGAAGAAAGAACCACAAGGTGAATGGAATGGTGGATGCCAAAAAAACTCAGAAAGCTGAGGCAAGAGGATTATGATTTTGAGCACAGCCTTCGAAACTTAGTAAGATAGCAAGACTCTATAAATAAGTAAATAAACAAGTGCTGGGAATGTAGCTCAGTGCAAATGCCTTGGGCTCAATGCCCTCTACCAAACAGAAAAAGAACATGGGAGAAAGAAAGAAAGAAAAGAGGAAAGAAAGAAAGAAAGAAAGAAAGAAAGAAAGAAAGAAAGAAAGAAAGAAAGAAAGAAAGAAAGAAAGAAAAGAGGAAGAAGGGAGGAAAAGAGAGAAGGAGGGAGAGAGAAAGAAGACCACAGATTGGCAGACTGTGAGGCTTAAAAAACACAAATTTTTTTCTCAGTTTTGCAAGCTGGAAGTTCAAGATCAAAGTGTCATCTGAGTGTTTACCCTAGTACTTTCTTTCCTTTATTTGGCATTCTCTTTTCTTCTTCATGTAGCTTCTCTCCAGTTCTATTTCTGGGCACAAATTTCCCCTATATAAGAGGATACAAGTCATCTTCTAATAAATGTCACTCTATTGAACATCTTGTTATTTATTAGATCTAAGCTGACCTTGAAAAGGCTCATGTGTTAGAGAGGGGCCTTGTCAGAAGAGGCAGATTACTGGAGTGTGACCTGGAAGGGTGAGTTCTTGTCCTCAGCTCCTCCTTTCTCTCTCTGCTTCGTGGACACCATGATGTGAGCATCTTTCCTGCTCCACACCTGTCCACCATGATGTTCCTGCCTTGGAGCAGCCAACCATGGACTGAACCCTCTGAGACCATTGGTGCAGCTGACCATGGACTGAACCCCCTGATACCATTGGAGCAGCCAACCATGGACTGAGCCCTCTGAGACCATAAACCAATTTAAACTCCTCCTTAAAGTTGCATTTATGATATATATGTCCCAACAGTAGGAAAGCAGATTAAACACTCATTATAATTTGACTACTTCTGCATGGACCCTGTTTCCAAAGAACTTCACATTCTCAAATACTCAGAATTAAGACATCAACAACAACAAAAATGGTTAACATGAAGGAGAACTCACAGTTCATCCTAAACCACAATTTTTGAGGAAAGACTAGATTTATAACCTAAAGCAAGACTTAGGCAAAGCACAATGCCTTGTTGACAAATATTCTTTAAATATCTGATATGCATACATATCATTCTTCACCAAGAAAAAGTAATGAACAAACATGTACTAATAAAAATAAATTTTTTAATGATTTATAAATTAAGATTAATTAATAAAGAAAAAGCTGTCTCTATTCCTCTCCTGAAAAACTTTATGATATGAATAACTAGTGTCTCTCTTAATCTTTCTTTCTCTTCATCTCTGTTTCTCACACACACACACACACACACACACACTCACAAACATTTGTCAGCACACCTTTACCCGAATTCTCCTCTAAAATCTCAACTGGCTAAAGAGCTAGAGAGTTTCATAACTGTTAATTATGTATTTACTTTAAAATAGTGATCTATATTTCATGCTTTGCTAGAAAATTCGCCTCTTCACAGTTCTACCAATCAATATACTGTAAAAAATCATCTGATTCTCCCCTCTCTCTCTCTCTCTCTCTCTCTGAAGACAAACATTCCCTGGGTGACTTTCTATTTGATGAGTGAGCCCTTTGGGAAATTTATGCAATGAGAGTGGGAGATAAAACATTTGAGTCAAGGGCCAGGGATTTAGCTCAGTGGTTCTGGTGCCTGCCTTGAAAGCACAAGGTCCCAAGTTCGATCCCTGGTACCAAAAAAAAAAAAATTTGAGCCAAGCAACAAATGTGAATGCTTGTTCTGCACTGTAGGAGACCTTCTGTGATCACAACTGCTAGTTTGGATCTTAAATGTCACCCAAATGACCCTGAGTTTAAGGGTTAATAGCCAGCCCGTGGTCATAATTGGGAAGTGGTGGGCTGTTTAAGAGGTGGGGCCCAGTAAGAGGAAGTGAGGTCATTGGGGGCGTGGCCTAGGAGGGGATTTTGGGCTACAGTTCTTTCCTCTTCCTCTCATTTTTGCTTCCCTGACACTGGAAATGAGTAGGTTGCTTCCTAAGGGACTCCTTACCGTGATGTTTTGCAGGTCACCAACCCTTAAGCAATGTGGTCAAGCAAGCATGGAAGGGAATATCCAAAGCTCTCTCCTCCTCCTTCTCCTCCTCCTCCTCCTCCTCCTCCTCCTCCTCCTCCTCCTCCTCCTCCTCCTTCTGTCTCTTATAAAGATGCTGCATCTGGATTTAAGGTTTACCCTAATCCAAGAGGGTTGCATTTCATGATGCTTTACTTAACTACGTGCCAAGACCAAGATTCTGTTTTCAAATAAGATTACATTCACAGATTCTAGGGATGGCGCATGGGCAATATATTTTCAAGGCAGCCATGCAATCCACTATGAATGTGCCCAGCTCCCTCCCCAAGCTTTGTAGAAGAAGCTTCCTCACTCTGCCTCCGCCTAGAGCTCCAAGTGTCCTTGGGGTGTGGCCCCATCGCTTTAGTCTCTGCCTCCATCTTTTTTTAAGAGGAAGAAAAACTTTATTTCAGACAGGTTCAGTGGCATGTGGGTTACAGTGAAGGCTGGTGGTAGCAGTTTCTTTTCCAAGCCGTACTGATGTATAAATTAGAACTGATTTGGTAATGCTTAACTTCTGCTAAAATGTAGATTCAATCCAACATTACACCAACCTTTACATTTATCGTAGACCTCATATTGGTACTAGAGTTTAGATTTCCATCAGGAAAAAATGAGAACAACCTTACAAGCTACCTACTAAGGTAATGAGCTGTGAAATTAATTCCCTAGTATTGCTTTGAAAATATACCCCTAGGTTACTCAGAGAAATTCCAACTTCATCCAAACTGGGAATCTTCAATCATCGTCTATGGTTGACTTGATTGTCACTCCTCTTCTTATCTGACCCCAATCAATTAAAGGCCAGTGCTTCTGAACTCTTGGGCTAAGGGCAATTTTCTCTCCCACTTCTGTGCACACAGGATTGGTCAGAACAATCTTGCCCAAGTCAATCCTATCTGCACAAACTCTTCCTCCTGTTGTCATAGATCCCATGTTGAGTTGACCATGAGCCCTTCGTTCGAAGGGAGCTTTCACACTTTTGTTGCTTTCTCTCCACCCTCACTGCGCACACATAGAAGCTGTCTAAGTAGGAAATGGGGAATTTCTAATCCTGTGAATATCTCAGGGAAATCACCAACTGCAGCAAGACCCTGTGCCACCATTCCGTCAGCTCAGCACAAGGCAGGATTGATTTTTGTTCCAACTCCAGTAAGACCCCCAGGAGCAGCATACAAAAGATCATTATGTTCCCCCAAAAGGCATGCAATCTTGGAAAAGTTTGCTCTACACATGAGTTTGCCTTTGCTACCTTTGGAAGCAATACCAGGTCTGACTTCTATTTCCTGGCCCACCTTCAATGCTCCCTTTAGAATATGAACACCAGCCACACCTCCCTTAAGGTCATCAACTTCACAACCAGGTTTGTTGACATCAAATGACCTCATGACAATAAGACTTTCTGAAGTAAAGTCTCCAGGAGGCACTGGTATTTTCTTTACTAGAGACTCACAGACAACTTCTGTATTGTATTTCTATATTGGAGTAACGGGAGCTCCTTCTGGGACTCTACCTGGTACAAATGCAAGGATGTGTTCCTATTGTTCCTCAGCCTGACTTTCTTCTGTCAAATCAATGGTATTCTGGAGGATCAAAATATGCTTCATCGTGTGAACCTCTTCCACATGACCTACAGCATTCCGGTCAAGGACAACTTGGGTCATCAAGTTTAGAAATCTTAGCATTAACATAGCCAAGCTTGATTGCAATGTTTCTTTCTAGTTCGTTTTTGAACCTGACAGTGTGAACTCCAGAAACAGCTTTCACAACCGTGGGCTTCCCCATGAGCTACATGACCAGTGGTACCTGTATTAATTGTTGACTGTCTGCTGATAACTTCATGGGAAAGTCGAGTCAACTGGTAACATCCAAGCTGGTGAGATCTTGACGAGAAAGATGTGCCTCCCCAGAGCCGCTCCAGCCTAGCCCCCTGCCATCTTGCCCGTCTGCCTCCATCTTGGCGTGGCTTCTCTTCTGTCTTCATCTCCTCTTCTGTCTTTCATGAGGACATGGTCATCAGACTGAAAGCCGCTCATCTCAAGATCTTTCCCATCTGCAGAGTCCCTGTTGGCAAATCAGGTCCCATTCCCAACTTCTGGGGTTGGGATATGAACACACCTTTTGGGGCCACCATCCAATCTACTCCACAGGCTCCAGCTGAGACCCTCCTGCCTCTGCCTCCTCCTGGTGCTCCAGGCAGCCCTGGGCTCTGGCCCCATGACTCCAGTCTCTGCCTTTGTCTTAACATGACTTCTTCCTCTCTGTCTGTTTCTTCATATTTGTTAAAATCCCTCATCCTACTCCACTATGACCTCACCTTCATTCATCACTGTCTGATTCCCATATCTGCTTCCATGGGTCTACATCCATGGATTCTACTGAACAACTTTGGATCAAAACTATTCAGGAAAAGAAATATGCACTGTAGAGACTGTTTCGTTTTTCTTGTTATTATTCCAAAATCAATAGAATATAGAAACTATTCTCATAACATTTACATTATGTATTCTCAGAAGTCTGGAGATGATTTAAAATATGTATGGGAATCTGCAGCCTCTATACAACCTCCACCCAACAAATATCAAACTTTGCAAGAAAATGGGATCCTTCCTATATCTTCAGATCCTGTGGAGACCTGGGAGCAATCCCCCATGAATAAAGAGGAACCCTTGTGCAACTGTATCAACTCTTTTTCTTAAAAAGTATACATTATGAGATCTTCAGATTTAAGGCATCAACAGGTCATTTTGGAGGGATGCAGATCAAACTACAAGAGTCTATATTCTTCCTTATTATAGCACATGGCCACTGGATATTGAGTCCCTTTTTCTTTTCAGAATTTACAGTGCAATGGAGGCTTCAAGCACAAAGTTTTCTCACTCTCAGGACATATCTCTCTTTACACTACATCCAAAAAAACACACCTTTATTGGCTATACCTTGGATGGTGAATATCTCCCCAAACAACATGTGTTGAAGCCTTGATTTTTTACCTGGTGCTTCTGGGAAGTGGTGAAATCACTAAGAGATGATATCCAATGGTCACTCTAGGTCATGGCAGTTGTGTTTCTAAATGGAATTGTGGAAGCTCAATCTATTTGTCTCTCTATCTTCACATGCCAATCATGATGTTCCATTCCATCAAAGGCCTAAGCATCATGGACTTCTCTCTCTATAACTGGATTGCTTCAGTGCTATGGTTTAGATCTAAAATCTCCTCCAAAAGTGGCAGACCACTGGGGTTGTGACATGGAACACTGAATTCTTGGCCCCAGATCCTCCTTTCTCTCTCTGCTTCCCAACCTCCATGATGTGAGCATCTTTCCTCCTCCACACCCATCCGCCATGATGTTCCTGCCTTGGAACACCTGACCATGAACTGAACTCTCTGAGACCACTGAAGCAGCCAACCATGGACTAACTCCCTGAGACCACTGGAGCATCTGACCATGGACTGAACACCCTGAGACTTTAGATCAACCAACCATGGACTGAACCCTCTGAGACCATTGGAGAAGCCAACCATGGACTGAACCCCCTGAGACTATTGGAGCAGCCCACCATAGACTGAACCCTCTGAGGCCATTGGACCAGCTGACCATGGAGTGATCCCTCTGAGATCATTGGAGCAGCTGACCATG
The DNA here is from genome assembly GCF_053883595.1 of Heterocephalus glaber. NCBI lineage: Eukaryota > Metazoa > Chordata > Mammalia > Rodentia > Bathyergidae > Heterocephalus > Heterocephalus glaber. Next base: position 5,162,849 of record NW_028258189.1, read on the forward strand.
GACTGAACCCTCTGAAATTGTGAGCCAAAATAATCCTTTCCTCCTTTAAATTGCAGGTGCCAGGTGTTTTAACTCAGTTATTGAAAAGTGATTAAAACACTCAGGTATTTATAACAGTGATGGCAATCTTACCAACACACCAAAGGTACAAATTCTCTTTGGTTCATCACAGTGAACTTTGTTTTCCTGGCTTTTATGTTAGGGTTGAATCCATATGGCATATGTGTCAAGCTCAAACCAAATGTCTGTAGCTCTTACAAGTATTCCTGCTGTTGGTCTAGTTAATAGTTTTAGAGACCTGAGTAGCATACCTGTTTGGGGGAGACCCAGAACACAATGGTGAACTTGAGCAATGTCAGCAAAACTAATACCTTTCTTTCTGCATTAGCCAGAGGACATGTAACTCTTAGTAAAAGTAGCCATTTTATCCTAGGAATTTGATTGTTTCTTTTAAAAAAATATTCTTTGTCCTCTAGGTTGAATTTTATGCTACTAATCTTGAGTATTTCCCATTTCCTAGTAGTTTAGGCTTTATCAAATACCTATCACAAAATGGTCATTTTGACTATTCCAACATTTCCATGTTATACAGCAGTTATCATTTCCTTCCATTTACAAATTAGGCCATAGAAACCTAGAAGGATGTCATAGGACCTGCAGTCTATAAGAATTGCAAGACTTGGTACCGGGCAACACATGAAAATTTATGTCTCTTTGAAGCTGGACTGAGATTATTGTTATACAAAAATATATCACCAAAATATATAGGGAAAAAAGGCATACTTGTATCATTTTTAGTGATATATCCTTGCTTTACTTTATTTTAATAATTCTTTTCCATCTTTTTCAAAGTTTTTGTTAATTATCTATTCCCTTTCTTTAGATCACCATTACCCAATTTACTGTCTCATTTACAAAAAGATATCTTAAGGCATAGTTATGATGTCATCTACACATTTATCTGAGGCCATAAAATGGAGTAGAAAATTAACATGATCATTGTTATATTAACCATAGCTGCTTCTATTTCAATAATGTTTACTCACAACAAGGAGAAAACCAGTACTTATAAAGGGATAATTCACTATTTCCCCTTCCATCCATCATCTGCTAGCAACTGCCAGTCTTTCAGTCTATGTAAACTTGTTTGTTCTTTATATTTCATACCAGTGGGATAACATGATATTTGCTCTTGTGTACTGGGCATTCTTTTTTGACATAATGCCTTTACAATTCATCCATGTTTTAGTATGCGTGAAAAATTCATATTTTTCATGGCTGAGTAACACTCCATTGTATAGAGAGACTATATTTTGTTTCTTAACTTATTACTTGATATATACTTGGTTTGTTTCCACCTTTTGGCTATGGGAAACAATGTTTCCTTCAACACTGATATACAATTATCACAATGAACTCCTGTTTCTAAAATTTTGGGGTTTATACCTAGGAGTGGGATTTTGAAGTCTCATACTAATTTTATGTCTAAGTTTCAGAGTATGTTCTACTCTGTTTTCTACAGATTCTGAAAAATTTTGCATTCTCACAAGACATCTAGGAAGATTCTAATTACTTCAAACACTTTCCAACACTTCTTATTTTCCATATTTCTTTTATTTGCTCATTGTAGTAGGTATGAACAGGAATCTTTCTGATTTTAATTTGGATTTCCCATATGCTCCATGGACATGTATCTATCTTCTTTTATTTCTTCTATTATTCTTTTCTTCAACCCCTTCCTTACCCCTCCTTTACTCTCCATCCATCTATTGATCCTCTTCTTTTTTGTATTCATTAATTTTATTGGTACATTTTAGGTATACACTACAGTTACATTCATCGTTGGAATCTTGTACCTGTACATAATCTATCTTGATTCTTATTATTTTTTCCCATTCTCTTGCCCTCGTTCACTCCCTCCACCCCTCCCTATTCACGAAGACTTTGTTTCCATTTTTTTCCTTTTCTCACATTAATTTCTTTCCCTTCTTTCCCTTCCCCTACCCCTCCCACTTCCCCTTCCCCTTCAGACCTTTTCTTCCTGTTTCATATTATCTATTATACATTTTGATCCTTATTTACTCTTTCAGTTTTTCACACCAGAGGAACTATTTGGTATTTACACATGTGTGTCCTATTTATTTCACTTGAGAGTATGGCCTCAATGTGCATCCATTTAGCTATATATGTCTCTAGTTTCTCATTATTTATGGCTGAGTAGTACTCCATTATAAAAAAAAAAAATCTCCTTTATCCAGTCTCCAGTTGATGGGCATTTGGGCTGTTTCCAAGTTTTAGCTTTATTTTTTTGGTACCAGGGATCAAACTCAGGACCTTGCACTTGTGAGACATCCATGGTGCCACTACACTAAATCCCTGGCCCCCCAAGTTTACCTATCACAAATTATGCCACTATAAATATGCCAGTGCATATATCACTGTAGTATGATGCTTTTAATTCATTTGAGAAGATGCCCAGCAGGGGAAGAGCTGGGTCAAATGATCTCCTTCCTTTTTTTTTTTTGTTTGGTACTAGGGATTGAACTCTGGTCAAAACCACTGAGCTAAATCCCCAGCCCTGTCCTTCTTTTTTGAGAAAGATCTGTCTCCCTACTTCTTTTTTCTCTATCTTTTATTTTATTCTTTATTTATATTTTGGGTTTCTCATTATAAGATAAACCACGTGATATGGAAGCTTATGTGTCTGATTTATTTTAACATTATAGTCTCAAGGTACATCCACTTTCCCACAATTGGCACAAGTTTATCATTCTTTCTAGCAGAGTAGTACTCCATGGTGTGTAAATACCATGTTTTCTTTATCCATTCATCTGTCAGTGGATTCATAGGCTGCTTCCAAGATTTAGCTATTATGAGTTGTGTTATTGTAAACATAGGTATGCATGGGTCACTGTAATATGATGACTGTTAACTCTTTTAGGAAGATAATTAAAAGGAGAGTATCTGGGTAAAACGGAATTTCTAGTTTCAGGTTTTTGAGAAATCTCTATACTGCTTCCCATACTATTTGTGCTAGCTTACATTCCCAACAATACTGTAGAAGAATTCCTTGGTTTCCATAGCCTCACCAGCATTCATTATTTTTTATTTCTTGATGGCCATTCTCTCTGGAATAAGATGGAATCTCATTGCTGTTTTAAATTCCGTTTCTCCAATGCCAATGATGTTGAGCATTTCACCACGTACTTATTGGAAATTGTACTTCCTCCCTTGCCTCCTCCCTTACACTTCCTTCTTGCCTTCTCTCAGTACCCATGGACTTACCTTCCACACACAGATGCACATCTGTCTCATGCATAAAAGGACATTCCCACTTCCCTGGCCTATGTGAACATGGAGATGGAAAGAGTTGTTCTCTCTCTTTCTTTGTGACTCTCTTTCCAATTGGGTGACAGATATGAATAAAGTCCTCACCACAAAGCCCAACAAATCATAAATACTTTAAGAAAATGCATCATTGGTATCTTATAGCAATCAAAATGGTAGAGTGGGCAGCCTAGGATGTGTGGACAAATAAGAAATCCTTCCCAAGGAAACACCTGTGGGCCAAGATCAAAGATTCATGCTTGTTAAAGATTCTCTCTTCCAACACACTCTGTCATTGATATTCATCCATGAGCCTATCTCTCCGTCCTCGGGACTGCTTCAGAACTTGGAGCTTCCTGGTGAAATTTCCTCTCCAATTGCCCTTGGTTGGATCCAACACAATGTTCTATTTGGAAATAGTGGTGATCTTGACTTCCTCACTTACCCTGGGACCTATAGCTGGACATTGGGGTGAGGCCTCCACCATTCTAGGGTCTGTTTTCTCAGAAGCTGGCTGCTTCTAACTCAGTAGACTTGGGAACAATTGCCATTTTTATATTTGTCCTTTTTCCCTCAAGAAAACTCAGGATAAAGTCATATCTTTTTTTTTTTTTTTTTTTGATACCAGGGATCAAACTCGGGACCTTGTGCTTGTGAGGCAGGCGCTGGAACCACTGAGCTACATCCCCAGCCCTAGGATAAAGTCACATCTTTATTTCAGGTAGTTGGCAACAAGCTGAAATTCATGCTCACCCATTGAGGGTGTCAGGAATGAAATGTGTAACCGGAATTCCACCCATGACTTCTCCCTACGGTGCACTGGAAATGGGTCTTATCAGAACTGTAAAAAAAAAAAATCTATGATTAATCACACTCTTTTCCAAGGGAAAAGAAAAGTTTCATTTGGGGATGCTCTGACAGCACACACTTGTAAACTTCAAGAAAACACAATTACTGTTTGTAGGCTCCAAGAGAGGAACTTTACAGGGAAAGGTTGATGTATCCTCACCTGTCCCCCTGAGCAGCTTGAGGTACTATCTTATAGCAAAGTTGATGATTAATTATCATGGTGCTAGGCGAATCACTGGGGTGTGGTGTAGTGATTGAAAGCCCGTGTCCAATCCAATTACCAAGTTGTCCATCATTTATCTCAAAATAGAACTCAGGAAGTGCTGGTGGCTGCCTGAAATATTTACATTTGCATTCCTTGGGACCCCAGAATCTCAAACAATGCGTGGTGAAATTCTCAACATCACTGGCATTGGAGAAATGTAAATTAAAACAGCAAGGACATTCCACCTTTCTCCAGAGAGAATAAGACTTCAAAAAGGAGCTGCTTTTGATTTCTCTCAAAAAGTTCATGAAATAGAATATTTTCTCTGCATCTGAAGGATCATGATATAAAAATTTAAAAAATTAAATCAGCTTCATAAGAAAATTTGGACAAAATGGGGGGAGGTTGCAAAAATAAGACACATCTAGAGAAATTGTAGGTTTACTTCGAAGGTTTACACACACAAATTATGACCTGAGTTGTAACATTTCCACATGTCCGAGCAAAAAATTACTGTGGAAGAAAGTTAAAAAACATGAAACAGGTGCAACTGTAAGTAGTTAAATTTGGATACTTCCAAATAATTTTTGAAATCAGAAGAAAATAGTGACTGCACCAACTTTTGGTTTTACCAATGCACAGATTTAGTGTTAACTTCATAATATGTAGCAGGGGGAGAAAGATGTAGTAGTTAAACTTTTTATAACCAGAATTGTTCTTCAGACAATTTTGTTTTTGCTACAATATCTCCAGTTTGCACACTGCAGTCACTTAGTGAACACAGTCGCGGTTCACAAATCTGCAACCAACTCAAGGGTTATCCAGTGAGTGACAAACTTTCTCACCAGAACTTCATGGGTTCAACCTTCGCCCTTTTTTGTGAAATAGTAAAACAAAATTTCGTAACCAAATCATGAGAAGACAAATTCTCTTTGCTATTCATGAATCACGCTTTTTTATTTCTCCTTCCTTTTCCCCTCATTTTCTTTCCTTCCCACTTTCTGTCATCTTTCCCCTTCCCTTCTTCCCTCTCTACCTCTCCTACCCCTTTCTCTTTTATTCCTCCCTCCATCTCTTTCCTCCTTCCTTCCTTCTCTCTTCTTCTCCCCATCTCTCCATCCCTCTCTTCCTTCTGTAATCATACCTTCATTTTAAACTTTCTCTTCCATTTCCCCTCCCACCTGTCACTGAACATGCGCGCACACACACACGCACACGCACATGCACACACACAAACAATATGTACAATATCTCATGAATATCTGTGACCTCCCTTTATTTCATTCTTGTGGCTCCTATGAGTTAAAGGGATCCTTTTAATCTGGGTTATTATCTTTTTAATTTTATGTTTTTTATGTACATATTCCTTAAAGAAACACTTTCAACTACATTGTAAGATTGAGAGTACTTTACTCTTTGTAATATTTTATTTTGGGGTGTTTTTTTGTACCGGGGATCGAACTCAGGACCTTGCACTTGCAAGGCAGACACAGGGCCACTGAGCTAAGTCCCAGGCCCACTTTGTAATATTTTAGAATTTACTTTTTTCATTTAATGTGTTGAATAGACTCCAGTGTATTTTTCTGCTCTCTCCTAATTTTTTGATTGTCATATACTAATTTTAGCATTACTACACTACAGAATTTTACCTAGACTTTGTACTGAAATGTATCTGTTTCCTTCTGACTACTTTTATATTAATATTAATAAGTCAAAAAAGGGAGAATTAGCTATAAACCATGGCATCCAAAATGTTAATTTCCCAGAGATTGGGGAAAAATGAAAATGTCTTTGTGTAGATGAAAATAAGGCATTACTTTAGCAACACATGCAAAGAATTACACATTTTTTTCCAGAATATCACATGAATTCCATTCAGATAATTAAGGCTGTAATGATCAAAGTAAGGAAACAACTTAAGAAAACAAACTTACCACATTAAACCAGATGTTTGTATCATCAATTTCACGTTGTTATTTTCTTTTACTATTATTTGCATTGCACTATTAGAGATAATATCTAGATATCCCTCGCACCACATAACCTCATAACCAGGGCTTTTGGAAGGAAATTGAATCACAGGGGTGCTTTATTTAAATGTGCTACTTGGAGCTGGGGCCCAGTAGGAAGAGCCAGGTCCTGTGGTGTGTGTGACCTGGGAAGGTGGCTTCTTGTCCCTGGTTCTTTCCCGTGCTCTCTCTGCTCCTGAGCCACCATGATGTGAGCACCTTTCCTCCATCCAACCCCTTCCACCATGATGCTCCTGTTTTGAAGCAGCTGACCATGGACTGAACCCTCTAAAAACCATGAAGCCAAATCACCTCTGCTTCTTTCAATTGTGGATGTTGGGTATTCTGTCCCAATAATGAGAAAAGGACTATGACAATTAGTAATAGAGAATAATAAATTGGGGGGGGAATACATTTGCAAGATATTTTAATTCTTTTTACCTATGGACCACTCCTTTCCTTTTCCTCTCCTCCAATCCCCTTCCTCATCTCTAATGGACAACCTTCTACTCTCCTGTCTCTCTCTCTGTTTTGGCTTGGATCTAGTTGTCTCCCCGATGCCTCACACACTCATAGGTGGGGTTTTCTGGAGGTCACTGGATCTAAAGTGTGTGAATATGGATTAGGGTGTGTGATATCTGGATTATTTCCCTTGTTGAATTAGCATAGCTCTGGGTGTGGCTGAATGCATTTACTGAAGAGGGAAGCCCCGCCCTGGGTGTGGGTAACACAAGCCAATAGATGTATAGCCTGGATGGAATATAAAGGGGCAGAAAGAAGGGTGCTGCTTCTTTCTGCCTACCCTGCCATGGACTGTTTCTCCTCTGCCATGCCACTCTGCCATGTGCCATCCTGCCTTGGAGCCAGCCAACTTGGAATTGAAACCGCTACAAACTGTGACCTAAAATAGACCTTTCCTCCTTTAACTTTGAGTGTTGGGTATTTTGACTCAGGAATTAAAATGTAACTAAGTCTCTCTCTCTCTCTCTCTCTCTCTCTCTCTCTCTCTCTCTCTCTCTCTCATTCTCAAAAAGTCACATATTTAACATTTCCAGTATTGTTCATTTTGCATAAATACAGATTTTAAAAAACAAAACTAGTAGTAACTGGAAAACAAGTAGAAGTTCTTTTCCTAAATATGAATATAAAAATAAAAAAGCAGGAAAAAAATGAATAAGAAATAACATAAAATCTTCCCTCAACCATATACAGAGAACTCTGCAGCATAAACTACTGATTCTCTAAAAATCACTGCATTTGGAAGGGCACAGATTTCTTTACTGGTTAAACCCAGATAAAAAAAAGAGCTTCAGTCTCGTCCAGGAAAACTGACCCCAAATTGCTCATTCTAGCCTTTGATACCCAAAACTATCTGAGATATTTCTGTGTGCTTAATATACATTTTTAATATGAGAAATGGGTTACTATTTATAAAAATATGGACTCATCATTTTCCAACTAAATAAATCCTACTGTACCATTTATTATCACTGGATAATTAAACTGGGGAAGCAAATAATAAAATCATTCCTGGGGATTTTACTGTCATTATATACTTCTTCATGCCTGTCATAGAAAGACTGAGCCATTCTATTGTATGTGTGAAAAACTAGATAAAAGATAAATATAACAAGTGTGAAGTACTATGTCGATATTAGTCTACTAAAGAGTACTATGAATGTGTATTGAATCATTAATAGAAAAACATAAGCTTTACTTAAAGAATAATACTTTCTACACCCAGGGGTAACCTATTGCTTCTTAAATTCATGCACTCTATAAAACTAAATGGGTGTTGATTGCACGTTTTACACAGTTTGAGCCCTCAAAACCTCAATTATTGCAATTGGAAGTTCGCTGTTTGCGAGCCCAGCCGGTGCGGATATATGATAGACAGGCTCAGACACTTGACCTGTTTTCCTTGACTCAAAATGCCATTTACAAGTCCCTCGAAATATGACTAGATATTGAATACTTGTTAATCAAGTCTCTTCTGATTTTGTAAAGTTAGAATTGTAACCGTTGTGTTTGGGCGCCAACTGTTTCTATTCAGGAAATCGAATATTACAAGATCCTGAACAAGAGTTTGGTAGGAATGTCATCAAAAATAAGTAGTAACTGCTATGGCTCGAGCTGCCTGCATTTCAGTGCCCCTAGAATGTTATTTCCATTCACCAAGTGCCTATGATCTTGCAAATATTGGGTAATGTGAACTAAGTGCATTAACTCATTACATCATTACAAGGATATACCAAAGTGACATTTTTGGTGGAGCTACTAGAGGTAGAACCCAAAGCCTTTATGCTTAGATACATTCCTAGCCCATTCTTCATTTCTTATTTTGGGGTAGGGTCTCATTGACTCACTAAGTTGCTCAAGCTGGGCTTCAAATCAAGATCCTCCTGACTCAGCCACCCAGTGACCTGGGTTACAGGTCTGTCTTCCCTCATTGAGCTTCCCAATGGTCCCTTCTTATCTGCCATTTAATTACAAGAGAATGAAAGTTCAGAGAGATTATGGAAGTTTTCCTAAGATAGTAAAAAGCTGAGCACTGACTGAACTAGTGGGTCTCACAGCTATGTTTTGGTGATGTCAAAACCAAAATAGGACCTACCTCAAATATTCTAGAACCAACAGTGGACTCCATTGGGAATACCAGGTGGTGGTCAATGAACTCATGGCTATGTCTGAGACAGACTAGATGACTAGCCTGTCCTAAGGCGCTCATATCATGATTTCTGGTGCTTAGGAGTGCTTTGGACTTCATAACAAGTATCCTTTCAGATGTGAGGTACGGAAAGCCATTGAGATGTCGAGATCATCCTGGATTACATGGCAGCCTCCCTGCTTGGCCACAGATCCTGTAAAAGAGGGAAATGCAAACATCTACAAGGTCAGAAGATGATGCAGCAGTAGAAATAGAGATGAAAGGATGTGCCTGGAAGATGTAGGAACAGACTAGGAACCAAGTACTCTGAAGAAGTTTGAAAATGTCAAGGGACAGACCTTCCTTTGGAACCTCTATTAAAAATTTGCCTTGCTGTCCCTTTTATTCTTAGTTACTTCTCTAACATTGGTGAGACAAAATGCACAACACTCAAAAGGAGGAAAGGTGTGTTTTGCTTTTAGAGGTTTCAGCCCATAATCACCGGGCTCCAAGGCACAATGTCTTTCTGCCCTTTGTATCTTATCCAGGCTACTTAGGGTGGGCAGCAGGCACACCCTTAGGTGAAATTAAGCCTCAGGCATGACCTACAAGTCTATATCTGGTCCCTTGACTTTTCCTCTCTAGCACTACTTCCCAGCTCTGCTTCCAGATCAACATGCAGTGAGCAGCTTTATTCCACCACACTCTTCCTCCAGGCTGTTTCTGCCTTGTAGCTAGCCAACCACGGATTGGAATCCCTTACCCATGCGTCAAATTCAACCTGTCTTCCTCTAAATTGTGGGTGTTAAGTACTGTGTTCCAGCAAGAGGAAACCTAATGAACACAGCAGCTGAACACATAAGCCAGGATTCTTTGTTCTTGCAAATGATGTAACTCAGACTGCACATGAGGAAGGAAGATAAAAATCCACTGAGATATAAAGTGAAGACTTCATTTCAGGCTTAACTTCAGCTATGCTATATTCCCCAAAGGTAACTGAAATGACTTGTGCAGTTTTCTGATTTGCTTTCTCCCTTCTTTTCTCTCCTTTTCTCCTTCTAGCTCACCTCCACTTAAGAGGCTAAATATCACATCTTAACTAGAAAAAAATTGATACCGGTATCTAGCAGGAATAGGTCTGGGTTTGCATAGAAAATCACACAATGCAGAGGATTGTCCATGCCACAAAAAATCATGTGGCCACAAGGTTAATGGCTTTGTGGATGAGAATTCAGATAACTTAATTTAAGGTCCTTGCACGCTATAGCTTTCTTTGGGTCTTTGATCAGTTTAATAAATACCTCTAAATGTGAGCTCACCCGCTTAGAAAATCAAAATAGAATGTCAATAGATTGCAACAAAAGATGCAATGAGATATTATAAGTTATTGTGTGGATTATAAATTCATAATAAAAAGTATTGATGTAAAATGCATCTCTCTGCTTTCAATAGTATGTGATTTCCTCATCACCAAATGCATATATTCAAAATCACAATGGGTTACAATGTATTATTATGTTTCAGTGATGTCCCATGATACCAAAGTTATCACCACGCAAAAGCAAGCAATGAACCGTATTCAAAAGCAGATTTTAAGCACTGAAATAGCAACATATTTTTTTCTCTCTTTTGATGAAAATATTTTTCTGACCATAACCTGCATTTTCCAACTGGAGGATTGAGCAAGCCTAGCTTATTGACATCCCAATACTGTAGGGGTTAATTTTTAAATGCACACATCAAGGTAAAGCACACATGTGGAGGTATCTTTTACAAAACTTTTACCGTGATTTTCACCAGGAATATTTTGGTCCTTGTTTAAGTGTGGGTAAATCATCAATCCAGAAATGACAACCTGTGATTTAAGAGTGTTTTTTTGTTTGTTTGTTTTATTTTTATTTTTTTGGTACCGGAGATCGAATTCAGGACCTTGGGCTTGCAAGGCAGGCATGAGGCCTCTGAGCTACATCCCTGGCCAAGAGTATTTTTAAAGTGCTGTTGATATTGCACAATTTATGGATTTTGCAATGGTATTCTCCAAAAACTCTACCTTTTGGGTCCATCAAATGGTTCTTTAATGTACACACCATATCAGGCAGAGAAATTATTGTCTATCACAACCTCAAAGGATTTGGAGTCATTCTCCTGCAGAACATTTTCAACAAAGAACAGGGTGTTTTCACTCTGAATATGGTCCTCAACTCCTGATTTCCCATGGCCACTCCTCCAAATGAGCTCTATGACAGTCTTCAGGCTGAGGGCCTGAATATTAAGGAAGTAAACAGCCTTCATGTATTTTAGCATATGAGGAAGTCTTTCCATGTAACATGTATAAATCCAAGTAAAGATCTGGAGGACAAAGAAATGATTCTGTATGCTAGATAATTCATCTTTGCGACCATGAGGAGGGAAGATCATCCTGAGCTTCTTCACAGGACCCTATCAGGACAGATTTTCTGTTCTGAACAAAAACATGATTCAAGGTGAGTCCATTTCTCTTCCAAAAAGTTGTTCATTCTGAAAAACCCATTGAGCTGTCCCTGGTATTACAAGAGATGGCAAGAAGGGAGACCCAAGAAGGTGGTTTTCCTAAAACTTCAGAAAATGCTGTGTACGTTTGTTTTCTTTTATATGCTTCTCAAAGAGAGAACCATGAGGTTAGACTTCCCAAACTTCTACTTACCATTTTATTGGCAGATCTGTGTGCTTTGGTAACTTCTATTTTCATCCATGAAGTAATTACGGAAGCAATTTTACAATGAGGTGACCCTCTGCCCCTCATTTTTCTTGGTTATTTTTCTACTTGTATAATGTAACTGTTGTGTTTTTGAATGTGGGCTACCATCAGAAAGAAACTATCTCCTACTTAAGCTTCTAATTCACAATGGGAAGTCTTTCTGATCACAGAAAGATCATTAAAGAGACAATCACATGAAAACAAATCCCTGACTTAACCTTGAGTCTTAGTATACTGTATTCAGACTCCTTTTCCTAATTTCTTCTAGACTTCATAGAAAAATAGGTTATATCAGATGAGCAAGGGGCTCCAAATGTTGATACTTGGCTTCTAAACTCAAAATAAGTACTGTCATATATATATATATATTCTTTCCATGATTCTGGTCACAAACCAAACTGCATGAGAACCAAATCAAATGGCCCTGTGAGGGCAACACGGAACCTGGCCATGGAATTTGATTCAGTTCTTGTCCAATTCAGTTTGGGGCCAGAATTGTGGAAAGAATTAAGTTCATGAACTGCAGGACCACTGTGTGCATATCTTATATATGATATATATCTATATATCTATGATCATATATATATATACACACACACACACATATAGTCCACCAAAAATGTATGAATCAGGGAAAGAAAATTTTGTATCAATGTGTTAATACTAAATTTATTGAGATATCATGATATTCATAAAAGTTATCTTTGGCCTCGACAATGACAAGAGGTATTCAAAGTGTTGGCCATGAGCTTCCAGACATTTATTAGTACTGCAAACTGCTAAAGTCTGTATGCATTTTTTGTGATATACATATATATGTATATATGTGTGTGTACATATATATATAGTATGTGTGTGATAAAAAAATAAAGTGAATACTTAAATTTAAAATTTTTATTACACTAAAAGACACATTATTATGCGTCTCTCTCACAGTATTCCCTTTCACTTCCAACACACTCATCCCACCGTCCTTGCTGCTTTCTGCACAGCTCTGGAGTCCTCTTTCCTGGATGTCTTTAGTTGCATAGTCCAGGATGCCTTGCAGTCCTGATTCAATTCAGAATGTTGACTTCTCATGCTCCTTTTGAATTTGGGAAAGAACCAAAAGTCTTTCGGTGCCAGATGCGGTGACTCAGGTGGAGGAGGACGCAGCGTCATGTGTTTCCGAGCTGCCTTTCCACTGGACGGTGCTCAGCAGAGCAGTCACCGTGTTTGTGATCACACCTGGTGAAGACCTCACGAAAGAGGACTCCAGAGCTGCTGGGGGAAGTGGAAGGATGGTGGGATGGGTGTGTTCAAAGTGAGGGGGAGGATTTTGAGGGAGAATCATGTCTCTTATTGTAAGAAATATTTTTTAAATTTTAAATATTTACATAGATTTTGTTCAACCCTGTGTGTGTGTGTGTGTGTGTGTGTGTGTGTGTAGGGTGAACATGTCATCTGTTTTCAACTCAGCAATGTTCAGCTCTGTATACTCTCTGCATACTTTCATAACTTCTCGCCTGCTTTTTTTTACACCTTGGACCACTATCTCATAATTTCATGTATGACCTGTAGGTATTCGTCAGCTCTTTGTTACTGTGATAAATTACCTGGAATGACCAACCTATGGGGAGGAAAGATTTACTTTGCCTCCCAGTTTTGGAGATTTTAGTTGAGGGTTGGTTGGCCCCATTTCTTTACACCCCACGGCAAGGCTGAAACAGAAGGGGCCTTTGGATGTAAGCTGCTCACTTTCTGGCAGCCAAAAAGGCAAGGCAGACTCTGAGACACCAACATCCCCTTCACAGATCTAGTTTCCTCCCACTCACCCCCCTCTTAAATCCAGCATCCCCTGCCCATAGCACCCCCAGCTGAGAACAAGCCTACAATGCACAGTAGACCAAAACCTAGCATTGTACTTCATGCCAAAAATTCCAGGTTCTGATTGCTCTGCTCACTGTTTCATGTAATCATCTGAAGGATTCTCCAGGTCAGAGGTCATTTTTCTGTCTTTACACACATACACACACAATCCTTATGTAGACATGAATAACATCCTTGCTCCTTCTCAGTTTCACACAAGGCAATGTGGGAAATGTCTTCCAGCTGCATCAACCTGCACACACATTGCCTCATGGTCCATCAGAATTATCATTCTTCCAGTCCCACCCCTTGGGGAAGCCAGCTCCTTCAAGCCTTCTCATAATGACACCACCATGCAATGATCTAACCCATACATACCCTGGCCCTTCCTGGACACGTTCACATACCTTACCATTACTTTCCACTTCATATTCCTTCCTTCTTCCTTCCATTCATTTTGACTCATACAGATTTGCGTTCCCATGCCTCGGGCACTGCATGTGCATGCTTGGTTTGCTTTCTGATGCTAAAACACAGTTGGGTTTCCCTGTAGCATGACCTGTAAAAAAGGCTTCATTCATCCTGCTTGGCTTTGGGGAAACACAAGCTCTCAGCATAGCCAGAAAGATTTTCCACAATGCTTCTCCATCCCTATTCATGCTCTTACTTGAACTTTTCTTAAATAAATTTGTACTTTCTTCCTTTATCCTCCTGCTCTCCCTCCCTCCCCCCATTCCTTCCTTCCTTCTTTCCTTCTTTAATCAAATATTTACTTCTTAGGAGATATGTATGTAGTCTGATCCTCAATGCCAGGAATAATACAATATAAACCACCCATAACTGAGGACCTCACAAATATGGGCTCTGAGTAACCCTGCTGAATGAGATGTTCATTTAGGAAAGTAGATTTGCATCTTCTACTTCACTCTCATGAGAGACAAATGGATCCACTTTGGTAAACACTGTAGAAGGATTTCCATTTTCATTTGACTTCCTCTTACACTCTTCTTAAGCAAATAATTTTGATGATGCGTCCATCTCCACTATGGGTACTCTCAAAATAAGAACCAGTCTTGATAACTAAGTTTTCTTGTTTCTTATATTTATTTGATGATGATGATGATGATGATGACTATTATTTGCAGTATCAGAAACCGTACGCAGAGCCTTAACACTGAACTACATCCCTAACCCTTTTCAAGATTCATCTTGCAAGAGGATCTCGGTAAATCTGAAAGTTGCCCAGGCTGGACTCAACTTTGTGATCCTCCTGCTTCAGCCTCCCAGAGTGCTGAATTTCAGGCATCCACCACCACACCCTTACTATTACATGAAATATACTGTGTGCTACAGTTGTCACATGGATAGAATTCCTCTCCTGTTCTCCTCTCTGCCTCAGCTGAATGCAGACACTGAAGCAAAGGACTTTGAGGAAATTGTTCCAACATCAGAAATACAGCTGGTGTGAACTCAGGATAGTTTAACACAAAGATTCCTTGACTTTGTGATCTTTAAAAAAAAAACAATAAGGATTCAGTAGAAATCACTCTTCGAATTTCAAATTGAGACCTTTCCCCAAGCTTATATTTTATGGTACAATATTCTCTCTTGATGCCCAACAGCAGCAGTGAACTGCAGCTGCTACTCACCCTCACAACCCTGAGGGGAAAAAGATTTGATGCTACAGTGTGTGGTGTTGGAAAGCCAAGAGGCTCAGCAGCCTGGATGTATTCAGTGCAGGTTTTCCTTTCAACGGTTTCCCTTGATCATGGATTTAGGAGGATGTCTGTCTATTAAAGGCCACCTGTCTATGAATTGTAATGTTGTACAGATTGGGTATATTTTATGCATATTTGTCTTTTGATATTTTTAACTCAAAGTCGATTGATCAGGACATAGCTTATAATTCTGTATATCTGTATGCCAAAATCATGACACAGATGCTGCATTTTCTTTCTTTTATATTTAGAGATGTCCCCTTTCTTTCTTCCCTCCTTCCTTTCTTCCTTCCTCCTTCCTCCTTTCTTTTATAGCACTGGGGATTAAACCCAAGGCTTTCACACTGAACTGCATCCTCAGCCCTTTTAAATTTTTATTGGAAACAAGGTCTGCACAGTTCACTAAGTTACCCAGGCTGGGGTCTATCTTTTCATGCTCCTGTTCCAGCCTCCCAGAGTGCTGGGATTACACATCCACCACCGTGTCTGGCTCCAGGTCACGGTAGTAATTATCAACCCTAATCTTACAAAGTCTGCCTCCTTACTGATGTCTCTACAAATGGATCAGACTTACAAAGATATACACTGTAATTCTCAATGAAACAGCTTTGAGAAGGTCTTTTGGAAGTGGTAACCAAAGGAAGAATGGAGCATTGTCATATGCACAGGATAATATTCACCAGTTTATTCGTGCACTCATGAAGAAATCACACATTTATTCCTTGCCACATTGATCTCTTGCCTAATCTATATGAGTCCTGATATTATAGCTGCATGACAGAGAGATAGAAAGCTCTGTATAAAATTTTCTTCCCATCTCCAACTCCATCTCACAGCTGTGGAGTATAAATAACCAAGAGGGAACAGGAATGGCATTTAAAACAGAAGACTGACAAGTTACTGCAGAGGTAGAATATGTGAGCCATTCCATTTCCCTGTTCCGATGAAAAGTACAGACTCTGGGACGCCTTGCTACCAGATGCCTGAGACAGATTAAACTTTCAGGATGCCTGTCACAAATAAATTCACATTTCATCTTCCCAGGGTTCCAAAGAAATGCTCTGCTTCCGCCTAACACGGTACAGACTCTCTGCTACACAGACTGACTCTAAATATATATAAAAAAAGAAGCTCAAGGTGAATGTGATACCTGAATCTAAGGAGCAGGGAAATAAAACTCACTCCCAAACCTGTACGCTTTTCTCCCATCACAGTGAAAGAGGCAAATGGAAATGTGGATATCGCCCTGAGTCTGAGTCTGTCATGCTCTACTGTCAGGATGGTTTTTGAGGACTTGGAGTTGATAATTCACTGCCCAGCATGCATGCTTGGGATTCCGTGGCACCCAGCAGAGCTTCTCAGATTCGAGATGTCACTCAACGGCTCTCCTCTTCCTTCCTCCGGCCTCTGCTGAAAATGATTTGATTCAAGCTGTGACCTGTATTTCTGCATGTTCACTTCTTCTTACTGCCTCTCCAGTCCTTGGAGAAAAGTATGATATTCATGGTCCGCTGGGGTGAGGGGTCAGCAGATACACAGTTGTGGAAGCTCCCACGCGTGATGTTTAGGGTACTGCCTGACAAATGCAAAGTGACCAACTCTAGGTGGAGAAAAAACCCAGAGGTCCACCTGCAATCTGCTGAACACTCCAGATGTCCACATACCATTTTCCATCTACGACATATGGATAAGGAAGATAAATGGTTCACACACACCCTCCGTCTGCGCATTGTACAGCCCTGGGCATTCATGCCTCTGACTCTATCCTAGTATGCAGAGTTGAATGAAAGACTGCAGACACTTCAGAGTTCATTTATCTTCTTGCCAGGAACTTTTCTAGCACTAGCTTGGCTGATAAACTTACTACCAAACATGGGCATCTCTAATAGCAGTGAGAGAAAGGTACAGCATTTACTGTCAACCAACACTGCTTTATTGTTTTCATTAACTACCTGCAGTCTTTTCCAGTGTCATTTCCTTCACGGTGCTTGTGCATTGTACATCTTGCAATTTTATATCATGAAAAAATATTGTGCCTTTGCTAAGGACAGATCTCTTCATGCCAATTAGTCCAGGGCAGCCACTTGGGAGATCCATATGGATATCCATCCAAGAGCTAAAAATAAAGGTGCTCTTTGAGCCAACAATAACACTTCTTGTTATATACCAGAAAGAAGTAAAAGCAACATATAGTACAGGGATGCTTGTGTACCAGGGTTGATCACAGAGCAATTCGTGGTGGCCAAGCCCAGGTACCATTTAGGCAGATGAACAGATAAGGAAAGAGTAGAATATATACACAATGGAGTATTATTCTGCCATAAAGAAGAGCAACATGTTATCATTTGCAGAAAAACTGATGGATCAGGAGACAATTATGTTGAAATAAATAAGCTAGACTCAGAAAAATATTCTATGCCTCCCCTGATATGTAGAATCTAAAGGAGGTAACAGAAAAAGTAGAAGGAGGACTGTTGTTAGAAATGAAAGGTGTAAGAGGGAGGGGATGGAAGGTCGTATAATACAGAGGATGGCTACGAACAGAATTTATTGTATGCATGGAAAAATATCCCAAAACTGTGAAAATAGGAGGAGAAGGATGACAACAGCAAAAGGCAGGAAACACTTTCCATTCGCCCTATGCGAATATTTCATATGCTCGGGGTGCACCAACATATATGAGTCTATTAAGTTTGATTATTAAAATACACTGAAAGCGGAGGTAGTGTCATTTAACTGCTAGGGAAGTTGAAATCTCTCCTTTTACTTTCCTAATTCTCTGCTTTTCTGCAGTATCTTCCTTTTGTGTAATTCACTGTGGTGCTACATAAACCCCAGAGACTCAAATATCACTAGAAAGGTGTTGACTACAGTGCGGAGTTTGAAAAAGCAAAAGAAACAGCACACTCTGGAGATGCTGCAGCTGACACGGGAAAGACAGTTTAATCCACTTCTGCTACTGATGGGTGTGGACTGATGGGTACTATCCTTCACAAGACAGTAACAGGGACAGATGAGCTCAGTTGGAATCATAACTGCACCCATTGCATGAACAGTGGCCACTTTTCACACTGAAGCCACAGAGCATGAAATAAGACAGTGAAACCAAAGTACAAATAATGTAAAGAGCAAAATAATAAGGAACAGAGAGATAGGACATTTGCAAATCAGAAGGGTACCAAGAGGTGGAGGGAGGTGGAGGGAGAGGAGAGGAAGGGTAGATAAAAGGAATTAAACTGTTAAATTACAATACAACTTCTATGTTGGATTCTGAAGTCCCCTGGAGCTCTTATCCTCTTTGTAGGGGGCTATTACTAGTTCCTCCCAGTGGAAACACTTGTTGCCTATATTCGTAGCAGTCATTCTGACCTTATACTTCAGCTCATGTATTCTCAACTGTTTCTTTGGCTTTGTCTCCTCCAGACTCCAAGCTATAAGCCTTCTCAAGATGACAATGCCTGGTGCCTATGAAAGGTCTTTAGATAGACCCTCTGTAGAGTAACTGACTGCTGATCACAACTACAACCCTCTCCAGATGGAAGTAGCCAGAAAGGTCTTCACCCTTTGCCCCCTCACAGCAGTTAGGGGTTTTTCTTCACAGGGGGGAATATTGCAGATAGGTAAGTTAATTAGATATCTTGTAGGAAGTTAGACAGGGCCAGCCCAAGAGGAGCCAACATGGAGGTCAATCAAGACACATTCACTGAAGGCTAGCATTGTAAAAGGAGAGAAACTACCACACTCATGTAGGATGAATGGCAGTGACTGATATTTTAAATAGGGATCAATCCTCTGGGTGGGGGACAAGGATCTTCCAAGAAAGATCCCTAATCACCTCTTACCACCAAAAATCCTTTCTCTTTGCTTGTACCCTTGCTGTGTGACTTGCTTCCCCATTGGATCCCCATTTAATCAATATTACCTAAGCTACTGTACTTTTCATAATCTTATTGGTTGTTCATAGTTTTGTCTACCTTGTGATTTTTCAGTGGATCAATATTACCTATGCATCTGTATTTGTAATCTTACCAGTTGACTATAGTTTTGTCCCACCTTGAACCTGCCTCACCTCATGGCTTTGTTCTATAAAACACCTTTGAGAAGTTGGGTGAGTGGGAAACCCATTTTCCAGTCCCTCTTGTGTCTTAGACAGAAGATATCTTTCTCTCAATAAAATTTCCCTGCTCTTCAAAGAAAGAATTAAGCTGTGTTCTATCCGTGTGCCAACTCCCCACAATGAATGTAATCGTTATGTACTGCAAACATGTACTCATAAAAACTTTAAAATTTAGGGAAAAAAAAGGCAATTAATAAAATAAAAAAAGAAGACAGTACAAACTCCAGGCAAAAAAAAATCCAGAATATCATTTGCCACATATGGAAATTCCTTAGGGACTCATACCTTCAGAAAGACTGAGATTATACATGTCATTTAACAAGATATTCAGAGGTAGCCTTATCTTAGATTTGGTTCATTTTCTCCAAAATATTATCAATGTTCCTTATCCTACCTTGTAGAACTTGTCTTTGTCTGTTTGCTGCAGCTGTAACAGAATTCTGAGACTGTGTGTAAGTGAGTAAAGAAAAGAGGTTTCAGTTTGATTCAGGTCTTGGAGGGTGAGGAGTTCCTCACTGGGCAGTCACCGCTGGTGAGGGCTTCATGCAGCTCTGTAACATAGCAGAGGAAGGCAAAGGAAAAACAGATGCCTGCAAAAACAGAACATCTGAGATAGATAGGAAGGGCCTCCTCCCTCTATAACAAGCCAGTCTCAGGGTGTCTGCATTTACTTGTTTCTCTCCAAGACCCCACCTCCTAACTCTGCCAGAGTGGACATCAAATTTCCACGAGTGGCCTATTTATTTCACTTAAAAGTATTGCCTCAATGTGCATCTATTTACCTATAAATGTCTCTAGTTTCTCATTCTTCATGGCTGAGTAGTACTCCATTTTATTTTTTTTTAAACCCCACATCTTCTTTATCCAGTCAACAGTTGATGGGCAATTGGGCTGCTTCCAAGTTTAAGCTATTACAAATTGTGCTGCTATGAACATGGGTGCACATACATCATTGTGGTATGATGCTTTTAATTCTTTTTGGAAGATACCCAGCAGGGGAAACTGAAAGTATAAATGAGAATAGATAATGTGAAATGAAAGGAAAGGTCAAAAGGGCAATGAAAAGAGGAAGTGGGAGGGGTAAGGGAAAGGAAAGGAGAGACAGGAATAAATATGAGAAAAGGAAAAAATGGAAACAAAGTCTTTGTAAATAGGAAAGGGTGGAGGGGTTGAAGGGAGGGCAAGGGCAATGGGGAAAAATAAGAACCAAGATATATTATGTAAAGGTACAAATTCCCAGTGATGAATGTAACTGCCTTGTATACCTAAAATGTACCAATAAACTTGGATGAATGAATGAATAAAAAAAGAATGAATGAATAAAAAGAATTTCAACATGAGTATTGGAGAGAGAAGAAAATCTTCTAGCCACAGCAAAATTGGTTTTCAGATATTCTTAGGAGTGTGGTGTTTTGACAGAACAACTGTCAGATTCAATGCCCATGAGTCACATCTCTGTGTTCAAGGCTACCACAAAGAGGTGTTTTTCTAGTGTTTGATAGAAATGATGATAGGTTCCTTTGTTTTGTTTGGGACAGAAATGGAGATTGAACCCAGGGCCTTCACACTTCACATCATCATCATCATCATCATCATCATTATTATTATTAATTATTAATTATTTTCAAATACAGTCTAGGTAAACCCCTATGTTGCCCAGGCAGGGCTTGAAATTGCAATCATCCTACCTCAGCCTCCCAGAGCTCTGTGATTGTAAGAATGCACCACCATGCCTAGTTGGTAGATTGCTTTTAAACATCTCTCTCAACGTCCATTCCCAACTACATCAGGGTAATCTGATATATTTAAAGCTTAGGTGTTTCTTTTCTTTGGACCAGCAAAAAGTTATCTGAGCATCAGCCACTAATTACAAAAAATTCAAACTTTTCCCATGATTGTGCAAGACATTTTCAGACCAGCTAGAGAAGCCTTCTGTGCTCTTCCCAGAAAGCTTTATTCCATATGCATCACAATTTCCATACTCTCTTTCCGAATGTGTATGCACAATCATTAGTGTGAACCATTTTCCAAAGTTGGGTTGGAAATCAGTCTTAGTTTCATGAGGTGACCACACATAGACATTTCTGTTTCCAAATCAAAGAGGATATTGTTTTATAATCTGAAGCTTTACAATTTTCATAACCATTTGGTAAGTGTGTATGTACAATCATTAGTTCCAACCATTGAACCAAAATTGAAATTAAACCTAGCTTGGTGGGGTGACCACAGCATAGACATTCCTACTGGTAACTCGAAGAGAATTTTTTTTTGCAAGCTGTGCTACTTTTAGTGTTTCTCATATTGTCTCTGTTCTGCATTAGTCAGTGGCAGAGGGAAATGAGATTCCTTTCCTCAGCTGAGATTATTTATTCTCATGTCCTGAGATAGGGAAAGGTTGGGCATGCCAGGGAATGTTGTAAGAATCATACACAGCCTTGTAAAAGTTGAAAGAGATGAAGGGAATACATCTGTTCAGTATACAGCTATGAGCTACAAGCAAAATATGACAGCAGACAATGAAAAGGAAAGTATGCCAATATATCTCTGGGATGAGTATCTTTCCTATGGTTCCTTCCCAAGCATGTGTATAAGGGAAGTATCATCTTTAAAGTGCTGAGCATGAAATCAAATAACTGAAGAAGCCACAAGGATGCAAGAAAACACAATCATTTCAAAACTTTGAGAATAAGACTGATGCATTTAGGAGGCTGAATAAAAGATGTGTCATATTGTAGAAATCTGTAGTGCATAAATGTCTTATTTAATTTTGCACTGCTGAGACAAAATACCCAACACCCAGAGTTAAAGGAGGAAGAGTTTATTTTAGCACATGGTTTGTAGAGCTTTCAGTCCATAGTTGGCTGTCTGCAAGGCAGAGTGGCATGGCAGAGTGGCATGGCAGAGGCCATCACAGAAGAGAAACAGTCCATGGAAGGGCAGCCAGGAAGTGCTAATCAGCTGCAGCAGCAGCAAGCTTGCCTTCTCTCTATCTTTCTATATCCTGTTCAGTCTACAAGCCAATTTTTGGTGCCACCCACACCTAGGGTAAGGCTTTCCTCTAAAGAAGCTACATCCAGAGCTATGCTAATCCAACTAGGGGACTTATGTAGATACCACACACCCTAGATCCAGGCACCTCTGAAAAGCCCCACCTAGGAGCTCATGAGGCTTTGGAGGAGGGCGTCTAGACACAAGCCTTAATCAGAAATATCAAATATCTACAGGTAAGAAAAAACAAAAGTGTTTGTAATTATTTGGGGGAATTGAATAGCATTTGGTAATTGCAGCCTTTAAAAACTGCAGGGTATTTCATTTTCTAAGAGTCACCCATTTGCTTATAAATAAATAATTTAATCACTGTTACTGAGCTTGTCATTATTTGTAGAAGATGCACAATTCTCTAATTTTGCAGAAACCCAAATGGGTTCCCTTGGTTACTAAACAGCTTAAGTACTAATTTGTGAAACACAACAATAACAAAAACATTTTGGAGGAAGACGCCTGGGAAAGTTGTAAAAAAAAAATCTGTCATGACATAATATTTTAAGTCTGTTTAAAGCACCCTACTGTTGACCGTTAATGAATGTTGAAAAGAAAATGAGCTTCAGGAGTTATAAAAAGATATATTAAAACATTTTCCTAATGGGTTTAATTAAGCTTGAAAAAATATGCAGCTTAGAGGACATGTATTGTCAGAGGCAGGTGGATTCTGATGTGGAGAAATTGTTTGGTGTATCACACACAATCTTTGCAGGTGGAAAGGTTACTATTTATATTAATCTGTAAGGGTCAAGTCTGAGTCATTTTCTTGGAAGAAAAAGGGTTCATTTCTGCAGAAGAGTTTTATTAATTACAGTAAATTTCCTGATAAAGCTCACACACACACACACACACAAAAGCTTCTCAGGAAGTGTAACATTTTACAACAAGCACATTCACAACTACAGAATATAGTAAAAGTAGAGTTATTGGTAGGAAAAAGGATGGATTCCGAGAACAAAATAGTAAGTGTAAGAAATGAAAAACCAAAGGTTAAATATCACTTAGTTTCTCTAATGTGAGAGACCCAAAATACAAATATTTTAAGTAGCAAAATAAAGGAGAGACTGTAGGAATCTGAGAAGTAGGCTTTGTGGAAATGAGAAGGGAATTTGGGGAGAGTGGAGAGAAAAGTCAAAGTGAAGTAAAAGATCCCGATGCAGTATGCATAGGTACCAATTCTGCATGGTGAATGTGATTATTATTTATCACAAGCATACACCAATAACACCTTTTAAAAATAAATAACTAAATAAAATTATTAAAAATAAATAGAAGAGAATTTAGTTTTTAAAATTCTAAAAGTGTCACAAATAGTATAGAAGACTAAGCACTTTCAATTTGCAAATGTAAATGCTAGCATGAATTATCATTAGCAAGGTACAATTCAGTGAAAGGAAGACAAAGTGTAAGTAACTTGCCCTTTTGGGCAGTTTGCTTGTGGTGTGAGCAAGTATAGTACTCCGAGAAGATTGGATAGAGCACTGAACTGATAACCAAGCAGTGTGATAAATTACCGCCCGGTGGACCACTTACACAACTTGCATTCATAGAAATTCTGTAAGCAGACTTACATGTTCCCTGGCATGCTACAAATTCACACAGATCTTATGTTAATTTCTCTTTGGATTTGGATAGACCATGGGTTATAGCATTTTTAGATATGGATTTTTCTGTTCCACAACTCTATAGCAAGGAGTGGATAATCTGTTTCCACCTGCAGACATACACAAATCACAAGTGGAAACACAACCATGAATGACTAAATTTACAAGGGAAGAAAAATGGCTCCATAGGGGGACCAATGGAACTTACTTGTGTTTTGGTATATTATCGTTTTTGCCATCCAAATTATGGCACATTTATTCTTTGAAAACTTACTTGTTTTCTTCCCTTTTTAAAAAATCATTCTACACATGTGTCGCTTACACGTACCAAATACCCATAGTGAATGTTAACACTCTATGTCATAAACTGAGATAATAATAAAAAGGAGGAGGATGAGCCAGGGATTTAGCTCAGTGGTTCCGGCACCTGCCTCGAAAGTGCAAGGGCCCAAGTTCAATCCCCAGTACCAAAAAAAAAAGGAGGAGGAGGGGAAGAAGAAGAATGAAAACAGGGAAAGGAGATTTAGAGATGGAGGGAAGGAGGTAGGTGGGGAAGTGAAGGAGATTAAAAAAGAAGCTATGTTATGTACGTGTGCCTACTGATTAAGACGAATATAAACTTCATGAGCTACAAACATGTACTAATCAAATTTTAAACATAAATAAAGGTATTGGTTTTCTGCTGTTCATAAGCTATACTTGTAAAATACTCAATGAGCAGTTAATAAAATAAAATATTAAATATTAACATTTAAAAATAAATTATTAAAGCATTTTAGTGGTGCCCCATGTGGGGGTTCATTTCTTTTCTTCCATGTCTTACACACATAGCTTGAAGGTATGTATTTTTAGGCTCTGTTTTGTGTGTTTCTGTGAAAATGTAACACATTGTGTGGGGTGAGGTGTGGAATTTTCTGCTTGTGGTATCATGAGAATTCTTCAAATATTTTATATTGTGGAGCATTTCCAATGTGTGCTTCACCTTGCACCTAAAAGGAGTACATTGTATTTTGAGAACAATCAAGTGCCAGGTCTAACATTATATCGAAATTCCAAAGAGTCACTGTGGAACTTCTCAAAGGACATTGCATGGAGATGTGTCTGAATATTTTCAGGGAGATTGGGAAGGCTCTATTCAAAAAGCGATGGTAGGAATGGAGGTCTGAATTATTGCTATCTTTCCTGAAATTCACAGTTATCATTCCAATCAAAGAATATCTGCCTGGAATATCTGATGATACTCAGAGACTCTTAGTAAAATTTTGCAGCCAGACATCTGAAATCCAAAGAGAGATGTGTACGTGCATTGTTCTCGAGAGAGGCTCATAGTTTTTATAGAAAGGTTCATGTCTCTGTGATCCCAAAATAGTAAATGCCAGTAATAATCCCTTTATTTCTAATTTTTTTTATATTTGAAATGATGAGAGCTTACTGATATAAAGGGCAGTTTCAGTTCTATAATTCCATGCATCTTTGAATTCTATAATAAGTTCATAAAGACAAAATCTGCCCCTGCCTTTGCCAAGTATCCTATATTTACATAGCCTTTAAATCTCTCCACAGGAAAGTAAATCACTTTGCTTCAAATCACATCAGTGCTGAGGCAGAATCCCCTTTGTCAGCGCTCACACATTCAAGACACTATTGGAAGAATGTGTCAGAAACCACATGTTATTGGGTCACATAGGAATAGGATTTAGAACTATTAGGAAGTGGTACATGACTCATAGGAAAATGCCTGTCTTAGTTATTTTCTCATTACTGATAAACAATGCCCGACACCCACCAATTAAGAAAAGAGAGATTTATTTTGGGTCACAGTTTGTAGAAGCTTCAGACCACAGTTGGGCAACTCCAAGGCAGGGTGGCAGAGCAGAGGGTCATCAAAGAGGGAAAACAGTCCCTGGCAGGGTGGCAGGAAGCAGAAGGAGAACAAAAAAGGAGGAGGGACAAAGACCCTTCCAGGCCATGCCTCCAGTGACCCACCTCTTCCCACCAGGCTACAACTCCTATAAACTCATCAGTGAATGAATCTGTGGACAAGCATCGCACCTCCATGATCAAGTCACCTCCCTGAAACCCCACTTATGTATGCATGAGTCTTTGAGTGAACACCTAGATAGAAACCAGAACAATGCCTTTTCCACCCACCAAAAAAATAGTGTTGCCATGTTATTTCAGATGGGTAGCTGGTCATTTTCTCCCCTTGGATCAATATGTGTAGTTACTCAGTTGTTTCTCAACTTTGACTGTGGTTCCACTCCTTCATAAAGTGAGGCAAAATGTTTTCAATATGCTGAATCTAGTGAGCATCCTAGCTTAGCTACACAGCAGATTGAAGCATGTGAGTTTCTTCCTCTCATAATCACGGGGCTGTCAAAGAGCTGCAAGTCTGTACAATGGTTTGGTGTCACAAGAGAGCATTGCTTTTCATTTTCCTAGTCCAGAAAAAAAAGACCAAAATTGCAGGTTTGATGTACATTTCCTACTGAATGAATATTCCTCTCACATGATCATAAAGTTGAAAACTCCTGTCAAGGACTGTCTGTAAACCACTTTGTCTTTTGCAATGAGTATTTACCAACTTCAAAATCATCCAAGTTTTTCTCTATGCCATGGACTTCCAAATACTCACACACATCATCCTGTAAATAGCAAGAAAGGAGGCCATCTTTGTCAATATTTTGAGAAACAATAGTAACATCAAGAGCCATAAAATATTAGAAGTGTCTAAACAATAGGGTGCAATCAGGAATGGAGAGAATGAAGTCCTGATCCAAGCAACCTGCATTATGAAGGAAGAAAATAAAGACATTAGCAGAAGAAAAGACTTTAGCTCATGAAACATTGAAAAAATCTCCCAAGAATACCCCTATAAGTTTGTCATAGCAAGAAAACCAACTTGGCATAAACCATGGAGTAATCAATTAGCAATGTGACAAGAATTCAGAAATAATATACTTGGATGATGCTACATTGCTCAGGGTTCCAGTTGCTGGGGTAAAGTACCCAACATCTGCAAATTAAAGGAGGAGAAGTAAAGTTGGCTCATGGTTTCAGGAGATTTAGTCCATGGTCAGCTGGCTTCAAGGCAGATCCATCATGGCGGATGGGTGTGAAGATGTATACATCCTGGGACCTGGGAACTGGAACACAGAGGAAAAACTAGAGAAGGAGGGGCCAGTAACAATTTGTAGTTCTACAATCCAGGTCACAATCCTTCAGACATGCAGAAGTGTGCTTTCCTAACCTCCCTGGAAACCCTCAAGCCAGTTAAGTTGAGAGTCAACATCGGCCATCAGAGACTGGCAGACCCTACACAGCCATGCTGGCATGAGTGTGGGATCCGTGTGCAATCCATATTGAATGATTTCTTGGCATGAAATGTAAGACCCAGCCAAGACACACCCTGAATTTAATGATCCTGCCAGAATAGAAAAATACTTCTCCATCTCCCCTCAGCCATCACAGCAAGATAGCAAAGTTTTACGACCTTCCACCTGCGTGAAGGCATTTCCAAAGTGGTTGCACACTTTCTGATTCTTAGCCCTGATTTCCTAGGAGATGCATGATGCTCTGATCTCATGAGAAGGCTGTCTAATCTGAAGCTGCAGAGAAGGGAGGAGAAACCAGAAGAAGGAGGGAGATACCATGTGCCAATACCAACTCCAAGAGAAAAGCCTCCCAGGGCATCCATGGAAGCTCTTAGAGAAGAACCTCACTCGGCAATTACGCTGCTCGGGATGGTCACCGTGTTCTGTCTTTGTACATGGCCCATCCCAACCATTCTGAGCATCATCTGAGGAAGCACATAGTTTTCTCCCCAGATTTGCATCCCCAGAGGTAAACTGAAGACGTGTGTTTAAAACACCAATTCTCTGCACAAGAGCAAAAAGCATGCATCTGCATTTTCACACACTTAGCTTATTTTACTTAATTTCCTCTAGCTCTATCCTTATTGCTCCCAAAGTCAGTGTCCCACTGTTTTTATGGCCATGTCGTATTCCATCATGAATGTGCACATTGTTTTTTTCTGCCATCATCACCTGATGGGCAAACGTAGGCAGATCCCCGCTCTCAGCGCTTGCAGTTGGTACTGCGTTGGACATTTGAGTGTAGACATCCAATCACCACCCTGACTCCTTCAGGGAGAGCTGGGATCATGGTCACCACAGCCTGGGGAGAGAGCGGGGAGGAAAGAGTGAGGAGAGGTTATGCATGGGTTCGCAGGTAAAGCTGACATCTTGTTGCACCTTAGGATGACGGTGCTTAGCCACAATACATTCTGTACTTAAAAACATATCCAGAAGACTTTGAAAATTCTGAACCCAAAAAATGATACATATTGAAGGTGTAGAGTAGTTCAGTTACCCCAGTTTGATCCTCACACAATATCTGCATGAAAATACTACATTGTACCATAGAAATGTGTGTTGCACACAAAAGTAAAACTCTTAAATAATAAGTCCAGCGTGGTGGGGGTACACATCAGTAATCCCAGCACTCTGGAAGGCTGAAGCAGGAAAGTCACCTGAACAATGTACTGGTGCCTCAAAATAATAAACAATCAAACAAACAAATACATGAATAAATGCTGTAAAGTATGGTATCTGAACTCAGCATTATCAGCAGTGGATCTGTGCCACGATTGATTATTTGTTTCTAGATGCAGAAGATTAGAATTTTGGCAGGATTCAAAGCTTTGGACCAGGACAAAACTCCATGTAGTGTGGGCAGTAAATTAACAAAGGAGCAGAGAGAAGACTACATGGATAATCAGCCATGGAATTCCCAAATATCGCTCCAAAGATTCCCACAGGAGAGCAGACATTGGGAATG
This sequence comes from Heterocephalus glaber, assembly GCF_053883595.1. Lineage (NCBI taxonomy): Eukaryota > Metazoa > Chordata > Mammalia > Rodentia > Bathyergidae > Heterocephalus > Heterocephalus glaber. The sequence continues at coordinate 5,191,791 of NW_028258189.1, forward strand.
AAAAGAATCCACTTAATGTCATTCGTTTTCCTCATCAAAGGCTCTGTCTCAGGTCCCAGCTCCCCACAAAAAATGTAAGCATTATGTACCGCAAACACAGACCAATAAAAGCATAACCCAACCTAAGAGATGAGGATCCCTCACACCTCACAGTTTTGCAAAACTATATTTAAATGTTAAACAGGCCAAGAAGGCCAAGTGATACTGAGCTATTTAAACGGTGGCACTTCCATTTTCATCTCTGATATTGTTAATAATTACATCCAGTTCAGTTCCAACTCTAAACCTTCCCCTGGTGAATGTATTTTTAAATAATAACAAAACTGAGTGGTGGAAAATCCAATTTATCTTCTGCAGCAATTTATCTATTTATCATTCATTTCTAAATGGAAAATAAGTTAGGTGAGCACAGACTGCCCGTTATAAAGTTAGTATATCAAAAAGCTGATGTACCAAAAAAAGAGAATCCTCCACAGTATAACGGAAGATGGAATTGGTTATTCCCCTGAAATAAATTTTCATTAGGAGAGATGGCGAGTACCCAGCAGTGGATTTCTGAAGCGAAATCGTGTAGCTTGAATATCCTTCAAATGTGAGGTGGCGAGACCTAAAGGTTTAATAAGAAGTTATCAGATTAAACTTTCTCTTTTGAAAACCATGACAGTATTACAAGGGCTCCCGTCATAATCATCTGTTAAAAAGACATGTCA